>NC_045758.1:35065513-35393729 GCF_009193385.2 Nasonia vitripennis | reverse complement strand
CCAATAACCCAATAACCCAATAACCCAATAACCCAATAACCCAAAACCCAATAACCCAATAACCAATAACCCAATAAACCCAATACCCAATAACCCAATACCCAATAACCCAATAACCATAACCCAATAACCCAATAACCCAATAACCCAATAACCCAATAACCCAATAACCCAATAACCCAATAACCCCAATAACCAATAACCCAATAACCCAATAACCCAATAACCCAATATACCCAATAACCCAATAACCCAATACCCAATAACCCAATAACCCAATAACCCAATAACCCAATAACCCAATAACCCCAATAACCCAATAAACCCAATAAAACCCAATAACCCAATAACCCAATAACCCAATAACCAATAACCCCAATAACCCAATAACCCAATAACCCAATAACCCAATAACCCAATAACCCAAAATAACCCAATAACCCAATAACCCATAACCCAATAACCCAATAACCCAATAACCCAATAACCCAATAACCCAATAACCCAATAACCCAATAACCCAATAACCCAATAACCCAATACCCATAACCAATAACCCAATAACCCAATAACCCAATAACCCAATAACCCAATAACCCAATAACCCAATAACCAATAACCCAATACCCAATAACCCAATAACCCAATAACCCAATAAACCCAATAACCCAATAACCAATAACCCAATAACCCAATAACCCATAAAACCCAATAACCCAATAACCCAATAACCCAATAACCCAATAACCCAATAACCCAATAACCCAATAACCCAATAACCCAATAACCCAATAACCCATAACCCAATAACCCCCTACCCAATAACCCAATAACCCAATAACCCAATAACCCAATAACCCAATAACCCAATAACCCAATAACCCAATAACCAATAACCCAATAACCCAATAACCCAATAACCCAATAACCCAATAACCCAATAACCCAATAACCCAATAACCCAATAACCCAATAACCCAATAACCCAATAACCCAATAACCAATAACCCAATAACCCAATAACCCAATAACCCAATAACCCAATAACCCAATAACCCAATAACCCAATAACCCAATAACCCAATAACCCAATAACCCAATAACCCAATAACCCAATAACCCAATAACCCAATAACCCAATAACCCAATAACCCAATAACCCAATAACCCAATAACCCAATAACCCAATAACCCAATAACCAATAACCCAATAAAACCAATAACCAATAACCCAATAACCCAATAACCCAATAACCCAATAACCCAATAACCCAATAACCCAATAACCAATAACCCAATAACCCAATAACCCAATAACCCCAATAACCCAATAACCCAATAACCCAATAACCCAATAACCCAATAACCAATAACCCAATAACCAATACCCAATAAACCCATAACCCAATAACCCAATAACCCAATAACCCAATAACCCAATAACCCAATAACCCAATAACCCAATAACCAATAACCCAATAACCCAATAACCCAATAACCCAATAACCCAATAACCCCAATAACCCAATACCCAATAACCCAATAACCCAATAACCCAATAACCCAATAACCAATAACCCAATAACCCAATAACCCAATAACCCAATAACCCAATAACCAATAACCCAATAACCCATAACCCAATAACCCAATAACCCAATAACCCAATAACCCAATAACCCAATAACCCAATAACCAATAACCCAATAACCCAATAACCCAATAACCCAATAACCCAATAACCCAATAACCCAATAACCCAATAACCCAATAACCCAATAACCCAATAACCCAATAACCCAATAACCCAATAACCCAATAACCCAATAACCCAATAACCCAATAACCCAATAACCCAATAACCCAATAACCCAATAACCCAATAACCCAATAACCCAATAACCCAATAACCCAATAACCAATAACCCAATAACCCAATAACCCAATAACCCAATAACCAATAACCCAATAACCCAATAACCCAATAACCCAATAACCCAATAACCCAATAACCCAATAACCCAATAACCCAATAACCCAATAACCCAATAACCCAATAACCAATAACCCAATAACCCAATAACCCAATAACCCAATAACCAATAACCCAATAACCCAATAACCCAATAACCCCAATAACCCAATAACCCAATAACCCAATAACCCAATAACCAATAACCCAATAACCCAATAACCAATAACCCAATAACCCAATAACCCAATAACCCAATAACCCAATAACCCAATAACCCAATAACCCAATAACCAATAACCCAATAACCCAATAACCCAATAACCCAATAACCCAATAACCCAATAACCCAATAACCCAATAACCCAATAACCCAATAACCCAAATAACCCAATAACCCAATAAACCCAATAACCCAATAACCCAATAACCCAATAACCCAATAACCCAATAACCCAATAACCCAATAACCCAATAACCCCAATAACCCAATAACCCAATAACCCAATAACCCAATAACCCAATAACCCAATAACCCAATAACCCAATAACCCAATAACCCAATAACCCAATAACCCAATAACCCAATAACCCAATAACCCAATAACCCAATAACCCAATAACCCAATAACCCAATAACCCAATAACCCAATAAACCCAATAACCCAATAAACCCAATAACCCAATAACCCAATAACCCCAATAACCCAATAACCAATAACCCAATAACCCAATAACCCAATAACCCCAATAACCCAATAACCCAATAACCCAATAACCCAATAACCCAATAACCCAATAACCCAATAACCCAAATAACCCAATAACCCAATAACCCAATAACCCAATAACCCAATAACCCAATAACCCAATAACCCAATAACCCAATAACCCAATAACCCAATAACCCAATAACCCATAACCCAATAACCCAATAACCCAATAACCCAATAACCCAATAACCCAATAACCCAATAACCCAATAACCCAATAACCCAATAACCCAATAACCCCAATAACCCAAAACCCAATAACCCAATAACCCAATAACCCAATAACCCAATAACCCAATAACCCAATAACCCAATTAACCCAATAACCCAATAACCCAATAACCCAATAACCCAATAACCCAATAACCCAATAACCCAATAACCCAATAACCCAAAACCCAATACCCAATAACCCAATAACCCAAATAAACCCAATAACCCAATACCCAATAACCCAATAACCCAATAACCCAATACCCAATAACCCAATAACCCAATAACCCAATAACCCAATAACCCAATAAACCCAATAACCCAATAACCCAATACCCAATAACCCAATAACCCAATAACCCAATAACCCAATAACCCAATAACCCAATAACCCAATAACCCAATAACCCAATAACCAATAACCCAATAACCCAATAACCCAATAACCCAATAACCCAATAACCCAATAACCCAATAACCCAATAACCCAATAACCCAATAACCCAATAACCCAATAACCCAATAACCCAATAACCCAATAACCCAATAACCAATAACCCAATAACCCAATAACCCAAATAACCCAATAACCAAATAACCCAATAACCCAATAACCCAATAACCCAATAACCCAATAACCCAATAACCCAATAACCCAATAACCCAATAACCCAATAAACCAATAACCCAATAACCCAATAACCCAATAACCCAATAAACCAATAACCCAATAACCCAATAACCCAATAACCCAATAACCCAATAACCCAATAACCCAATAACCCAATAACCCAATAACCCAATAACCCAATAACCCAATAACCCAATAACCCAATAACCCAATAACCCAATAACCCAATAACCCAATAACCCAATAACCCAATAACCAAAACCCAATAACCCAATAACCCAATAACCCAATAACCCAATAACCCCAATAACCCAATAACCCAATAACCCAATAACCCAATAACCCAAAAAAACCCAATAACCCAATAACCCAATAACCCAATAACCCAATAACCCAATAACCCAATAACCCAATAAAACCCAATAACCCAATAACAATAAAAACCCAATAACCCAATAACCCAATAACCCAATAACCCAATAACCCAATAACCCAATAACCCAATAACCCCAATAACCCAATAAACCCAATAACCCAATAACCCAATAACCCAATAACCCAATAACCCAATACCAATAACCCCAATAACCCAATAACCCAATAACCCAATAACCCAATAACCCAATAACCCAATAACCCAATAACCCAATAACCCAATAACCCAATAACCCAATAACCAATAAACCCAATAACCCAATAACCCAATAACCCAATAACCCAATAACCCAATAACCCAATAACCCAATAACCCAATAACCCAATAACCCAATAACCCAATAACCAATAACCCAATAACCCAATAACCCAACTTGGGTTAGTATTCAACTTTGCGCGCGAGAGTCGCTGGCGGTGGAGTTGGGTTATCTTGGGTTAACATTTCGGGTTATTGGGTTACACTGACCCCAGCTCTGCTAGAAAAAGCGCGCGCTGCGCGAAATTTTTCGATTTTTACTTCGTTAGAGTTGAGATTGTAGCTGATTTTCGCTTGTTGACGGGTTATTGGGATGACCTGTTGGGTTAATTTAGGACGCGCAGACGTTTGTTGAGTTAGTTTTTAGTTTGTTGGGTTAGTATTTACTTCAACTGGGGTCTAATTAGGTTAAAATTAACTCAGCTTTCTGCCCTTTTCGCGTGTTTTTGTTGGGTTATTGGGTTAAGATTAACTCAACTTTTAAAACTATTTTAACTGCTTGTTGGGTTACTGGTTGAGTTAGTTTTCACAATTTTTAGGGCTCCCTTGGGTTTAAATTGACCCAGCTTTTCGAATTTTTTCAGTGTTCAAAATAACTCAATTTTTGCATTTTTCAGATGTTTTGGGTTAAGATTAACTCAGCTTTTGCGGGTTGGGTTACGCTGACCCAACTCTGCTAAAAAATGTTTACTACCGAGTTGAGATTTCAGCTGATTTTTAGCTTGTTGGGTTATTGGGTGAGTTAGTTTCTGCGGTTTTGTAGCCTCAATTGGCGACTAAAATTGATTCAATTTGCATTCATCGCGTGCTTTTGTTGGTTTAGAATTAACCCAAGCCATTACAATTTTTTACGCGTCTTTCTAGATTTCTGTAATATTTTTGTAAGTCAATTGCTTTTTCTGTATTTCGTACAAGACTGTGTAGGTGATTGCTTTTACGGCGAAATAGTCAAAAATTACCTCAACATACGACAAGTACTGTGACTCCTTTCCCGCGATAATGATTTTTCATGACCTCTCTCAAGATTCTTGTGAATTATTTCACTTTTTTACCGATTGTTAGGATGTTATTCAGAGATTTTTTGCCATTTTGTCATGACTTTAGACTTTTGCCACGAAAGACTGTGGACATCGTTGCCCCAGCCCCGAAATGCTTAAAAATTTGATTGACCCAAGTTTATATGTTCGGATAAAAGAAGCTAAAGTGATAATTAAAAATACGATTCTCCTTAACGTTACCCCATCAGTCTTCTGTAGTCTTCAGCCGTGAATTTTCTGAGAATTTTAAAGAATCTCTCCTGAACTTGCTGCTTTGTACGCCCGGAGAGTTTACCGGACATATTGTCGCGATCAATCAATTGAATAAAATCGTTAATAAATAATATAAAGGAGTGTACTACTGTAATACTCAAAAAAATTTACAAAAAAGGAATAAAACCTTTTAATTTCTCAAGTTAATTTTTTTTCTATTAGTCTTTATTCTTCCCTCTGCATTATCGGGCTTGGGACCGTCGTGATGCCAGATGGCTTATTATCACGGCTGCATTAAAAGAACAAGACAATTTTCAAATGATGCATTAATACGTGTATTTTTAATTACATTTTTCTTAATTCATATCACGACGACGAAGATGAGGATGACGATTGTATTTTTACGCGTCTTCTTATTCTTCTGTTTGCCGCTGTCGCTACAGGAATGGATGCATCCGTCTGAAAACAAAACATTAAATTTAATTATTCTTAGAAAAATTTGTTCAAATGAAATATCTACCTCTGATGTTGCTTCTGCTGTCGTTGACGATGATGACGTCGATTTATCAGAGTCACTGACTTCGTCCTCATTCTTGTCCTCTACCATTTCCGTAGGCGGGCGTCTTTTTTTTGACGATTGTCGCTCGAGGAATAATTTTACATTAAATTTTCTTTGCTTGTATACAACGTTTTCGCAAGTAGTGTTTTCCGTCTGTGAGGCCTTGGATGACACCGATGGCTTAACCATCGACTTGTTTTGCTTTAAATTTAATAATCTTCTGTCTATCTTCTGAAAGAGTGATTGTTTCGATGATTATTTATAAAAGTAACAGAAACAAAGTTGTCAAGGAAGATTAAATGTTTTACAAACTTTTGGTTGAAACTGCTTGAGATTGAGGCATTTGATATATTCGGGATCGAGCGTATGTGCCTCTTCTTTTCCTTAACTGTTGGGTCCCGAATCTCGTACCATTTGTAACGTTGATGATGCTTTTTGCTCAGCAAAGCCATCGGGAATACTTGAACGTGTTTTTTTACGAAATTCCGAATTACATTTTGCCAATGATCCATGGGTTCGGGTAGATATACGGTGCTTCTGATTAACATGCCTATAAATAAAGGAAGAGAATTGAAAATTAATCGGTAAAGTAAATTTAGATCTGTTATTAATTACCTGTTTTTGTATTGGGATTCAATATACTCTTAACAAGAGTCGACACTGGAACAACACCACTTATGTAAGCTTTTTCCATCTGATCTTTGCCTTGTTTTAATATCATGGTTTGTATAGCTCGTCTAGAAAAAGCATGTTCGACAAAACGAAAAGTATAATCGGAGAAACCGTGATTCAATCGGGAAAATCCGATAAGCCTTGTCATCAAAAAATGAATTTTTAAATCCAACGTTTGATTGGCTTGCTTGTCCAAGTCTGTTTCCTCTTCGGGATAGTACTGCGTCATTTCAACAATCGCCACCTTCATAAATGGCCATCCGAAAAACTCATCCTTAAAGGTGATGGGAGGTTGCCGTAACTGTCGTCGCTCGCTTAGCTTGAGCATTTCACCAGCAGTCTGTCGCCTAAATACATACGTGCCTTCTTCAACATTTGCACCTCTGAATCCTTCCCTTGGACTATTCAGCAACCAAGTAATACGGGCATCGGGACAATTAGGCCAACGCCCATATAAAAAATAACGTAAACGCAGTTCGGAATCGTAACACTCTTCTATGGTTGCTCGTGTTAGCGAATTCCCTGCCGTTGCATTAACTAGATCGTAACACTTAACTAGAAAATCCAAATCTCCCTGGATACGCCAAGTCATATATCTAGTCCAGTTGCTAGCTACGCACACGGAACCGCATTCGAAGAATTTCTTAGCGCTGCTGGTCAAGAAGCCTACGTTCTCAAAAGAATTTTGTGCGTTCTTTAAACACGTTGAACCTTGAAAAGTCCTTACTTCTTCTATTCTCAAGGAAGCTGACGTTCTCAGTACCTCGAAACCAGTTTTATAATCTGCCATTCGACCTTTTGCATCGGATACTAATCGTTTCATATTTTTGTGTAATGGAAGCGTATTCAAAAAACAACTGAAATGCAACATTGTATCATTATATCATTATATGCGCGTACGTTATTATGTTTTGTCGATGTACCTGTAGCCTCCGGCCACTACGTATCCTGTCACGCTGCCCCATCTTTTCCGAAGCCGACACATGTAAGCGTGAATTTCGGGTAGGTATGCCTGTACATAGGTGACGTTGTCCCACAACGCGGAAGATGAGCATAGCCTGCGAAATCAAAACGATTAAATGTTCTATAACGACTATTTATTTATAATCATAAATATTTAATATTAACCTGGAAGTTACATGACCGTAGTCGTGTAGAAACATGGATCTGTAACGACATGCATCCTTTGCCTTTTTAAAAACATCGTGACCCAGCTTGGAATAGTCAATGACAACAGCGTAATCGTCCATTGGCTCGATCGTGTTGGCTATATGAATTTGAACTACTTCAGCATTGCCAGACATTAAGTCAACGTCCATGTCCTCCGTCATGAAGCGTACGAAATTTGGGCATCTCTCCGAATCGGATAACTTAAGCCCATGCGCATATCGCATGAAAAAAAGGTCGCATATGTGTCACCGGTTTTCCATAGTTTTAATATTTTCGCTGTCGTGCAATAACGTATCTATTGATTTGCAGAAGGACCCCCAATCTTCCGAGTACACAGACGGCATTTTAGTGCTGTCGTGAAGAGTAAAATTTGTGATATTACTATAACGCAATGTTCGACAATTTTCAGGCAAACGTTTAGAAGCCTTTTTAACAATTTCTTCAAAAAAAATGAGAAAATGGGTCGAGTGACTCCGCCGTCGTTACTTTCTTCTTCCTCGTGTTCGTTAGCCATTTTTGTTATTTTTTGGAAATAATTCCTCTTAATAGAAAACAATACATTGATCGAGTTATTCATGTATCCTCCCAATTTAAACTCAAACCACAATTTTTCATTTGCAGGATCAAGAAGACACGTTGTTTTCTTTTGATCAGATATTCTTACGACATTTTTTCCCGTACTCAAATCGAATTTTTTCCTTATCTTGAATACATCGATACTGCGTCCGACAACGACGATAGAATCAAAATCCGCTGTACACCTTCTTATGCGTGCATCGGTATGGTCTTCCAGTTGAAAAAAATGTAAATTATTATTATCTTCGTTAGCATCCACTGCATCTTTTTTCTGCGGCAATAAAATATTTCATAATCACTCTTAGTGCACACTGATTAAAGATTTACAATTGAAAGAGAATAAATAAGAGATTGGTTGAAGGGGGCCCCCTCCAACGCCCCCTTCTGTGAGATTCAAAACCTGCCAGCCCGCACAGGCTAGCCTAGGCGGCCCTGATCAAGATTTTCAAATACGAAATTCAAAATCAATGCCACCCACAATCTCTCCGGAAAGAAGAACAGAGAAGTTAATCAAGCGAGTTAAGCCTACCGAAAATTTTCATTACAGAGTAAATTTGTTATCGCGAAAAAAGGGATGAAAAACCCCAAAATTTGAACGACGTAGAGCGTAAAAGAAACTAATTTGTAGCTAGGGGAAAATGAAGGAAGCATAGTGGAAAATAGATTAAGACCACAGGCGGTAGCGTAAGAGAGAGAGAGAGAGAGAGAGGTAAATAAACAATTCAAAATTTAAAAATTAACAGTTTTTTATATAGTTATACAAATCTCATATTGTTAACAAAGTCAGCAAATTCCTGAGCTTCCGGCATCGTACATTTTAACAAAGTTTTTAATTCATCAGGATTCATTTTTTGGATTGATTTTCCCGGCGCGCTTTCGACACGACATAGTACTTTTATCCGGTAAATTTAAATCTTCTGAGTAAAAGACGCCTTTTGATTGATAGTTTTTAAACGTTCTCTTTATAAGTGTTTCCACTTCTGATCGCGTAAACATACGGCGAGTAACCTAAATAAAAATCGAATTTACGTTTAACCAACCGAAATTTATAAAGATCAGAAAAATGGTAAATTTGGAATATGATAGAGTATAATAGCCAGCAATTCGCTTACCGTTAAATTGGTAGGTTTTTTAGTAGATTTTGCCTGAGGCTGAGCGGCGTCGTCTTGATCCTTCTGAGCAGTGTTATTCGCATCTTCATTGTTTTCATCTGATTCATTATCATATTGTTGAGCCTCGTGACCATTATCATCACAATTATCGTCATCATCGTTAAAGTCATCAAAATTATAATTGTACTTGTTAACAAAACTATCATTATTTTGCAAGCTGATATCATGTCGTCGTCGCTGTAACAATGAATTAAATTAATGAATTTTATCGGGTCAATTTAACTCAATTTTGTTTTGCCATACCTTTTCATCGAATGGCCTTATTGTATTATCTTTATTAGTTTGCCCTTGTTCGTTGTTCGATAACAACACATTATTCGATAGGGATGTGGATTCCATCTAAAACGAATACAACTACTTTATTTTTCTATTATTTTTTAATGCTTGCACATATACGTATATGCATGTATGAATATTGTAAACAAAAATTCATTTCAATTTGACCTGATCAATTGGATAATGCTGACTTCTTTTTTTTATATATCGCATCAAATTCTCGGATTGCAGCTGCTGCTGCTGCTGCTGTTGCTGAAGGAGCTCATGAGGATGCTGTGTAGAAGAAATAAAGGTAGACGGGTTGGACTCAGAAAGGACGGAACTTGACATCCCTAATTTGACATTATTGTTCATCGTCATGGTCATTAATAATTGTTGCTGCTGAAGTTGCTGATAATAATTTAGCTGCTGGAGCTGTTGTTTTTGTAGTTTTTGATCCTCAAAGGGAAGCTGGTTTAAGTTGTAAAAAAATATTATACTATTATCCGTAAGAGAAACAAATAAATAATGTAAATTACCATTTGACGATGTCGCTGTTCGTCGTTATACGAATAACTCTGTTGAAGCGGTAACTGCCTATTCGAATTATTATTTGAACCCACAGCAGATGATGTTGCCGTAAACGGAAGTACAGCGCGAGATTGATTCTTTATTCTTTTACTATTATTGGAGAATGATGATGGTGGAGGCTACAAAATTATGATCCATGAGTATTTTAACTTACAAAATTAAAAACGTTAATGTTCAGATTTCTAAAATAACGATTTTTGGCCTTACGCGATATAAAGTCTGCGGATGGGAACTGGTTTGATCTTTTTCAGTACTGATTATCCTTTTCATTTTATCTACTATTGCCTTCTTTTTTTCAACAAGCACCTCCATATCTTTATCTATGTCACTCATCTCTGTTAGCAGCCCTGCGAGAGTAACCTTCTCATTCTCGTAATCATCATCATCATCAACGTAATCATCATCGTCGTCATTTTCTACGTAGAAAGGTTGTTGGTTCTGATTTAGATAATTTCTTGGCCATTGCTTGCCTCTTCCGGCCATCGTTTATCTGTTTCATAATGAGTATAAGTAATGAATTAAAATATTTACTTGCATACGCGGAAAGAAAAAATCCAATCGAATCTGACATATTCGAATGCAAAAAAATCGGCCATTTTTAATTTGTACAGAGGACAAGGGACGTTTCGTATGCTACGTTATTGTTTGTTGGCCCTAAAAAGAGCCGATTGATTTATTTTTCCGTAATTAATTGCAATGAGTGTCGTTGATTACTTTTTCAGACGGTCGTTGGAAAGTCGTTGGAATGGACTTTTTTCAGCTAGCACGGGCCGCAAAGGTGGCACAAACAGTTTTGGTTTTGTGGGAATCCGTACACCTCCACCGAGGGCTGCCTCCGACTTGGCTGGCGGTCGCGAGGGATTCTCTCGGTTGGGCGCGGCTGACTCGGGCGTCGGACTTTTTGGGAATTTCAAACGTTCTTCGCCTGAAAGAACTAATCCCAAGTCGGCCGGGGATGGTAAAGCAGATGTGGGCTGGGGAACTACGAATTTACTGTTTCTTCGCACCTGCACAATCTGAGAATCGTCGCTCGACCGAGGATTCTCCTTAAGACGATCAAAAAGACGCCGTATTTTTCTATTTCGCCGTTGTGATCGTCGTTTAGGACGATTTGCTGTTGATTTCATCGCGAGAGCGTAGACAACGATGAGCTACTAAAAAAATATCGCATTATGAGTTGGGAAAAGTAATAGACGCACGTAAGACAGAAAGTGCAAATATTTCGCGATAAAAACACCGCCGCGAAGCTTCTCCGCGCTTAACCGTCTCAAGTTACTTGGCTCGATTTAAATGCAGATAATCAATCAGAAAGAATTAGATATTTTCTTTATTTTTCGGTCTTATATATAATTCATTTTAAGGGTGTCGTCTTTATAGCTGCGCAAAACCGCCACAAAATATTTTGTATTCCCAATCTAAAAGAAAATGAAAAAGCGCGATTGAACTTTACTTCGGTAGAAAAAATTATTAATCCTAACATTTATCATTGAGCGCTGGGTTGAAAAAATTATCTGTAATAGAAGAACAGTATACTTGGACACGACATCCCTTCAAGTTTAAAGGCTAACTTCAGCAAGCGTTTACATTCCCCTCTTAAAAAATACGTGATGGCCTATATCATGAAGCATTTGCTGTCAATGCATTTAATACGTGATTCTGATTAGTTGCCAAGGTTTATTGGTTATGAAGCGACATCTGTGTTATGGCACCAAAATTTAAATTGTAATTGTAATTATAACAATAAAATCATTATTTTCAAATCATTCCAAATCAGAAATATGAATTTAGCATTTTCAGCGGCTTTACTTATTCCGTATCACTTTTTAAAGAACATATTGTAAAATTTTAAGGAAAGTTTTAGAAGTCCAAGTAACGAACTGGGCAACAAAACTACGCCCGCGTATCGCGCTGGACTTAGTATTACATAATTAACAGAGAGAATCGACTATCCAGTTATTTTGCCTACCCGGACCTAGAGAATCTACGAAAATGCAACGTGGGCTGTGTTACATTCGCGTAGACGCACCCTACTACGAACCTAGTGATGAACGAGGAGACCGATCTTGTCTCACGTGACCTATCTACAAGATCGTTGTCGCGTGGCGATGATGGCTGATGTTACTCCGGTGATAAGAAATTCGATGGTCATAGGCAGTGATCTCAAGAATCGCCTGGCCTGGTCACCGTCATCTCTTATCCCATGCGGAACCCTAATGGTTCCAACCGGCACTGCCCTGTCATCCCCTCGCAACATCTCTTAACCTCCTAATTTTTCGGCAACAGAGTGAGCATTGGTGGGCTCTTCCGACTTTGCGCCTCGCATATGCAGGGTGCCCTCGGCTTTGGCACTGGTGGTCCTGCATATACTCCTACTGCCCTATCTCTAAAGATGATACAATACCCTTCAAATTACTGTTTCCGTGGATGTGGATGACCCTGGAAGCCTTGAGACCGGATGTAGCCTTGTAGAGCCTTGAGACCGGATGGCCTTGTAGAGCCTTGAGACCGGATGACCTTGTAGATCCTAACACCCTGGTGACCAGGAAGCCAAAGTCCCTATGAGCGGTAGACGGTCTCGAGCGACCCTGGATATCCTGAAGCCTGGAGTGACGTGGACTGCTGACTTGTTACTCCTATGATGTTCATGTGGCGGTCGGCGAACGAATGATCGGTAGCGTTGAGCGCGGCCGTATTTATAGCAGAATCGTTGGTCACCACGGCAAACCGCAGGTCACCACGGCAAAACCGCAGGTCACCACGGTAAAATCGCAGGTCACCACGGCAAACCGCAGGTCACCACGGCAAACCACGGCAAAACCACTGGTTAGCACGGTAAACCGCAGGTCACCACGGCAAAACCGCAGGTCACCACGGCAAACCGCAGGTCACCACGGTAAAATCGCAGGTCACCACGGCAAACCGCAGGTCATCACGGTAAAATCGCTGGTTAACACGGCAAATCGCAGGTCACCACGGCAAAACTACTGGTCATCACGGTAAACCGCAGGTCACCACGGCAAACCACGGCAAAACCACTGGTCACCACGGTAAACCGCAGGTCACCACGGCAAAACCGCAGGTCACCACGGCAAACCGCAGGTCACCACGGTAAAATCGCAGGTCACCACGGCAAACCGCAGGTCACCACGGTAAAATCGCTGGTTACCACGGCAAACCGCAGGTCACCACGGCAAACCGCAGGTCACCACGGTAAAATCGCTTGTTACCACGGAAAAACGGCTGGTCATCACGGCAAAACCGCTCGCACCACGATATAACTGTAAAAGCACGGAATGCCTTCCTTTATAATGCTGAGGAAATGCGCTATATAAATTAAACTTCTCTGGATGTGTTTGAAGCGCAGAGCGAGAACCTGCGCTATATAAATTAAAGTTCTACGGGGTTTCGTGGGGATGTTTGCAGCGCAGAGCAAGGAGCTGCGCTATATAAATTAAACTTCTCTGGAGTTAGTGCATCCGTTTGCAGCGCAGAGCGAGTACCTGCGCCATATAAATTAAAGTTCTTCACGTCTGTGTGCCGTAGTTGCACACCGCGCTGAGTATGGGGCAGCGCGTTACAAGTTAAACCCCTTTTACAATTCCCGTACCTTTCCCTGAGTCGAGACGAGGCGACTTAAAATATACCTCTAATTCCTATTGCATCCCACTTATATCCCCGTGTGAAGTTAATTGAAGTGTAGTGCAGTGACAAGCAACAGCAGCGGACCATCAACATCATCATCATCATCATCATCAAGGACCAGTACCAGGTGGACATCGGCGGCGGCGGCGGACCAGGACCAGTACATCGCGGAAACATGGGTAAGTACCTCCCTCTGGGAGTACATATTATTAAGTATACAAATAGTCGAGCAAATGTCTTGTGCATTTGCTCGACCGTTTGTATGCAAGGGACTCGACATTCACTCTTGAGTGTCTGGAGTCTCGAACTAGTTAGGGAAAGCACTCAGTGCAGGTGGGCATTCGGGACTTGGTTCTCGGGCTCGCTTGCTTCTGCAAGAACAGATAAATTTTGCAGTCAATACTTGTTCTTGCAAAAGCAGGCGGGCTCGGTGATCGATCCCAACTTGACCAATTTTCCGGTGTCACCATCTCACGACACCCCACCTGTGCGAGGGAAGAGGGTGTTAGGCTATCGCGAGGGCACAGCACACGCCCGACCTTCGACCCGACGTAGCCAGGTAGATGTAATTAGTTGTTTAATTGTAAAAAATCGGGGTTCGGCGGGGAATGCAGCGTAAGGCTGGTCGGAGCCGGCTCCGCACGCGGTACTCTGCTCTGGTGTAGGGCCGTTAGAGTAACACCTCTTGATTAAGAGGTGGGTCGATCCCGATAATCACCAGACTACGATGCCACCAGCAGCGTCCTTCGGGCGCCACATTGCACTCGCTGCTATTGTCTGCCGAAACGGTCTTGCAGTTAGGGCGCGAGCTAGGCCGGCCTCATCGTATAGCTCTCAAGGAGGCTGCGCTTGCATATTGCATAGACATGCTATAGCGCTCTATGCAAGCGCATTTTCCATGCGCCTATTCACCAACGTCCACGATCGTGAGAGCTGGGCAACGTTGCGCGTACGCGCGCATGTATATATAAAATATACATCGTACATGCAACGGCTGATGGTGAGGGCCTTCTATTTTTCTTCTCTCAGAACCAAATGCTCTTTTACTTTTTCTATGCTTCTATTTTTAGTTTTTTCTTCATCATTTGCGAGATAATTAGCCTAAAATTCCATGTAACTAATAATTTCGTCTGGGACACTAAAACAATTGCGCTGATCGTTTTCCTTTCCGGTATTCACTTTTTATTTCCTTTAGCTAACTCTTATTTCTTGCTAACAATTGATAGGGATCAGATGCTACACTTTTCGCTATTATTCGTCGAAGCAGAAGAATCTTTCTGATTTTTTTTTTTGGCTCACGGAAGTAAGAGTATCTTCCGGACAGGATACTTCTACTTCATGTGTCTCACTAGCGTCCAAGTCGCGTGAGCCGGGCAACGTTGCTTCTGCAGCAGCGGCTAATGGTGAGGCTTCGGTTCGCGTCGGTATCGCGTCATAAGAGGGTGGTGTGAGCTATCCGCCGTGAGGGTTGGGAATCGCATAATCCGGTTCGCGGTCGCTTTCGGTGTTAGGTCGGTAATCTCGCGTCATGCGGGAGGTGTGAGCTATCATCCGCCGTGGGGTTGGGAGCAGTCCTCGTGTACCAGGCATGCACTCTTTCGCTCTCTCTCTCTCTCTCTCTCTCTCTCTCTCTCTCTCTCTCTCTCTCTCTCTCTCTCTCTCTCTCTCTCTCTCTCTCTCTCTCTCTCGTCTATTAGCAGCTAGGGAGTACTATCATGGAATAGCTGTGTAGGTGTGAGCTACCGTTGTTATCCTCTATCTCTGTTTGATGCATGCTTTTTCTTCAGATTCAATAGTATTATCATGCAAACCAAATTATGATTATGCAATAATTTGACGGTTTGCAACATGTTAATAGCGTCAGGTGAAGAATTCATGATTAATTTCATTATTACAAAAAAAAGGTTGGACTTTTTGGATAAAAATGTCCAAACATTTTTTGTAATAATGAAATTAAGTATGAATTCTTCACTTGTCTGTAGCGCCCTCGAAACTAACACCTCCTACCGCCCTTTAATCTGAAAATCACCCAAAGAACTTTTTTTTTTTATTTTGTAGTAATTAACATGAACAAAATAAACAGCAGCAACCCCACTGCCAGCAGCAGCAGCAGTGGCAGCAGCAGCAGTGGCAGCAGCAGCAGTGGCAGCAGCAGAAGTGGCAGCAGCAGCAGTGGCAGCAACAGCAGTGGCAGCAGCAGTAGTGGCAGCAGCAGCAGCAGCAACAACAACAGCAGCAGCAGCAGCAGCAACAGTAGCAGTGGCAGCAGCAGAAGCCGCCAAGTTTCTGCGAAGAAGGCTAGGCTGAGGTATTTTTTCTTTTTTTTCCTTTTATATTTTAGTTACTAAAATCATATTTTTATTGTTTGCGATAGCCCTTCATTGCTGTACTCGCCGCTGCCCCGAACGCCAACATCCTCGTTGGAGAGGCCAATGACGCCACGAGCCGCGGTTACGCCACGGTCGTCGGTTCTCCAACCGGTTGTTGGCTCCAACGGCTGCTCCAGAGCTCGTCGTGGGGCGAGGCGAAACTTGGCCGCCGAGTATGTCGGCGACCAAGAGAACGTAGACCCGACAGCTCCACCAGAATTGTATGTTCAATAATATCTAACTCTCAAATATTTATATTATTATTTTACCTTTTATAAAGGTTTTTATAGGAGACTTTATTTTTTACAGATCACTATTTGATGAATTGGAGGAATTTTTGGTTCTTAGGAATGCGTAAGTTTTTCCTCTGATTTCCTTTTGTGTTTTGACTTATTAATTTAAATAAATATCTATCTCTAAATTGCAGGATCACAGCAGGAGGAGCACAGCAGGAGGAGCAGCAGCAACAACCGCAACACCTCGAACCACTACCACAACAGCAACAGCAATCACCAGAACAGCAACATCCACTACAACATCAACAACCACCACCACAACACCAACAACCACCACAACATATTCAACCACCACAACACCAACAACCACTACCACAACAGCAACAGCAATCACCACAACATCAACAACCACCACCACAACACCAACAACCACCACAACATATTCAACCACCACAACACCAACAATCACCACCACAACAGGAGCAGGCACAGCTGCAAGAGTAAGTGAATAGTTAATTCGTGTGTGTTGTCATCTTACTCTACTCTTTCCAAAGTTTCTTTTCAGTGACCAAGAAGAGCAGCTACCTCCCCCCTTACCTCCTCACCCGATACCGGAAGCGGTAGCGAATGGCTTCCGTGGACCGCAGAGGAGGTCTAGGGGAAAGTTTGCCCACAATCGGGACTTCATAAGGGAGTTAGAACCGATGCCGGATCTGGAAGGCTACCCGGTCGGCAACCTGAAATTTTGTACTGCTACACATGTGCGTAAAGCACTATATGTAGCAGCCAATTTTTTCAGGTTGACGGGCGGGCGGTTTCCTCGTCAGACAGACCGTATGCAAAAGTCATACCATGCGTGTCTACGCACCGTAGACAAGCATGTTTGCGAGATGGGGGCACAGAAGTTTTCCCTGTACGGTCTGTCTGTAGAGGAAGCCCAAGCCTTTTATGATGCGGCATATGGGAGCTACCTTATGAGGAAAAATGATCCTACCCGAAGGGGTAGACGACGATGAAGCTTTGTTGCACACATGCACGCACACACATACACATGCACGCACATACACATGCACATACATACGTTCCACATGCATACACACATACACACATACACACATATACACGCAAATACATACGTTCCACATGCGCATACACACACATGCACACACATATACACATACTTACATACACGCGGATACACACACACACACACACACACATACACACGTAGGATATTAATTTATTAATGTTGTTTTATGGTTAATAAAATTAGATTTTAATTAACGAATGATTTTTTATTCCCCCAGTACATAAAATCCCGTGGTGTGTAGGGCTCTAGGCGAAGGGACCACGTAAAAAACCCAACGCGCCGCGTCGATACCCCCTGGGTGGTGTGGAAATTCGACGTTTTCATAACTTGTTTTTTTTTTTGCGAGTCAGAAAATGGATTATATTAATTTATTTCTTCTTTATGTTCAACAACAGCAACAACAACGACAGCGGCAGCAAGAACAGCAGTAAGAAATGGAACAACCTATGTAAGTACATTACGATACGTGTGACTTAAATGGTTCTTTTTTACACGGCGCCGTGTAAAACTGAAAAATCAGCTTAAAAATTTGGGTGTATGTGCACTGTTTGGGTGTATTGTAACAAAAAAGTAATTTAGGAAACAGAAAACAACACGAGAGTTTTTTGAACTAGAGCGCCTGTTGGATAGAGTGCGTGCTGCGCTTTCCGTCGACGTTTTCGCGCGTGCATTAATTATCGCGGGAATCGAGAAAGTGGGGTAATCCACGGGGAAATTCAATCAATCAATCAATTTCCGGGAATTTCTCCACTTTTACCCAAAATAACCCACCTCGTAACCCAAAATATCTCATTGAGCTACCCAGTTTACCCATTTGGGGTAAAGTGGGTTGCCATTTGGGTTATTTGGGTAAACCCCAGTTTACCCATTTGGGGTAAACTGGGTCGTCGGGTGGGTAATTTTGGGATAATTCGTGGGTTATTTGGGTAAATTACCCAATGTCCCAATAACCCATTTTGGGTTATATACCGATATCTCGTAAAACTGGGTAGCTGAAACGCTAAATCTCGCGCAGGAGAACCGTTTTAGACGGTTCTAGAGCACTTTTAACCGATTATTCGTGAAGTTTTCAAATTGCTTCACTCAATTAAAAAGGGAGAAAAAGTATAAATGTTTCTTCATTTTCCGACAAATTTTCCGGATGTTCAAAAATTTTCACCGTTAGCCGACAAGATACATTCAAACATGTCGTTACCAGCTCTCACGACCAGGATGTCGGTGATAGGTACGTGGAATATTCGTATTGACGCACTGTATTATTATTATTAAGCGTTAATACGTATATTCCTTTGAGAGCCACCCTACCTACCTACCCGGACGCGAGAAACGAAATGACACTGATAGATGATGATTACTATAAATTGTCTACCTGCCCGTAACCAACCGAACCTACAAAGGATCTACGTGAAAAGCAACGTCGGCTGTGTTACCTTCGCGTAGACGCACCCTACTTTGAGACCTAATCGTTGTTCGATGAGGCCGATCTTGTCTCACGAGACCTATCTACAAGATCGTTGTCGCGTGACGATGATTGGCTGGCGTTACTCCGGTGATAAGAATTCGATGGTTATAGGCAGTGATTTCAAGATTCGCCTGGCCTGATCACCAAACTTCTTATCCCAGGAGGAACCCTAATGGTTCCAACCGGCGCTGCCCTGTCATCCCCGCCGCAACACCTCTTAACCTCCTAAGCTACGTTCGAGATAGAGCGGGCGTTGACGGGCCCTACCGACTCCATCCCTTCGCATACGTGGGGTGCCCTGGGCTTTGGCACTAAGAGATCCCACGTACACTTTCTAATGCCCTAGCTGTTTCGAGGCTCCATCTTGTTGTTGATGTTGTTTTCGTTTCCAGCAACAAAAACAACATCAACAACAAGAGCACCCCTTGCATGTCAAGCATCGTCGAAACGATAATTGTCATACTTTATATTATGTACTCTCAAAGAGAGGTACTTACCCATGATCCCGCGATGTCCTCTGGTCCTGCTGCTGGTCCTCGTCCTTGTCCTCTGGTCCTGGTCCTCCTCCTAGTCCACCGCTGCCACCGATGTCCCGCTGGTCCTTGATGATCCGGGTGGTCCGCCGCCTAGTCCTCGATGATGCTGCTGCTGCTTGCCGGAGCTACTTTGACCCAAGTTTCCGGGATTTTTCTGACTCGAGCAAGCTCCAGTTAATTCGCCCAAAATGAACCCAAGTCGTTAGAAAAATTGCCAAAAAATACAAAATTCATACGCTATACGCCTTGCACCTACCAACTTATCGACAATTTCTTCAGAAAGCTCGGGAAAAGTGCAGCAGCAATGACTTTGGCTGTATTTTCTACGCCCCCGACCATTGCCTCTTTGCAGAGCGAGACAGATACCGAGAGACAGAGAGAGAGAGAGAGAGAGAGAGAGAGAGAGAGAGAGAGAGAGAGAGAGATAAGCTGCCGCGCATTCTCGCGAAATTACACGCAATCGAGGCATTAGTGTAAACTTTCCGAACACGATTTTCCTATGGTTTTTCACCTTCGTCATTTTCCGCTCTCGTCAGGAACGAATGGTCGCAGAGTCGCCAGACATTTGTTTACCTACAAGCAAGCGATGAACACAAGATAAAGAAATTCATGAAATACAGCGTTGCTACATTAAGAAGTACTATAACGCACCTTCGGCTCTTGAGCGGCGTCCGTAATTCATTGCATTTCAGCCACATCGCTAACTACTGGCTGCCAATGGTCGTTCCTCCACCTGTGGTTGAGCAGACAGAGAGGGAAGACCTGCCAATTCTGCCGTATGTCTCGCAGAAGGGCCGCTTCGAATTCTGCCAAGCGCTCGGATGTGAACTTGATTGTCGATCTTATCAGCCTACCGATGCAGCTCGTCGGCTCCATGATCTCGCGGAGTAGCGCTTGAGCAAGTACCCGTCTTTCACGATCGATCCTTGCGCGCGAGTGGCCGTTGTGAGCCTGGAAGCGGAATTAACGTAATTGGTAATAGATCATATTTCGGCGGGAGTGATTATGAGAGATATAAACACTCACCACGAGTCGACGTATCGCAGCTTCGACGTTTGCTTCCTTGAAGGCCGTCTCGGGGTAGAGAGCGCCGATGACGCTCTCGGGAAAGCCCTGAAGCCGCCTAGCGCACCTGGCCAGCATGGTCCCATCAGCCGCACCGCTTGCGCGATCTCGTCGTCGGTAGTCGTCGGGGGCTCGGCTGCTAGTCGACGTAGATCGTTTATCATGTATGCGGTCATGATGGTGATCACCGCGTCCTTAATGAATGGAACGCGATGATGGCCTAGGTGCTCCACCCTTATCTGCGGCTGACGAACGTCCATCTTCTGCTCCAGACTGAGGGGCAGGTCCCTTCGAAACTGCACGATTCCTGCGCAGCGGGAGAAATAGGACGCGCCTTGTTTAAGGTTCCTCATTCTCTTCAGCACGCGTGTCTCTTGAATAACGGGCTGAGAGACGAGCTGCCCTGGTTGCACTACCCGCTGCCACATGTAATGCTGGTGGCCCCCTTTCTTTGTCAGAAGTGCAAGGGGGAACACCTCCACGTTGTCCTTAATCCAAGTTTTTAGCAATCTGACGAACGACTGGTTCCTCCGGCTCGACGGAATTTTCGCTGCCTGCGCCGTGAGAGCTCCCACCATTGTCGAGGGCTGCAGAATCGCATTCAGAACATCGGCCGCAGCACAATGCTCATCAATGCGTCGCCTGCACATTGCACCTCTCTCCTTGGCGTTGACAAAAAAGGCGTTGACGGTGTTCTCACGAAACGCCAAGAGGGGCTTTGGAACACTGACATCCGAATTAGGAACGGCGTGAAACCGTCGTCCGAGCGCACCCAGTAGCTTAAACAAAAACTGCAGCTTCTTCTCTTCCTCCGTCCTAACCGGCGACGCTTCAAGATCGTCCTCAAAGCATTTGAGGAGTATCTGCAGTGTCTGGACGATCTCCTTGGTCCCATGGGCCGCTTTCTTGCCCAAGGATACGTAATATTTAGCAAATTTGCTAATCCCACGTATCCCGGGCAAGTTGCTAAGCCTCCTTAGCGGCGGAAGAGGACGCCCGTAGTTGCGTGTACTTCTTGGTGGTCGTGGTCGACGTTGCGAGTGTCGTTGATGCCGCTGAACGTACCAGTAACGTGGCTGTTCTTCATCAACGACACCGACGAGACCATCTGAGTCATCGACGACGGACGCCAGATCTACCGGTACGAAAACCTCCCGACAGATGACAGCAGTCTTTATATTTCCGCAATTTCGGAGCTTTACGCTATAACCATAGTCATAATTCTCATATAACTGCGGATCTATAAAAACTTTGAGGCAGGTCTCCGCTTCGTGAAAACGCACCTGAAAGCAGTTGATATATTTATAATTGATTGGGTTTGATTGGGTAATTGGGTAATTGGCACTTACGACTTGTCTGCACGTCAGAGAAAGCTGGTCATTGGCGACGCTCTGAAACGCCTCCTCGAGGACACTGAGATGCCGGCCAACTGACTCCTGAACATAGTCTGGCCACTCTACGTTCAAGGCAACGATGCGCTGTTGGCTAATCAGTCGTTCAGTGCAGAAATTGAGGTCTCCCAAGCTATCTAGCTTGGCCCTCAACTCTTCAAACGGCGTCGCGGCCCACTGCTCCTCTACGCGCAAATCGACACCCTCCTTGAGCTTTTCGATAAAAGCCCGCATGTCGGCAAGCTGCCCCCTCGCATCGCGGTAAAGCCTGTTCAATTTTTTGAATTTCCTACAAAAGCTGCATTTTACGACGTAAATTAATTGTTATATATTCATTTTTATGAGCAACAGAAAACAAATTAGAGTGAAGAAATTGATGATCTTACGTCTGGGAATAGCCACCAGAAATAATGTAGGAAATTAAACGCCCCATTCGCTTCACCTTAATTAGGTGCGCGTTCGGATTGTACACTTGAACGTACGTAATACAGGGTTTCTCAAATTCGAACGCCGAATGGCATCTGAAAAATAAATAATGCACATCAAACAGACGTTACAACGAATTGATGGTCCGTAGAAAAAATACTTACGTAAATCGGGATAACCCCTGTACGTTGTACTTGGCGTACGTCGCGATGACGATTGGCTTCTTGATCTCGTCGCAGATCAGCTCCTCCTTGATGCGCGACACATCCACGAGGAGAGCTTTTCTGTCCGGCGAGTCAATATTTACGGACACATCCACCGTAAGTCGGAGGATGTGCGGGCTCCGTAAGTTTATCTGAAGCCTACCACTGAGCAGTCTCTCAGCGGCGTCCCCCAGCTGCTGCGTCCTCGTGTTCTGGATGCCGTGGACGGCAGAATAAAACAGGAGCCGCGCAATCCTGTTGACTGCCAGAAAATCCGACCTTTCGAGATTGGCGTTTACGTTGCCAGCAATAAAGGGCCAATCCTCGTGGTGGATTCTTATCCCACGAGCAGCATCGTCGACATCGAAATTCGCAATATTGTGCGCATCGCTTCTCGAGTGCCGACTCAGTCCTTCCGCGGATGTTCGCAGCACGTTTGTCATGAAGTGCTTATTCCGCACATGACCGACGGACGTTCCCTTGCGGACAGCGAACAAGACAAAGATCTTGCCAGAACCCATGCAGCCACCAAGCTTAAAGTGATACCAGCTATATAACTTAGTATTAAGTTCATGTAGCTTGCTCACGGCTCGGAGCTGCTTTTTGTTCTTATCCGGGAAGGACTTAACTCCACCGACGTGAAGATCGAGGACGTCGTTGAGTTCGAACGACGTCAATGACGAGGTCAAGACGTAGATCGAATCAATGTCCCTACGAAAATCCCTCTCCCTCAAGTACTCCCGAGTCACGGGTACGCCGTACAACTCGGGTAGCTCGTCCTCCTGTCTCTCCTCCGCCTTAAACGAATAGTTGCGTTATTGGGTTATGTTAAGTACAAGCTTACTTA
This sequence comes from Nasonia vitripennis, assembly GCF_009193385.2. NCBI lineage: Eukaryota > Metazoa > Arthropoda > Insecta > Hymenoptera > Pteromalidae > Nasonia > Nasonia vitripennis. The sequence continues at coordinate 35,369,937 of NC_045758.1, read as the reverse complement.
TACAGTGGGGGACAGAAGTCTCTCCTCTCGAGGGATGGGTGTTGATGGCGACGCCGGTGACAAGGGCGAAAGATGATGTGCTGGCGCATCATCGTCCTTGTCTACTACTGTTTCGGCTGGCTCGACTGGTTCTGCAGACGACGCAATCGACGAACTTCCAAGCAAGTCGGGCCATATGCTTACGTCAGAGTTCCTGGAAATGGATCACATTAGAAAAGCCTCAAATCGACGATTTGACGTCGACAAAGTTTCAAGACGAAAACAACGAACTTACCACGTCGGCGATGGTAGGTTTTTAGCGGAGATCGCTGGACCAGGCGACGACGACGACGACGACGGGGACGACGGGGACGGCACGGTAGCTCCTTCTGGCGATGCCGTCAATCTATGAATTGTAAGCTCTGGGAAAAGGGGCGCTGTGTAGAGCAGGACGGGAAGCCCAACGTCTGTTCCCTCCGGCGAGGGCAGCTCAGCGGCATTGAGCGAGCTAAGCCCATGAAGCCGATGAAGGAGATTGAGCGCGATCTGTCTCAGGCGATGAGAAATACCATTCGGCATCGTGATCGTAATTGTCATCATCCTGGTCATGTTCGTCGTCCGAAGAGATGACGCATACATCGCCATCGGTGGCGGAAGGAGTGGGCGATTCCGTAATCGATTCTTCATCTGACGAGATGACAACAACGTCATTGTCAGCGTCAGCATCCGTAGAACTAGGCGCTGAAATTATGGGGATTGGTTCTCCAAGCTGTTCGTCGGTAACGTCGACGACTGGAAATGCTGGCGTAGTTGCTCTACGTTGACGACTACGACGATTAGCACTGCGCTAATTATAAATAAATTTGGTTATAACATTTTTGATAAAGAAAGGATTTAAAAGAATGCAATGAGCAAAAACGAGGAAAAGCATGTTTATTTACCACAATATAGGCGAGAGAGGAGCTGAAAGTTCTCCTTGGTCTGCCATTTTTCTATCTAATGTTGAATCTAAAAATTATATTGAAATTAAATTTCATGAACAGTATAAAGATTCCTTTGGTTCAGTCATAATGAAATTATGCGGCACATTGTCGGAAAGCCCAGGACGCGCTCTGCCCAGCACTCGTCTCAATAGCCACACATTATTGGAAACTTACGTGTTGTTTTTCTGTCTCCTTGGAGCATGTTAGAAATACGTTTCAGACGATTCTGAATGGATCTAGCTTTTTTTGCCTAACAAAATTTCGAAAACATGACATCCTAACATCCCTTCCGGATCTTAGGACGACGGAAAATACGTCGATTTCGCCAGTTTCTGGATTTTTAAACTTGAAGAACCGCTACTTTTAGGGAGAATGCGTGCGAGTTACGGAGATTTTCAATAAATAAATTAACTAATTGTCAAGTATATTTATATTCGGTAAGCCCGAGTACTCGAACGTACAACTACTAACACATTCGAAGTTGGGTTCGTGTGGTAAAATTAGAGAAAGCCACTAAAATTTAACAGTAAGAGCTACTTGAAAAGGCAGCGCGCTCTTAGAGAGCTGCCGAAAGCTCAACGAAACGCTACGAGAAGTCGAGTTAAAGTTTAAGTAAATTCTAGTTTTCGTTACGGACTCGAGGTTGTTTCGAAAAATTAGCCTGCATCAGCAAGGTCTCTTCGCGGAAGAACATGAAATGAATAGCATGCGAGCGGATGCGATCCAAAGACAATAATATTTTTATTGATATGTACATACAGCAAATTTATTTACAAAATTGTTCGATTCTGAAAACCTCCTTATACACAGCTCGTTCATAGCTTATGTTATTTTAATTATTAGCAAAATACTACGTTACTTTTATTATACCGACGATTAGTACTGATATCTGTGGTCGATTATGATTATATTTTCTTTTATACCCTCGAGCGCATCGGACTCATTCAATGATAGAAAACATGACATTGGCTATTATTGATACTAGCAACGACGAATATAACCGTAGAGTTTGCGTAGGGCCCGTGGACGTACTGCTGCCGTCTCCGTGATGCATGGCTGCCGGATGCTCTTCTGCGCAAAAAGGAAATGTCGTGAGCATTCGAAAATTGCCAGAACAAGCAACACACCTGCTTACCCTTGACCACGTGTACTTTTATGCTGTTTGGATTGGCATTACTCGGCTGGCAGGTATAGATACCAGAATCGCTGGGCACCGCGCGCTGAATCATCAGTCGACTCGTGGTTTCCGGGCCCTTCTCCGTCACGAGGCTGATGCCTCCCCGCGGTGAGTCGAAATTGATTTCCTGCATAAACATGCGTAAATGTGAGCCAATTTCCGCAGCAAATTTCCGCAGCAAATTTTCGCAGCAAATTCTCGCAGCACCCACCTCTGTATTCAGACTCCAGGTCATTTTTGGCGGCGGCTCGGGAGCGTATCTCACGAGGCATGTGAGATTGATGGTGCTACCCTTGTTGACGAATAAATCCGGCGCACCGACAATGATGGTTTCTGGTTCTTTGAAAAAACGAGGACGATTTAGTGGCTACAAATATAAATAAATATAATAAATAAATATAATCATACGAATTCGACCTACCAACTATGGTGAGATAAACTGGGTGGCCGATGGGCGGTGTGGTGGAAATCTGGCATTCGTATATGCCAGAATCTTTGCGCTGTGGGTATCGAATCTTGAGTGTCCATTCCTCGGTATGCGGCGAATGGAGAGCTTCGAAGCGTTGGTCACTCGTATACGTATATCGTCCAACTGTCAGCAGGTGAATATCTCGATGCCTCACCCACGACACCTGCGCGAGAGAATCATGATAGTTACGTCCAAACATTCGACGATATGTTGTATCGCAGCTGTATGTACTCACTGTTCGGTTTCCCAGGTTTTTGACTTTGCACACGAGATGCACAGTCTTGCCGACTAATCCGGTAAAGTTCGATGCCATCGCCGTATCGAAATGCGGCCCTGTGCCAGGTGTGGGCCATTCCTCCAAAAAATCCGTGCGAAAGTTTCGCAGACTGCTGGCGGATGCAACTGCGCGAAATATAGACGGTCAGTCAGACATGAATTTATAAAAATGTTCCTTCAAACTACTCACCAAAACAAACTATAATGGTAACGAGGACTTTGACGAAGCCAAAAGTAGACATCGCTCTTCTTCCGAGTACCTTGTAATGGACGAATCGTTTAATCGCATTCATCAACTCTTTTCATTTTGCCCTACCCCTTTTTTCGCTTCATTTCGTTTCATGACGACTCGATGAATTATTTTTACTATTTTACTCGGTTTTTATAGGGAATCAAAGCCGTGAGTTGACCCCTCCATCGCGCACTCTGATCTATATACATTGACCCAGAATCAGTTTTGATCGCGGGCGCGCGCGCGCAACAGCGCCACTTTCTCGTGCATATTTATTATTATTTTTATTATTTTTATTATTTTTATTATTTTTATTATTTTTATTATTTCTATTATTCACGCACTATTATTATGGTTTAGCGTCTTCTGGCACTTGCTTGATTCGCTGCTCCGATAGCGTTGTTCGGGGTGGATATACCCTGGCAAAGGGGTAGAAGGAGAGGAACGGGATGGGATGGGGCGACGCGACGTTCTTTAATTAGTCGTGCGAAGAGGAAGCTGCGTAGAAAACGCGCGAGGTAATCGGGAAAGGTTCAACACCGCCGGCGGCTTCGAAGACAGCCGAGGGACTGTGGCATTGCGCGCAAACGCGCAGGAGCAACAAACGCTGCCCCACCGCTGCTGCTCCGTGCAAGCTCGATACGCGACGGGAGCTGCGGTGCTGCGCCAAGTGCTGCCATATTCGAGCTTGCGCACAGCGATGCAGCTCCTCTGCTGCGCAAACAGCCCCCTCGAGCTCGCGCCCTGGAAATCGTGTATATATATATATATATATATATATATAAACGTATATAAACGTATGTATATATTTGTTTGCTTTCTGTTGTCGGCTTTGACTTTCACCGCGAATCAACGGCTCGGTTAACGGTAGTTTTATTATTATGCAATGTGGGAGGATAAAAATGTCAACTCTGAGAAAGTACAAGGCAGCAAAAACACGGCGAACAAACTGCATAATAAGATAGAGGATCGCGGCCGGCAGCAGCTATGCGCGTATACTTTCACGGAGACCCCCTCCCTGCACCTCTTACTGGCTGTTCCGCTCTCTTCTTTGGGCTTTCGAGAACGCCTGTTGCCCTGCGAGAATAGCGTGGAGGATCAGTATAGCGCTGGCGCGCACACACCGTCTTCGTCCGTAACAGATTTCGCGATCATGTCGTCCTCCCGGCTCACCGAGTTCTATGACAAACGCGAGATCCTCTTGACAGGAGTGACTAGCGAGCTCGGGAGTAATTTGCTCGAAAAGCTGCTCAGATCGTTTCCAGATGTTAAAGTGCACGTGGTACTCAGATCTCGAAACGGAATGAATCAGACCGATCGCGTGAAGAAAAGACTTTACGGCTCAGCTGGGTACGTGTTAAAACGAGGCGCATTGCAAAACATGTTTCAGCTTAAACTTTGTGCATACGCGCAGGTATGAGCGATTACGCCAGGACGGGGCCAATGCGATGGATCGGCTCGAGGTTTACGAGGGCAACCTGCTCTATGACGAGTTAGGCCTAACTAGCCAAGTCCAGGAGGCACTGGTCAACGTGAGTATTGCCTTTCACGCGGCCGGACCATTGGAGAAACTTCTCGAGTTCTGCAGCAGCAGTCGACACTTGTCCAATTTGCAAGCGGTCGTCGTGGCCGCCGATATATTCAGGTCAATTAATTGTTTTAATTAATTGTCAATTAATTTAATAGCGCACACGTAGACACGCTTGGACTTAAATAATAATAAAAGACCGCGCAAACACACAGATGTGCAGAGGACCAAGTACTCGAGAGCGGAACTATGGACGGCGAGCCTACTGCCTTCCGCCTAATGCAGACTACTGCTCGGCGACATCTGCCATTGTGCTGTGTTCGATTTCCGGCACTGGGACCGGCGTATCGAGAACCAATGCCAGGTTTCCTCAACGCGCTTACAGGAGCGACGGCTTTGATGGTAGGAGCAGGCCACATGCTCGGCCGCTCAGATCTACCTGCCGAAATCATTCCTATGGACATAGCTACCAATACGCTCATCGCTGCCGCTTGGGACTTGGAAAAACAGTTGGTTACAAACATTAAATGGAAATATATAATATACTTTCACCATTCGTCGCGCGCGCACACGCACGCGCACACGCACGCGCACACACACACACAGATCTGCGTATACTTTCTATTTCAGTACATGATTTCTCTCCGAGCGCGCTCTGCAGCGCCGTTTATATATGTTTTCCATTTTTCAGCATCATGCCCGATGGAATAGCTGTTTATAATGCCTCGACAATCAATTGTACTTGGGCTGAGCTCGTCAAGAAAGGTGACCGAGCAAGCCAAAAATTTCCATATCCATCCTTTAGTGTGCGAGGCATAACGTCCTCAGCCTTCTTACATTGGATTATTGTCCTTCTTTTCGAGTGGCTCCCATCTCTCTTGTGCGACGCCATACTCTACGTATTTGCTCGAAAGCAAAGGTGAGATTACTATACAACTATACCAGGCTACATAATCAACTTTTTACGCAAAGTCCATTTGCCCGGATCGAAAACGATAATGATGCCGCTGATGAAGCAAGTGTTTGACAAAAAAGTTAATGAAGATCCACAATTTTTCAGGCTCACAGCGGAACACGCTCGGATTCGTAAGGTGCTGAAAAGCTTTGAACCCGTGGTTTCGCGTCCACTGACGGTGCAGCGTCGGAAAATAAACGATATACAAAACAGCTTATCAATTCAAGATCAAGAATCCTTTTCTCTACGAGCCGACAACATTGACATCGAAGCGTATGTATTGTGTGCTGCTGCAGCAACGAGAAAATATTGCGTCGACGAGGGCAATTTAAATTTTAATCTTAAGATCGTGACGTTCTTTATGCCGACTGTTTTAGCTATTTTTGTTTTGAGTTTGAGCTATTACTATTGTTTTTTACTCTAGCGTTGTAAATTGTTTTTCTTAGCCTTCATCAATGAGGATAAATACGCATAGTGAATCTGGGTGTACAGTTTAATATATATATATATATATACAGATAAAGTTTGCAAGAAATGTACAAAATTGTGTAATAGAAACGAGTACGGCGGCCATACCCCTACTCCTTTTCCTGTTTTCCACTGGCAAACAGCCAAGTTCTAACTATTTATAATTATTTTCCAAAGTGCCATTTCAAGGATATGTATACGTTACAAAGTTTGTCAGTTATTAAAAAGTTGGTCAAAAATTAGTGATGGGCGCATTACTTACTGGTGGTGGGGGGCTCCGATCTATAGGCATATACCTATATATAATATAGTGTGCTCTACACTTTCTACAGAAGTAGCCAGCATGCGGCGCTGCTATACTTCAGGGGCTGGCTCCGGTCGTCCTCGTCGTCGATATCCGTAGCAGTCGAGCGCTGAAGCTCGAACATAAGTGACATCCGCGATGTGCATACATACACAGATCTCTCGAAAGTACGCATCTAGAAACGTAAGCGTGCTGTTTTATTTGTTTGATTTTGTACTCAATCCTCAGTGTTAACTCTGAGCTGTGCAATGGACTGCTGCAATCGCAGGTATAACGAAATCATCAAAAATTAAAAAAGACATTGTGATGTGCTGGCGAAGAAAAATTAAAAATGGGCAATTTATACATGCGATGATAATCACTATCGTGTATGCGGCTGCTATGCGTAGTGAGTATAGCCTCTCTCTCTCTCTCTCTCTCGCTCTCTCTCGCTCTCTCAAAAGATATTGATTCGGCGGGTGCGCGCGCGCGCTAAAACAAGTTTGCTATACCGACATGATTTCCAGAAGCAGCAGCAGAAACGTATCGCAATTTCGAAACGGATTTCCTGCAGGAATTGCCAACGCCAGAATCTGGCCCGTATTTCGAGACAAAGGGATCTGCAGCACTCAATGTTACAGGTCTTGTCGGTAAGACCGTGCACTTGGTCTGCAGGGTGAAAAATCTTGGCAATCGTACGGTAAGTCAATTGCATTGACAAACAGCTTTTATACAAGGCAAAATGTTGGCAACTACAAGTTATGGCTTATTTATATATAGGTTTCCTGGATAAGGCATCGCGACATTCACTTACTTACAGTTGGTCGTTACACATATACCAGTGATCAGCGTTTCGAAGCGCTTCATGCACCGCACAGCGAAGAATGGACTCTTCGGATACGATACCCACAACGTAAAGATAGTGGAACTTATGAGTGTCAGATATCGACAACGCCCCCAATAGGCCATCCCGTATCTCTGACCATCGTTGGTAAATAAATAAATTCATTTTCGCGTTCAAACTTTGTTGTCATTGAAGCTACAGTGTGCGCGCGTTATCTCTCCGTAGAACCTATTACAGAAATCGCCGGCGCCACGGATCTTTTCATCAACAGAGGTAGCACTATCAATCTCACTTGCTTGGTGAAAAACGCGCCTGAACCACCCATCACGATGATTTGGAGTCACAATCGACAGGCGATAAATTTTGACTCTCCTAGAGGGGGCATTAGCTTAATTACGGAAAAGGGGCCCGTAACTTCCAGCCGTTTACTCATTCAAAAGGCGATCCAAAAAGATTCTGGGCTATACACTTGCACTCCAAGTAACGCCCATCCCAACAGCGTGAGGGTGCATATATTAAATGGTAAACAAAAATTGTACTAATCTTCTTGATCCATGAGTTATAGATTTAAACCATTGATTTGCATGATATAGAAGAACATCCGGCTGCAATGCATCACGGGACGGCCGGTGACAAGATATCGAGCGACTTAATACTTCTGGAGGCCCTCTTACTTGGAATGCTTTCACAAATGCAGTGCCCAAGAGGGTATTGATCATATCAATTGCATCTCACGCACGCGATATTTTCTACTGCCTAATAGAAATTATTGACTTTGTAAATATTTTACGAAAAAGCGCATAGCGATTATGTGTTGATAAATAAAATTATTTCAATTGATAGCTTTCGGTCAACCACTTACTCGAATAATCCCCCCCCCCCTCTTGTTACACAATAAAGGCAAAATTCAGGTCAATTTTTTTCAATCTTCTTTGCTTTAATTCTGAGATATATATATATTTAGTACATCTTTTTGTTCGATGAAATTTTTTTCTGTTTGTATTAGGGTGTGACAAGCAGGACTTTAATTTTAAAAAAAATTAGCTTGTATATAAAACTATTCTGTGGAATATAGGTTGTAGATTATATCGTACAAAATACTTTATATACAATGAAAGACTATTTAATTTGACATGTAAATATATATTCAGTTCTTGAAACGTTGCGATTGAAAAGTATTGAATTTAAAAAGCACAAAAGGTTACATAGACAACGTGTAAAACAAACAGTTTTACAATTATTATACATCAGCGTGTGTGTGTGTGTGTGTGTGTGTGTGGATTTTGTACAGGTTCTTCATAATTGTACCATCAATGCCACTAAACAACTATAATATACAAGGCTCATACTTGATACATTCTTAAATTATAGAAACTTTGGAATTACACATCTTACAAAGATTCGTTAAATGACTGGGTGATGATTCTTTCAACGCACATGAAATCATACATCATAGGTAATATTATACATAATTTTACTACTTAAAGACGACGAAGAATATGAGAAAAGATTTATCCTAACATATGTATGTTTTTTATAAATTTACAAATCTTGTATGGTATTGTATTGTGAATGTCACACTATTCAACGAAAACGAACAATTCGAATAAACACGTAAACGAGCACACACTGTCAATTTGTTGTTATTGTTGTTGAATAGGCAAGAATTTACTGGGTATTTGAGTTTTGATTGTATAAAACTAGTATATAAAACTAGTAGTATATTGAGTAGTATACAGCCTTTAAAAAGGCCAAGTCTTGCTTATTAGACAAGATACAATCTTCCAACGTCCGAGGGACAATACATGCTGATCAACCAAACGATATTATACACGAGCCATAACCAAACTAAAAATTAGAGTGCAACTAATCCTTAGATTAGATTTACTATGCTAGAAATACGCGCAAGTCACAAAAAGATATAGATAGATACATTTTTGTGACTCCTTTTTTTAATACATTGTATAAATGGAATCCGTCAGATCTTTGTTTTAGCTTTAGTTTGTTCACGCTCTCTTTCTTTTTTTTTACCTTTGTTTTCATCAGCATGTATCGTCGGCAAGTAGTCATTCTGAATGATTTTTTATGCGGAATGTATGGATTCGGAAATGACGACACATTTGACGTACCTGCAAAAAAGCATAATTTATTTATTGTTCGATAGCACCAACACGCATAAGAATAATTCAAGCAATACTCACAACACATGTTCCATAATGTACGTGAGCTGCTAAGGCGATCGCAGCGAGTATGTACATGAGTTGCAATTCTAATTTTGGTATGATGTAGGCAAAAACTGCTGTACCAGCAACAGGAACGAGTATCCACGGTAGTATTTCGCACCTAGTGTTGCTCATTTGTGCCACTATCAAACGACACTGAAAATGTTATATTAAACGTTACAAATTCATCGGATACTCGTTGTTTTGGAAGCAAAGTAAAAGGCATTTACACATATATTGGAGAATATAGTTCCAACAGCAAAGTAAATAATTCTCGGATCTGCATAGATTATTTTATTAGGAGAATAAATCACCCAGGTGGTGGCAATCGCAAAGAGAATTGTTAATGGTATTAGTGGTCTCAGCGCTTCTGGCAAAGTCCGCATTTTTCCAGTTTTGTCTCTATACGATCTAGTGTGGAGATTGAAAGAGAAAAAAAGTACAATAAATACAATACAAAGATTTCCGTAATAAACTCCGTAACTCACTTGTAAATATTCCATAGTACAACTGGTAAATTTGATACAAGTGCACTGACATAAAGGAGCATTTCAAACATTGAACCGGCTGAAAGTCCACCTGGTAAATCAAATTTCCATGCCGCATGTCCAGCAAAACTTGTTAAAATGAAGACCACTATGGTTGCCACCATTGATGCGTCGTATCCCCATGGCAAGAAAAGCACTCCTGTGTTGTACTTTTCCCAATGACTGAGATAAAAATTGACAAATACATTCCACAATATAAAGTACATTCTTAAAGGTGACACACTATGTTCAGTCCTTCCAAACACAGAGTACATGCAACTGGTTATTAACATGGCAGTCCAGCTATCGAGACCATGATCAAACAATTCTCCTAGAGGGCCAGATGTTTGAGTTCTTCTCGCTTGTTTCCCATCAATTCCATCTAAAATATGGGTTCCATGGCTGGATTAATTATGTCCCAAAACCTACGATGATAAGCTTATACCAGCAGTAGCGACGTACCTAGTGTGTAGGCCATAAATATATTGAATGCGGCGAGAGCAAAAATCCATTTTGGAATGGCAGGATATTGCGTCTGATCGTCACTCGAGGCAAAGAAATAGTAATCGTACCTTGAGAATATGACAAAATTCACAACAGTAAATAGGAAGCCTGAAAAGGTCAATGCGTTTGGAGCAACCCATTTTGGACAAAACTGTAAGAGAAGAAAGGGTTTTGCAATTAGAAAATTACAACAGGATTAAAAGCACGCAAGCGTTTACCTGAACTACTTTGTTCCAGAATGGGTGCATAACATAAATGCTGAGCGGGCTCGTGTCTAGCGAGCTGTACTGGAAAAAAAAGAGATTTAAATGCTTGTGTTGAATTTGTTATGCACCATGAGCCTAACTTACTTTATAGTTTTCGAAGCCTGCCAGGTGCTCCTGTGACAAATACTCAACTTCCAGGCGCATCTTGGCTATAACAGGAAATGATTCCCTCTATATTTATATATATATATATATATATATATATATATATATATATAAATAGTAAAGTGCTAATCATGCGTTCACATGCGTTGTCGCGGTTGGTGAGTAGTCTTTTGCTTCCGCGGCGTCATTCGCGCGCGATGAACCTCGCGTGTTCTCCCTTCCCCGCCCCTCTCTCACGCTTGCACTACTTACTTATACAAGTATTATGTTCAGTATAGCAGGATAAGCGCAGTGGTTGTCAGAAACGCGGCAAATCCACGAGTTTCTGATGACTGGCCTACGCGGACACCTGCGCACGCCTGCAGCGCGATGATGTCGCAAGGCCTATATTCGGCAACTACTGCTCTCCACTATAATACAAAAATATTCAGTACATTGGTGGCTCGCGCGCGAACTTGAGATATTTTTTAGGTTACAAAGATAGGAAAGAGTATCACAGTCTATACAAGCACCGACACAGCACTATCTGGATACTGCTGATGCAGGCACCGCACAGTCTGCCTGCTGGCCTGCACTAAGTATATTGATTACTGGCTGCCGTCGGGTCGGTCGGGGCTCTCCGGGGGACTCACTAACTCGTCTATCGGGGGCCGACCCGAATCCGATCAGAATACTGAATATAAGTAATAAGTATCAGATCAGTTCTGTTGCGAATGTTGCGATGCCACCGCCGCCTGTGAGCACTGAGCCGGCGCGGCGGCGCGAAAGCCGCAGACTCGCGCGAGTTTAAGTTATATATATAGGTAGGTACCTATATAATAATAAGTATATATTGTCGTCATCGTCAATGCACACTGCACAGTCTTGTCTTGGTCGCACGCCGCGGTATCCATTATCGTCGTATTAACAAAAACCATGTCGACATTCTTTCGTATGCTACTCGTAAACAGGGCAAGTTCCTCTCGCGCGACGTCGACCCACCTCAAGTTTCACGTTAATTATTTGCCCAAGCGCAGCCTACTCGTGGCGAGCCGTTGCTCCGAATGTAGATGTAAGGTTAGAATTTTTCTGTGAAACTCTTTCATCTCGATATACACTCAACAAAAATTTCTTGTGCTTGATATATATATATATATATCAATGATTTTGGCGTTTATTATGCATACAGGCTTTCCAGCACCAGCGAACAAGTTACAATGCACAAACTTCATTAAGAGCGATAAGCAGCAGCAATGATAATGGAAAGCAAGTCATTTATACAGGACTGTTGTGCAGTAATATACGCAGAATCAAGCTCTTTTCACTTTCTACTTCAATCATTGGCTTGGCTGTTCAACCTGTTGTTTATCAAAAAGCTCTTTTGGCTGGTACTACAACCAAGTTCACGTTACCAGCATTTGCCTTGATTGGTCTGTTGGCTCTTGCGACTCCTCCACTGCTGCATATAATTACAAAGAGATATGTACTCAGTGTTGAATACGATGCCACAAAAGACATGTATACAGCGACAACTTATAATTTGTTGTGCATTCGGAAAAAAATTGAATTTACTCCAGAGGATGTTACAATACCAACAGTCCTTGGAATGTTTACAACATGCGCTATAAGAGGAAAACCTGTGTTTTTAGATGCTAAAAGTTTTACAGATCAAAGTCACTATAAAAGGATTATGGGCTATGACAAGCCGGTAGATCTTCTAGTTGACAAAGATGTAAATAGTAATGAAAATTGTTCCAAGAAAATCAATTAAACGAAAAATGTACCTACTTCTCTCGTAGTCGCTTTATTACATTTTACTGTACATTCACCTGCTGTTTTATTTATATATATATATATATATATATATATATATATAATAAGCTTCTGCTTTTATGATTACAAAATATTTACATTATGTTTCTCTTCTGCTGCTGTTACGGATAATCACAGATTTAAGCTGGCAAAAGATCAAAGTCATCTGAGACATGTACCATTGGCACATGAACATCTTCTATTTGAGGGGTAGCTTTAAATTCACAGAGTCCAACTTCCTTTAATTTCCATTCCCAGTCCATGCGTTGAACAGCATGTAAAGATTCCGCTTCGTTGTGGTGTCTCAGCAACATTGCTTCCTGAAATGCGAAAAAAATTACGTTATTTACACTCCTAACAGACTGCTGTATTATGCATCAGAGATAATAATACAAACCTTAATTTTCTCCCATTTGTCATCAACGTCTTGAAGCCAGCTTAGAAATAACCTTCCGTTATATCTACTTCTTGCATTTCTATCTTTTTCCTCCTGCTCTGGTGTAATGACATTATAAACCTCTTCATCTTTAAGAATTGTACAAACAGAAAAAGGAAGTGACTGATTGGCAAGAGCTCTAGCTGCTCTGCCATGAACCCTAAGAATTTCCTGTTCCACTGACAAGACTAGTTTTTCCTTCTCCACGACATGCTGCATTCTTAATCTATAGCGTTCTTTTTCTTGTTCAACGTAAAGTTCTTTCATCGCCGCCGACGATAAATTTACTGGTGGATTGATATTTGGTTCTTTATTGGCATTGCCAGCCAGCACATAAGTGCATCGATTCATCAAGTAATCCTTGAATCCTTGTGGAGGTTTAGGTTGAACTGGAAATAGGCCTTTTCTCCTTCGCTCGATCTAATTCAGGTCACGCAACAAATCAAGTAAATTTGATGTTAAACGAAAAAAATAAAAAATAATGATCAAATAGCTTGCCTGTTTTCGTATGTTTAAGAATAATTGATAGCAATTAGTGATTGGCTGATCATGCGGATGAATTTCCTGTCCTCCTGCACTGCTGCATGTTCCACTAGTTTCGCTAGTCTCGTTTGCAGATGAAGTTGCTGCTGCTGCTGCGGCGGCGGCGGCGGCAGCAGCAGCAGCAGCCGCTGCTGCTTGCTGCGATTCTTTGCTCGACTTTATTTTTCTTTTTCTAGGATGCAGTTCGACGACAGGAGTGTTTTGCGTCGAGCTGTTTGATATTTCACTGCCACTCTCTTTTTTTGTGCTAGTTTCCAAACTTTCTTCTTTCTTTACGTCCTGTACTGCTGCAGTCTTGTCACTCTTTTCCGTCGTCGTCGAGTTTTCTCGACTCGATGCTGATGCTGACGATGAAGTCGTTGATGATAGCGATGATGATTGTTTGACTGGGGGACTATTTTGAATTGTTGAATCTGTTAATGCAGATTTGCCAGAGTCAGCTACCAATGAAACACCGCCTGATTCTGGCGTTGGCGAATGATGTCTGCTCTGCTGCTGCTGCTGCGGTGACGCATTATTTGAACGGTCTGCATTAGTCGGCAACGGCGAAGAATTCGAACAACTTCCATTATTACTAGTACTATTTGTACCACCGTTACCACCTCCACCACTACCACCACCATTACCCCGATGTGAACTTCTAAGAACACGTTGATGATGTGCCGCTGCTGCTGTTGATCGTGACGACTCGGCGGCGGTATCCAAAACACCACTAAAGTCTTTCTTTTCATCACTTTTTGACGGGATTGCGCCGCCGCCGCCGCCGCCGCCGCTATTATCTAGTGGACTAGAAATCACTGCAGCAGACATGCTTTGATCTTTATCCATGGAATCATTGCTGTTGTTTGAACTTGCCACGACGTAAGGCAGCTGATGATGGCCGCGATTCAACGTGTTTTTACCATTTCTATTGCTACCCTGATGATGATGTTCCTGATGCTCTAAAGTTGCACTTTGTGGAATGACTATCTTTAGAGGTGGTACTTTTGGCGCTGCAGAATTGCTGCAATCCATATTTTTTGAGCGCTCGTCTTCGCCATCCGAATCGGCGGCCGCCGTCACCGCTGAAGGCTTTGGACTATTAGCACTGACCGAACCACTCGGACTCTTACGTTCAGCATTTGCTCCAGCAACCTGCTGCTGCTTTCCTGCTGCTGCTGCTGCTGCTGCAGACTTCGCACACTATTTGGCATTTAAAATCATTTGCAAACTTTAATGCGTGCTTTATTAACAGAGATACATAATTAATGAATACTATGATTAGAGACTCACTTTATCATTAGTTGATCCAGGATTGTTCCTACCAGCAGTTTGTCTGCTGCCAGCCTTTGTCGCAGCAGCACTACACCCGCCGACTGACGTCGACTCTTTATTACTGCTCAACTGTTCAGAATTGTCTTTTTTTTTACGCTTTCGCACTTCTTCTTCCTGATCGTCTCCTCCTTGACCACCACCACCAGTGGACTCACTCTCAAAGGCACGCTTTGTCGATGTAGAAGAACTAGTAGCTGAAACTGCTGAAGCTGGTGACTTGACCAGCATCGGCTCATCATTCATGGCTGCTGTTGGCGCCACTACTCCCACAGAGGCAGATGGCGATTCTAAAAGAGTACCAGCAGCAGTACCAGACGACGATGAGTTAGACAAAGAGCCAGGAGCGTTTCCAGCGGTTGCACTCAAAGGAGGAAGAACTGTCGAGGGGCTTGTAGTAGTAGTAGAACCTACTGTAAATAATAATTTAATGATTAATAATAACATATCAAGAATGTACTTGACGGTTTTAAATATTTCTTACTTGAGCAGCACATAGCCCCATTAGCAGCCTGGACACTAGCACTGATATTTTGACTTTGCGCATTATTAGAGCCTGCAGAGCAAGCTGTGAGAGACAAAGAGGACATGTTAACGTCCTTGGATTCCTTTCCATCAGCAGCAGGGTTGGGATTGGGTGAAGAGCTTGATCCTCTGACGGGAGTTGCTTCTTTCGAACTTTTAAACTCGTAAACGTCTCCGCTGTCGGCCGACGACGACGAGGAGGATGACGAATTAACGTTATTATTGGTACTTGCTTGCTGACTGCTGCTGCCAACGGATCCTGCACTTATACTGGTACAAATCGCACCACTGGTCGTCGTACTAGAGGTCGAGGTTATACTTGACGATTTTAATGCCGACGTCGACGATGCTTCCATTTGATTCGTACTCATCTGCAATGCGCAAGCGTAATTTTTATTATTTTTAATTATATTAACCCTCTCTTGTGTAATTGTAATATAAGCTTCTTGCACTTGAGTAAATCTATATTCACCATTGATACAACAGCTGATGATCCAGCAGACGACTGCCGCGACGAAGAGGAGGTTGGTGCGTTAGCCCCTGTCGTTGTTGGAGATACAGCCCTTGAACCCAACACAGCTCCTACTCCTCCTTTCTTATCATCCCTCGCGGCACGTACTTGATTTAGCCTGAGCGTCACGCGAGGCGAGTTGCTGCTACCACTATTGTTGTTACTAGTGTTTGCACTGATAGTCCCAGCAGCAGTATTAATACTGCCACTGTTTGCCACAGTTTGTTGTTGCTGCTGCTGCTGCTGCTGCTGATGTGTACTGCTACTACTACCTCCACCCGTGGCTTGTCTGTCCACCACTACTATATTCGAGCAGAAAACAAAGCGTCGCTATAATATGTACCTATATGCTGATTGCTGCCTCCCCGCTCCCTTTCTCCATTTACACTCTATATGTATACGCGCACTTATTGTCGGTAGATACTAGATAGCCCCCCCCTCTCTTATTAAAATTCATTGGTGTTGCGTCGATTCGTTGGTACTTTATTTTAATAATAATACCTTTGTTTTGCGGCGGAGTTCTGCGCATCTCATAGGAAGCTCCGAATATTTCGTCTTTTTGCTCTTGCACTGACGACAATTGACGCTGACGCAGCGACGATGTCGACGATGCAGACGAGCGGCTGCTGGAGACGTTGTCTTGATCCTGCTGCTGCTGTTGCAGCTGGAGCGAAATTACGGTGGCAGCGCACTCTGCGGGCGAGCCTGCGGCTGTCGGGCTCTCTGCTCCGCTGGCCGTCTTCACCTGCTGACGATGCACCTCCTCTTCCGGAGTCGGTGAAGAACTAGATCTAGCAAAATCTGCGAAGCAAAAAAAAGCCAAATAAGTCTCGCCCTTTTTTTATCTTATATACTTATACTAAGGCAGCCAAGCCGAGACCTCTGAGCTGATACGATCAAGTAGATACAAATGCGAATATTTAACCTCAAAGGTGGACAACCCGAAATGGCGTCCTCGGCAGCGGATACGCGCCATAGCTTATACTGCGGGGCTACTATATGTATATACATATATGTTATTGTATAATGTGGGTACAAACATACATTCTATACATGAAATACAATGTTTTCTTTTCGCGAAGACTTACTTATCTAGGTTTTTTTCTCTGCTATATACATGACACGTAAGGATATAATCTCGCCAGAGCTCGGCCGACGCTGCTAAGTACTACAGCACACGTTTATTACTAACTGTACTGTACTGTATCCGTATGGCGTATGCGTCGGCCGTCGGCGTCGAGTCCAGTCGAGAGTAAGTAGAGACCCTTAGAGACTCGAAAGCTGCGTCATCTCTTGTGACGCTGTGCAACTATGAGTGCAACGGAAATCAGCTGATCTGATGATCTGATGCTACTATGAGGAGTGAGGGCTGAGTCGAGTATATAAGCCACCGTTGCCCCTACTCCCCCGTCCGCATATATCCTGCCCGACAGTTCGGCTGCGACTCTATATCATATACCGATATACGCGGTCTAATAACTATTTACTTGCACGCACATATATATACACATATATATCCATACATGAGTACAACTACACGCTAATCTAATTTATAGTAATGCGTATATTACCGCTCTGCTCCTTTGAATTACTGATGTAGTCATTCGCATTGAGTAGATCAGTATTTTTGTTTGACCAACGGCTTTTAGAGAGCTTTTGCTGCTGCGACGGCGACGATCTAGCGTTGCTCAAAGGAATATTGCTCTCAGATCTACTACTTACAGCGGCACCGGATGAAGCTCGAAAACGATTGTTCTCGTTGCTCTTTCCTTCATCAGCTGATAATAATAAAAAATAATGTGATGCATATATAACTTAGTTATAAGTAGGTTTATAAGATCATGATGGAGCGCGCGAATTCATGTGTGCTGGAGGGGGTCGATCCGAAAATGAAAGAGAGAGAGAGAGAGAGAGAGCGTTGATTTTTTGTTAGAAAACTATACTTAAAAGTATACTCACCTGATGTCATCTCCTGCTGAGGGTGAGAAGTCATTTGCAGGAGAAGTGCGAGTTGTTGACGCTCGGACATCCGCGCTGGGTAACCGCGGAAGCGACTGTTACCGCCTGCGGGCATTCCGTCGTTCTCAGCTGAACATCTGACACGTGCAGCGCGCAACAACAGAATTACTGTACCGCGGTGCACTCGCGGCAGTTGTAGCTGAGAAAACCGCACTTTTTTCAAACAACTTGGCGGTATGGATAATCTTGGTAAATCTTTGGACACTCTGTGCGCCAAGTACGATATACGATTGCGAGCTTATAGCTAGTCTCCTGCAGCACTCTGCAATCCGCGATCAACACTCATGACGAATATAACCTTAAATCGCGGAACACAGAAGCTGCGACGGCTGCCGCTGCTATAGCTAATACTGTTTTTGTTGTTGTTGTTGTTGCTGCTGCTGCTGCTGCTGCTGAGACTGATGCTGGTTCCGCGCGCCATTTTGACCTACGGAGCAGTAGAGAGTATATATATAAATATATATATACACACACACACCTATAGGTAGCAGCAAGAAGCGCGCACGACGCAAGTCGCAAACAGCTGCGCATAGGTATAGGCCGTATACCCCTATTATAACTACTCTATAACTACTCTTTCCCTATAGCTCAGCGTCCAGCAGCATATGTACAAAGCTTTTGGATATATGTCATAACTTCTGTCCTATATTATAAGGAATAGGGGCTGCTAGTAGTTCTTTCATGGTCCGCTTCTTTCTCTCTCATCCCCTCTCTGTCTCTCTCAAACGCCTGTATTGCCGGCGCAGACGGAAGACAAGTGCAGTTTTTCGCAATACCTGCGCGGCTGTGGCTATAAGTACAAGTGTGATAAACACGGCCGCCGTTTTTTGCACTATGCAGTATGGAGCGCGTGCACCTTCAACTGCACAGGCTTCGACTACGTCGGTAATGTTATACGAGACTTACACCGAGAGTGCGACAAAGACGGTGTGTCGCATCAAAGTGCGCATGCCAGCATTGCCGCGAACGACGCACATTGCGGAGAACATAATGCGACTGAACTCAGACAGCAAAATCAACATGAATTCTTCAAATAAAAATATAAGATAAAAATATTTTCTTTCGTCTACGCAATATTTTACCCCAAATATATATATATATAGGCGTGTTTAATTAGACATAAAAAAGGTTGTTTGATTTTTTTAAACCATTCTTTATTGTAATCAATTAAATTTTCTAACTAGGGCAGTCATTTTACACGTACGCTCCCACTTTTTATTTATATTTTGAGTTGCTTATCAGTCTCGACAGGTTGACAAGTCAAGTTACGACGACGGCAGCGTTAGCGACGCGTATGTCTACAGTATATATAATATATAATAAGGGCATAACGCAGATTGTACACTCAGTTTTGTTTTTTTCTTTATTTTTTTAACCCAACCGTGTGTTAAGTCACTCGAAAAGTTATGTCAAGGGAGAGGGAGAGAGAGAGAGAGAGAGAGAGAGAGAGAGAGAGAGAGAGAGAGAGAGAGAGAGAGAGAGAGAGAGAGAGAGAGATTAAGTATACGCTCTAGAACAATAATTAACATTTGAGAATTCTCGTTCCATTTTCACTGAATTTTCATTTTATTTGGAGTTGTTGTCTGCCTTTACGATCGAATTAACGCGAAATAGAAGTAGGAAGAAAGAGCGATTCGTCGTTCACTGAAGGACTCGAATCACAGATCATAATAAGGAGTGTACATATACATTCATGGTCGCATTGCTATGCACGCAAAAATTATTAATCGATTAATTTAAACGAATATAAGTTGTTTGATTGTGAAACAATTTGAAGCACTCTACCATAAAAAAGACTCCATAAAAAATGTATGTATTGTACTTTCTAATCTAGATCGTAACACACTTTCGTTTTTCACACGTATATACAGCGAATACATTTTTGAATATTTTTACTCCTTGATCGAGCTTTACTTGCTTTCTTTAAAAAAACTTGTGAATAATGAGTGCGCGACCTTGAGTATATACATTTCAGATGAACAATGAAATTATAGGGCAACCAAGACTTCTGGTTTCGTAATTTGATCAAATTTTGATTTTCATTGACGCATTTAACCGTCAAGTAAAACATTGAATTCTACACTTGGAATATACCGTTGTTGAGACGCAACTGTTTTCTGAAAAAATTTTTTTTATATAATTCTCATCTCTCACTCTTCCATTATTCACGCGCAGCATCTTGCTAGTAACTGAGCAAACATATTTATAATTTTACTGTACGACATTTCTCTATTGTCTATAATGTTCTAAAGCTACCTAATATGAACATTTCATTTTTTTCGAGGTATTGTTTATTAATACAATAACGATGATAATAATATGACTGGTAATGATGTGACGACGTCTACAACTGCGGATCTGCTAAAATGGATTTAAAATACACAACTGCGCGCAAATTGCTTTATGGAATGACCAGCTATACATATTTTATATTGCCGTTTAAATCGTTATGTAAAAACTTGTATGTATATGCCTACAAGTTTCAATTTGTGTTGCATTGTGCGCAAGTATTTAAAAGCTCATGCTATATGAAAAAAGAAGAGTATAAACTCGATGGGGTGTCGTGGAAGCTCGAAGCTATATAGTAATTACAACTTAACGCGTTATTCACTAAATTTCGATTTCGGTATTTCAATTTGATTCAAAATATCGCCGTTTCACCCTCGATCATTTTTTTACCTTTCGTTTTCTTGTGTAAAAATATTACATAGCTGGTTCTTGCATACAGCAGATACGTTGTGGTATTTTTCATAGATCGTTATTTTTACGCATATTGATGGACTTTGATGGTCTACTACAACTATACCTAATTATATTATCATGATTGCAATGGCACCGCACATTCGGCCAATTTTTATATATACTCCTAATTAAATTTAATAATGTTTGTCCGTAATGAACAAAAACGCAAGAGATATTCCTTGGTAACTACTTTGTACTTGGGCATATTGAATGCAAGATCTAGTTTACGCTCAAATTTATTAGATCTAAAATAAATAAATTCAGTTTCCACACATTACACGAGAATATAGCTCGTGTTACATGTGTTCTGATCTTTAAAATTTCTTATAAAAAAATTGTGTGCGTTGTAAATCAAAATTTCGATTCTTTCGAGGTCCTTTACCCCTTATCTGATGCTGAACATATTGGTTTGCATATAGTAAACGTGTAAAATTGCAACGATTTTCGCGTAGATTAATTGCTTCAACGCAATAAATTAATATATGCCTTGATGATAATATAACATAATACTCTATTCATAATAAGCAAAAGCTTGGTTTTTTTTTAAATTTTTTGCAAGTAAACACAAATTTCCTCACTTTGATCAGAAATGTTTTCAAAGCACATCTTCATTCGGTTAAATGAATACAACCCGCACTGCACAAAAATCGTTACAGACTCTATCATTTACTATAATATAATAGTACATCACATACACGCATAAGGACGGACCTCAAATATTTTTATTTATTATTGCGAATCATTTGAGCAAATTAAAGTGTCATATTAATAACAAACTACTAGTGTGGTTTTTAGTCAGCATTACAGCTCTGTATTTATCTACCAGTCTTGTTCATTCTTGGTTCATAAAGATTTGTTTGCATTTTTACGAAATTATTCCTGTATGTTTGACAGATTCTTTATTTATTTCGTTTGTTTGTTTTTTCGAAAAAAACATAGTTAATTCAATTTCATTTAATTTTGGACAAGAAACAACTGAGAATACGTGTGAAAATTTCAATTTTAGAATCAACGAATATGGCACACTCGAATTTGGCGTACTCGGGTATTGCACAATTTTTTGACTGCTGCAAACTTGTAGAATTTTTCGCGGGAAGACTTGTGGTGCTCGATCTAGCGAATAATATTATTTAACGCTTATCAAGAGAAATAGATACACCGATTTTTTTTATTCATAACACATATGTGATGCATGCACACAGTTAAAGCGACTTGCATAAACTTGATCTTTCAGTTTGTTTGTGTGTGTGTGTGTGCGTGTGTGTTTGTGTGCGCGCGCGCGCCAGGAAGCCAGATACTCGATGCTATTGAATTGTACAAAACTTTATTTTGATCTATACAGTATATGGCAAAAATTATATACTGGCATATGTATATTGAAAGAAAAAATCATTCAAGGATATCTTAACATGTTACGTTTGATGCTACTTTCAAGACAATTTAATAATAAACATAGTAAAAATTGCTAATCATTCCCTTTTTAGCCTAAAAAAGTTATATTCTGATAAATACGTATTGAAAAACTTGATAAAACTCTTGTTCTGAAATTTTACTAGAACATAAAAACCATAATAATTACATACTACGCGATTTGTCATTCCTTTGCTCACGCACATCAGACTTTCATTTGATAAAACATTGTGTAATAGCAGTCCCTCGTGTTGATGTTCACTATTTGTATTTATTTTTATAACAGTGTGGATAAAACGGATAGTCCAAACTGATTGCGATGCGATGTAAGGGAGGTGCTCAAGATGTTCTCCATTTCGTCGGGCAGCAAACGTGTGTTGTCGTCCGCGGAGCAATAACGCGATAGTGCAGTCGGGGGCGATCATCGTCTACATAGTTAGTCACAGTTTAAAGCAATAACATAAATATCCTGATAACCTTTTAATAACTGATGGTTGTCGATTAAAATGTTTTTTCATGCCGATTCGATTTTAAACACATATACACATAAGTAGATAGAGGTCGCGTAACCCATATACCATTTTTTTAATCGCCCAGTACAAACAACACACTATTATTCCGAGCTAAATAATATACCCTATCAAAAAGGTGATAGTCGATAAAGCACACTTTGATACAATTCATTTTCTTCTTGGAAAAAAAAACAAAACAACCTAAATTTCCCTTATTAATCTTACACTCATGCTATAACTCGATGACATTTTTTCATGTCCAGCGATTTGATTATCAACTATCGCTCAAATATGTCAAATAAGAAATTTCTTTTCCTGAACATTACAATCATAAGCTGACTGCGCACATAGGGGCCAATCGCAAAACCACGCACCAAGAGTTACTGCGACAGTCGCGCACTATACAATGCGCTCTCAGTGCAGATTTAATGGTCCTTTAATGGTGAGATTCAGCAGTGGCGATCGCCAGCGGCAACTACGTTCGGCGGTAGCGGCGGCGGCGGCCCATTCTTATCTGTGTATGTATCGACTGGTGAGCGGTGGGACAGTAAGCATCTCGATGGGCAAGGAACCTCTTCTCTTCGGAACGACTACGACAGGCCCGCCGCTGGGCTCGGATATAAAACTGTCCCGCTTGGAGAAGTCACGTTTAGACCTGACGTTGCAGCCGCTGCTGCTGGTAGTTGGCCAACCACCAGCGTTTTCGTTATTGCCTGCGTCGACCTGCTGGTAACCCGGAGCACCAAGAGCTGGAGCAGTTTGTTGGCCGCTGGTGAACATCTCGGGACCACCGCTCCTGCGTCTACGCAGCAGTTTTTTGCTGCTGCGAATGTTGCGCGATTTTCCAAGGAGTCCTGCAGCAGGGTTCACGCTGCCACTGCCATTAAGGCTGTTGCGACCTAGTGGGTCACGCCGCAGCTCCGATATGTCGGCGGGTACGCTGCCGCGTCGCGAGCTCGGGATGGCCCCCAAGACGCTTTCGCCGGAGCTCATCATCAGACTCGCTCCCTCGACCTGCACGGTGAGCCGTGGAAAGCCATTATTATTGCTACCAGTATTGTTATTGTTATTGTTGTTGTTGCTGTTATTGTTGTTGAGCGGGTAGTTCTCGCGATCGGCTGCTGCATAAAAAGAGAAAGAGAAGCCATTTACGATGAGTAACAATTGATCATAATATACAGATTGCTTCAATTAATACTTGATGGTTTCCTACCTGTCAACTGAGTCAGATTGCCTGCCAGTAGGTTACCCAGAGCTGCCTCGTGTGGCAAGCTCGAACGTCTGCGGCTGCAGTTATTGCCCACAGACAGTTTTTCGCTGCGAATGCTCAAGCCAACTCGATTAATTCCTCCATCTGCAGAAAGAGAGAGAGAGAGAGAGAGAGAGAGAGAGAGAGAGAGAGAGAGAGAGAGAGAGAAGTAACAAGAAAGTGACCAGTTATTGAATCGCAGTAATCAATGAGCGATTGAATACAAATTATTTTACTAACTTGGATGAGTCGTGATGTCGGCGGGAACGGAACCGCGCCTGGAGCCGATGTCGATCGTCGAGCGAACGGAGGCAGATGTACTGTCGTCGAGCCTGCTGGCCAACATCAGTCCCACTGGCGCCGAACCCCTTCTTCTTGCCAAACCCTGAAAAAAAAAAAAACAGTACTTGTTAACGTCTAGCGCGCGTGCATGCAGAAAGACGATGAGCGTTTTTCACGCCATCATACGAGTTGCGCGTAGACATAGGGGGCCGTACCTGGTTATTGGAACGGCGATTGCCGAGGGCGAGCAAGGCCTTACTATTAACGGCAAGGTCGTCGCTGATGCCCACCGCACGCGGATCGACGTTTTCCTTCATGAGCTTGAGCATTTTCGAGCTGCAGCTGACGTTCTTATCGCGAGCAGAGTCACCCGCGTAGTCGCGTTTACTACCAGGTAGACTGAGGCTGTCAGCGCTTTTGCGGCTTGGCTGTTGTGCCTGCTGCTGCTGCTGCTGCTGCTGCTGCTGCTGATGATGATGATCGACGCTACTGCCACTGCCATCGCTTGTGGGCGTTGCGCTTTGCTGCCTGGGCGGCGAGTCTGGCGGGCTGCCGATGAAGAAGACCTTGTGCTGCTGCTGCTGCTGCTGCTGCTGCTGCTGCTGACCTGGCTCTTGCGTGAGCGGTATCGTAGTGAAGCGTCTGCCCGTAGCGTTGGCCAGTTCGGCGCTGCGCGTCTTGCTTTGCGCGGGCGTCGAGTGCCGGCGCAGCTCGGCAGCGTTGGCGACGTTGCCCGTAACGCTCGACGAGCTACTTAGCAGCATCGCGGAGGGCGATTCCAGGGCAGTAGTGGACGATACGAGGCCAGAAGCCGGCGCTGGCGAGCCCGAGCGCGAGGAAGAACTATCGGCCTCGAGAAGCACCTCCGCGGTGCAGCACTGCGACATCTCGGCCGTGGTCGACATATAGCGCATCCGGGCGTACGGCTGGACGGGCGGAAAGGTCTGCTGGCGCGTGAGCATCGCCTGGCGCGGCTGTGCCTGCGGCCCCGGCGAGTCGTGCAGGGCTTGCTCCCTGCAGGGGCAGCAAGACGGGCGTGATTAATGGTATCGTTATATCGTGGTAAGTGGGAAAAAGGTTGGAGCGTACCAGGGCTGCTGCTGCTGCTGCTGCTGCTGGACCAGGCTACTGAGCCGCGAGGCCTCGAGGCTGTTGGCAATGCTGGCGATGCTCGTGTCGGGCAGCAGGTTCTCAGCGCTGACCGGGCGCTCGGGGGCGGCTGGCGAGATCGAGGAGCATGTGAGCGCGGCGCTGGGCGCGGAGGCCTCCGAGCCGCGGTGCAGGCTACTGCGCGAGGAGACGCGCGAAGGCACGAGCGAGGCGGCGCCAGGCAGGCTCTCGCGGCGAGCAGTCGTCGGCCGAGGCGCCAGGCTCAGGCTGCGGCAGACGCCGAGCGGCACCGAATGTCGGCGAGCCTCGCCTGCCCGGTCGAGACTGGGCTGCAGGCCGGGGGGTGCCAGGCTCGCGGGTGACGGCATCGGCAGCTCCAGACTGCCGGAGTCCTCCTCTGTGCACTGCGAGAAGCAACGTCCGAGTGTTTGAGCAACCGCCTGCCCCCTGTAATCGAGCACAGCTGCACTGACCTCGGAGGGCTCGATGGCCTCGGTGACCGGTTCGCTGCCGCCGCCGCAGGCTTGCTGCTGGAGCGGCTGTTGCGCCGACTCCTGGCTGCCGGCGGCCTCCTCCTGTATCATGAGCTCCCAGTGCTGCTGGTTGGCGCGCAAGTGTCGCATGAGCGAGCGGCTAAAGTCGTCGTCGAGAAAGCGGTGCCACTCTTCGTAGAGCGGCAGCACTACAAACTTGAAGAAGCCCGCCTGGATCTTGGGGATACTAGTGGTGTGCCTGTCGCAGAGCGCCGTCACCGGTAGGTTCAATTGGCGCTCGTAGTCGCCCTGCCGGAAGAACTCCTCGCAGACCTTGTACGACCACTTGCGCGATATATCCCAGGGCCGGCAGGGGTTCGAGATGTCCGCGCACTTGAGGGCGATTTGCAGGATAAAGTGTCGGTGCTCGGGCTGCTCCATGTCGAGCTCGCGCTCGTCCAGATAGCGCTGCCAAGCAACAAAGCAACAAGGTCGTGCTCTCGCGTCAGTTGGAGGCTGTTAGTTGCGCGGTTCGGAAAAATGCCCGATTTTCATACCTTGAAACGGGTGAGGAACTCCTGCTGCCGGGTTATGTCCGTCGCGAGGATGAGCGAGCTGATGTGTCGCTGCAGCTCGGGCTTGACTCGATCCGGCAGTTGCTCCGAGACTCCGCTCTCCAAGAGGCAGCCCACCGCCGACCTCCAGTGATGGTTCTCCAGGACCGAGGTGTTCTGCGGAGGAAATTTAAAAGTTGCAGGGTTACGCTCGGACGATTTCCGCTCTTCTTTTGTTCTGCGCGCAGCCGTACCTCGTAAAGAGCGGCCAAGTGGTTGCTCGTGGCGACGAGGAACGGCTGGTTGACGCCCGGGTGGTCGAGGTCGTGCGTCACGGCGGCTATCAGCGAAGCCATTATTTCCAGATAGCTCAGGTGTCTTCTTATCTGCAAGCAAGCCGAGCAAGGAGGGTGTTGTAGGCTCCTGGGTGGGTGGGGGAGAGAAGGAGAGAGAGAGAGAGAGAGAGGCGTCGACCAACCTGTTCTTCCTGCAGGAAGCAATGCATCGCCTGCGTCACGTCCGCGGCGTGTATACTGTTGTGGTAAGGATTCGTACTGTGATAGCCTTCCTCGATCAAAGCTGCGCGAGAAAGCATGTGCTAAATGTATAGATGTATAGAGGTGGGGCCAGCCGTCTAGCGGAGACTCGGATAAACTTACTGAAGAGCTTCCAGACCCTGACGACGTCCAGGTTGAAGTGCTCGAGCAGCCCGTACCAGTGGAAGAGGTGAACGCAGAGCACTGGCAGAGAGCGGCCTGAAATGTCGATTGGATGAGTATGTGATTGAGATAGGGAGGCGGAGCGCGCCTAGGTAAGTATACCTCCGGTAGCCGTCTCCAGGGTGAACGCGTTGAACTTCCAGTTGGCGACCCTTTGCAGGACACACTGCGAGGGCAGAGCAGAAAGAGGCGCTTGTATACGTTTCAACATGATGGCTGCATTAGGCGCATTAGGCGCATTAGGCATACCTGAACCTGGCCGTGGGAGACGTCGTCGAGGAGGCCGGGCTCCTGATCGAGGGAGCGCGTGACGAGTCGCTTGCGCCTACGCTTGTGCATGGTGAGGAAGCGGCCCGTGTGCTTCGGCCGGTACTGGCTCACGTCGAACTTGGCCAGCAGCAGTCGCTCGAGTTCGTCCAGCTCGCTCGGCTCGTCCCCTTCCTCGGCCGCCCGGCAGCTCGGCGGCCCAGCGTCGCCGGCGATTGCCGCGGCCGCCTCCTCTGCATCGATCGATCGTTCGTTTTACTTATCCTTTTTCTCCTCCGCAATTCATTCGAGCAATTGTAAGATAAAAGTGCTCACCGGAAATCCGCTCTATCAGGGCGTTCTGCTCGGTCGCGCGGTCCAGCATGATCTCGGGCGAGCGCCTCTGCAACACACGAGGAGCAGATGAGGAGAAGGACGCGCGCTGATTATGTGTCATCGTAGTCGCGAGTTGAGTTATTTTCCACTTGCGGCGATTCGAGTCGCCGAGTGCAGGCAACTTGCTAATTTTTCCCACCGATGTTTCCCACCTGCATGCGATTAATCGTGCGATTTCTCGATAAGGAAATTCATTGCCTGCCGTCGGCATTTTTTCCTCGGCTACTTATACTGCCGCTACTACTACTACTATACATTCTCCC
This sequence comes from Nasonia vitripennis, assembly GCF_009193385.2. Classification (NCBI taxonomy): domain Eukaryota; kingdom Metazoa; phylum Arthropoda; class Insecta; order Hymenoptera; family Pteromalidae; genus Nasonia; species Nasonia vitripennis. The sequence goes on along the minus strand of NC_045758.1, from coordinate 35,342,027 downwards.
CCGATGACAATTGGCTCTAATCGTCTGCGAGCTCGCTTAATTGACGGGACGCGCGCGCTCTTTCTCTCTCTCTCTCTTTCTCTCTCTCTATGTTCTTGCCCCGGCGTCTATGTGCGGCGCCTCCTGTATCCGCCGCGAGTCGGCTGCTAATTAGTCGGCGTATTGTTTGATCGATAGCTGGCACTGCAGCGGCAGCAGCGACATAATTTTTTTCTCATCCTTCTTAACGAGTAGCGTCGTTTCGAGTGTCGCAGCCCTTGGCTAAATCGAGATCGCGCCTACGCGATGCTATCGACGAGATAGCATGCATGCTGGCCGTATAGTCGCGCCGAGTGTAAAAGAGTCGAGGGGTTGCGCTGCGGTGCAGCCTGGCTGACTCGACTCGCCCGTTCCGCAGCTCTCGCGGCGGCAGCCCGTACCTATATAGGTTTCTAATATAGGTATAGAGAAAGAGAGAGAGAGAGAGAGCAGCAGCGGCAGCGTGACGTCATTGACTTTCGGGTCATGCACTGGAATTCAGGTCGACACTCGCCGCCGCCGACGCTAATACTCTCTCGTATGCGCGCACGGCTCTCTTCTGCAAGCTGCAGCGCAGCTCTCACTCTCATTCGTCTACGAATCTCTCAGGAGCTGACGCTGATCCCTCTTTTCGTCACGCCTGCCTGCCTGCCTGTCTGCCTGCCCTCTACACCCTCCGCGATTCCGCTTGGCTCGGCAAAGTATGCAACGGTCGGGCTCTTTGGCGGAAAAATGTAGCCCCCAGCATTTCTCCCGCAAATTGCGCTGCCGCCTATTTCTTCAGCGACATTTATATGCGCGCGCTCACTTTGGCCAGACGGAAAATTGATGCCACTTGCGAATGCCGCCGACAATTGTCCGCGTTATGCAGAGCTTCCGACGCTCAGCGGCCGCGCTGCTGCGGATATCTCCGGCCTGCGTGTGGAGGCGACCACAGGAGCCTCTAGGGAGCCCTACTTGCGGGAAGGTCGACTCAAGGTCGTCCCCGCGATAGCGCACTGCGCTTCTTTCGCTCAAAGCGTTGGACGTTTTTCCCCGTTACGTTGCACGCTCGCTCCGACTGCGCAGCTATTAATCGTCGCTCGTAATAAATTTCTTTTGCTTTTGCGGACTTAAAAAATAGACGCGCCAAGCATTGACCTTTGATCGGCGATTAATGTTCGCGCACAGGCTTCTAAATTATTTCGCCGATAAAAAGCTTCTATGGAGCTATTAATATATATATATATATATATATATATATATATAAGTATACAGGCGCACATGCCGTGCGGGAAGCGAGAATCGAGCCGCGCGTTATTTTTAATTGTCCCCAACTGCGCGCGTCTCGCTGTTGTATTAATAAACAGCTCGGCGAATGAGAAAAATGAAAAGAAAGAAAGTGACGACGACAATCGAAGTGTACAAAGGCCCGTGCTCCGCCGCTACATATGCAATTACACGCAAGGCTCGCGGTATTTTGTATGCCGGGCACGTTCGATGGATCCGAGCATCAGCGATTGACCTGGTTAGCGCAGGTCGCCAAGACGTCACACTAAATGTCGCTTCGAATTCTCGCTCATTAGATTGTCGCGCGCGCCGCACTCTCTCTCTCTCTCTCTTTCTACTGGACCGCATTTATCAATACCCGTCAAGTTCATTTAATATGCCAGCTTGAAGCGCGATTCATTCGAGCTTCAATAGCTCGCGGAGTTCATTGACCCCCCAGCTCGTGCCGTTATCGCGAGAGATTCAGCGTTAACATTCACTCCTATTCGGCAATCGAGTTACGATCATGCGCGCGATCAGAGTGAGGCGGATAAAGATCGTACATGAGCCACTGCTTCTTACTTGCAACGAACAATGAACGATAGACTATATTGGCCCGCGCCTCAAGGTTTGGCGCCTCTTACGAAGCGCGAATTTTTCAAATCCTTGCAGGTTATTAATAAAATTGCCACATTGACTCTCTTCATCGCGCTCTCACTCGTTATAATACGGCCTGGACGTAAGAGAGAGGCAAACTATTTTCAAGTCTCGCGCTTCTATTTCTGATGCTTTCTTCAAAACAAGAGGTCACCGACGACGACGACGACGACGACGACGACGACGACGACGACGGCGGCGGCGGCGGCGAGATAAGCGCGCGACAAACGCGGCCAAATAGATAGAATAGATCTCGACCGTGCGGGCGCGCTCAGCTATCTCGTCGTCGGATAATGTACTACACATACAGCAAGTACGAGACGAGCGAGCGAGAGAGAGAGAGAGAGAGAGAGAGGGAGGAGTGTTTTTGTCAAGTCCGCACGGCTTATTCGTGTGTCGCGCGCGCGAGACATGGAAATTTTATTGGTATTTTTAAAAATCGCGGCTCGCTCTATCTATTTTAATCTCGCATGCAAAAGAGTTGTGCTCGGCTTGGAAACGAGCAGAAAAAAACATTTCCTCGTTCTATTTACAGCATTTCGCCGTTGAGATTTACGATCGTGGCTAGGAGAAAAATTTATCTCGACATCATCATCATTATCAAGGAAGGATTTGCGCGTTTTTTCCGCGCTCTCTGCAAATTGTTGGAATCGCGCGAACGGCAGAACGAGTGGAAGCAGAAGCGAGAAGGGCAATAGTGCACAGCGACGCGAGCAGGTGATGCGGAGTAAAAATAGCCGTCGTGTGCGAGAACGTTAATTACGGCGAGAGGTGTATAAAAATTGATCGGCCGCGCAGCTGCACACGCACGCAGCTGAGATGCGCGCGTGTGTATTCAGTGCCGACGGCTCAGCTGCACTCTGCAGGTGCACACAGGCGAATGGCCATTTTGTTGTTGAGAAGATTCGCCGCAATTGACGAATTGATAAACCTATAGATCGACGGATTGATCGGCGCGGAGAGCAAGACTCTCGAGGAAGCGGCGGGGCGAAGGGAATATTGGCTCATGTATGTACATACCAGCTACGCCGCTTCTGCAGGGGTAGCTCTCAGCTCGGCTGCGGCGGGCGCTTGCGCACGAGTACAACGTAATATATAGAGCAGAGAGCCAGTGAGCCAGTAGCCGCGCGCGGGAGGGGAGATCAGGTGTCGGATCGATGCAGTATTCAGGAGCTGCCCGGCGGCGGGTCTGACTCTCCCTCTCTCTCTCTCTCTCACACACACTCTCTCTCTCTCTCTCTCTCGCTCAGCGGGGGATGAGGCGCGGAGGACCGGGGAGTGTCTTACCTGCTGCTGCTGCTGCTGCCGCTGCTCGTCCGCGCTGCCGGCGCTCGCCTCGAGGTGAAGGCCGGCCGGGGCCGGGGGCAGCTCCTGGTAGCAGGCCGAGGACTCGCCAGAGCCCCGCCTGCTGCCGGCGATGCACATGGCCCTACGGAAGAGGCCCGCGACAACGGCGCAGAGGCCGCATTGCATACTAGACGCGCTGGCGCTCGCGCCCCCGACGCCGCTCGCGCTCGAGAGGGACGAGGAGCCCCGCGCACCCCCCGAGCTGCTCTCGCTCCTCCGGTGCTGCTCAGACGCCAGCTTGGCGGTGAGCTCGGACCGCCTGCTCCTGCAGCCGCGATTCCTCAGCACCGCCGCAGCCACTTTTAACGCTTAACTCTCGTCACTGGTGCACGCACTTGGGCCTGTAGCCGGGGGCGTCGGCTGCTGCTGCTCCTGCATAACAAACTCTACAGCATGTCGCGCGCGGAGTATTGCACAGCGCGAGAAGGAACGTGGGCGGGGCGAGTCGGTGCTGCGCGCTGCACATGCACGTGCTCCCGGTGCGCGCGCGCGCGCACTCTCTCTCCCTGTCTCGCTCTCTCGCTCTCTTTCTCTCTTTCTCCTCGCTCGCTCTCCCCCGCTCTCCCGCTCTCCGCATCGACAGCCTCCTCCACCTCCGCCTCCGCCTGGTCGTCGTCGTCGCCGCCGTCGTCGTCCGCGTCCTCGTCCCCTCCGGGCCTCCTCGTCATCCGTCGCGGCTCGATCGCAGAGCTATCCGCACTACTCGCTTGCTGGTCGCGCTGCTGGCCGCCGGCGTCATCGCGGTCTCGCGCCAGCAGCAGCTTGTCGCCGTTCCTCGCACTTGTCGCACCGAGGCACGAGACTCATTCTCCGCTAACTCGGGAGCTGCAGCGAGTGAGCGCGCGCGCTCTCGCCGGCCGGCCGCTCAGCACGCACTGACGACTGCCGCCGCTGCCTGGCAGCTCGCGAAGCTTGCGTGCGCCGCGAGAGACTCGAGAGCTCCGCTCCGCTCTCCTTCCCTCTCCGCCGCCGTCACCGCAGCCGCCGCCGCCGCCGCCGCCGCCGCCGCCGCCGCCGCAGCCGCCGACGCCAACGCCGCCGAGCAGCGCGAGCTAAGCATCGGCGGCCAGGCTCGCCTACACGCCTAGTATCGCGCCTGCGCCTCCCGGCCTCTACGGCCAGACGAGCTCGAACCCGCGACCCGCGACTGCCGCCGCGCCGCTTTATAACCAGCACCGCTGGCACCGGAGCACCCAGCACTCTCGTCTCTCCGATGGCCTCCGCAGGCAGGTCCGCGCTCTCCCTCTGGCTCTCTCGCGGCGAGATGCAGCTGCATCAGCTATATAGACTCTCCTGCTTGAGCCCGCGCCCGCGCACCTCGGCAGATCAATATAACGCAGCTCTCGAGCCGCGCCGGGCCATGCTCGCAGCAGCAGCAGCAGCAGCTTTACTCTAATTACTCTCTCGCAGCTCTAAAACGTTGTTGCATCCTCGTGCTATTTCACCTCTTCCTCCTCCTCCTCCTCCTCCTCCTCCTCTTTTTTTTCTTGCAGTTCTTCTCCTCCCCCGGCCTCTTGGGCTTCAATACCTACGAGTACTTACGTGCCGCACGGCGAGCTATTGATTTTCATATCCTCGAAATGCGCGCTGCTGCGCCAGCTCTCTGGCTTCTGCTCCCGTTTCCCGTGATATAATACATCAGCAGACTGCTGCAAGTTGCAGCCGAGTTGTGGAGTCGCGGGCTGCCCCTCGGCCCTCGCGGAGCACACACGCGCTCGGCTCTCGTTTCGGCCCCTCCTCTCGCCGCGCCGGCTCGGCTATTCCCGGGCCAGCGGCCAGCGAAATTTCCAAGAAAATCAAAAGCAAACCTATCGGACGAGTTTTTCGCTGTCGCTCCCGCGGGGATTACACTCTTCGCCGGGGGCTGCGCGTCTGCACGTGACGCTACATCGTATCCCACAAGATGCGATCGATGAGGCGCAGGACTAGGATAAAATGCTGCCTGCGCGGCTGCGTATCGACGCGGCAGCGATTCAGAGCTAGCCACAAAAGATACGCGCACAGTGCAAGTGCGGAGTAAAAGGGCCTGTTTCGTTTCTTTATCTTGGGCGGCTACTTGTAATCTAATCCCTTTTCGTCTTGGTAGCGCCAGGCGCGCGCGCGCGCGCGCGGTCTGACCACGCGCGGCAGCAATCTACTTATGGGTCAGATCCCGCTCATTCTCGCAACGGCTGACGAGAGAGGTTTCCTTCTTTTCCGCCGTCGCCCATCAACTGTCTCGTCATCCAAGACAATACGATCGTTTACGGACTTTAACTGCGGGCGGAGCGCAAATCTGGCCTAGCCTGCAGCCGCTCTCTAGCTGCGGTGCAAAAATACGCACAATTTTAAGGACCCATCGATCTTGGCCAGTCGCTCCGTTCCTAGAGATGCGCACACTTAAACTATGTACATACATTGTGACATAATATTTCATAAGACTTATAAGCCTTATCTCTTACTTACTTCTACAACTAGCTCGCGATAAGCCATCTTAACAGGCTTTTAAATCGACCGTCCGAGCACTCTCTTTGGCATTGTAACGATGTCAATTGGCAGTGCACTGCATTGTATTATAGCGTCAATTCATTGTATATTTTATCATTTCTGTTCTCAAATAAATAAATAAATAAATAAATAAATAAATAAATAAGAGTATGGATATCAATGCAGCAGGGCAGCTAGCGGCATCACGTCAACGGGAATTGGCATTCTCGAAATAATGCTCTTCCCTGCGTTAATGCTAGTGCGGGACACACCCTCGTGTAGCGCCGTCATCGCCGATCATGCAGAATTCTTTTAAAGACCCCGGCATGCGACATCTAAGGGTTAACGCGCATACTTATGCCGACAGACAACTCGACAAGTACTACTAAATAGTCGCGTTCGGCGTTCGTCAGTCCAGCTGCCGCCTGCCACCATCCGACTGGACTGGAGTCGTACGCTACCGGCTGGCTACTCTCGCGCGCGGATGCGATAGCCCTATCACACGTAAAAAGGAATAGCGAGGAACAGCAGCTGACAGCCAATCAGAAGCAATCTTTAAACGGACTCATTCCTTCGTGTTATCTCCCCACCACCTCAGTAAGGAACAAGTCCGTTTAACGCTTACTTCTGATTGGCTCTCAGCTGCTATTCCTCGCTATTCCTTTTTACGTGTGATACCCCCCATATAGTCCTACGAGCGACACAATATTATTATATATACCTACTGCAGGTATGAGCGCGGCGCAAGTAAACTCGGCGCCTCACTCCCTCGCATCGGGCCAACGTGCGCTTGTACTTTGTCGAGTGTTCAAGACTCGCTGCTATATAGCAATTCGCCGAGCGCGTCGTCTCGTTACACATACACATGTATGGCTCGCTTTCTAACTTGATCTACTTGCAGCCTAGGTATATATGCGTATTGCGTATATACCTCATAAGAACATAAGAAGAGAATAAAACTGATGTCGGAATAACTCACTAAGGTATCTTGGAGGAATGTCCGGATGATAATCCCAGTCATGCTGACGCCACCGCGCCGAGAAAGCACCGCCGGGGGAACGACAATATCAAGCGCAAGTCTCGGTAGAGCCATCATAGTTGGATGAGTTTTCATTCGTTCTATACTGCGCACTGCAAAGGGAAAAGCCATACGTGCGTAAATAAGCCGACAAGCGGATGAAAGCGTGACATGTACGCGTATACATCGATATCAAGATAGAGTTTGTACAGGTGCATGCGCGACGTACAAACGATAAGTATACTTGTATACGCAGATACCGCGCGCCGCGAGGGTATATAATATGCGGTTTCGAGTAAACGGGAGAGCGCGATCTGCGCGATTGTCACTTGCCAATAAACGACACGCTATACAAGTATATGCGCTTACCTTTTGACGGACGCTTGAACAAGGTATCGAGAGCGCAGCTGCAGAGCACTTGATGTTTCCTTTCTAATTCTTTTCTGCAGCTCGCAGGCCCGTTATCTCCGCTAGCTCGTATATAGCTATTATCGCGGCTGTACATGCACTTGTTTACAGATTAGACTTTTGCTTCTCGCGCGTGTATTCGAGCCACTTTTACTTGCGCGCCTGGGGGTTAACGACCCGCAGATGCATGCACATACTCTTATTCACAGTAGAGAATAAAAAACACGCTGCACAGTGTACTCTTTACACCCTGAGCCCTGCATTTTCTATGCTCTTTAGATTGAGCGATAAGCGGTGCCCAAACCCAAATATACGCGTACACAGGCACACAGCTTGTTCTTCACAATCACTTGTTCCCCGATCCATTCTGATTTCTCGGAAAGAACTTGATGCTATAGGGGCGCACAGTGTGCGTTAATAAAACCAGCGTATAGAGCAAACGGCGACATAACCTCGCGCGGTGCATTAAGACGTATGTAAGTACGCGGCGCGACACTGTTGCGGATTGTTTAATGTTTTGTTAAATGCAATCAAAAACCGACAATATAGAACACCAAATACTTGTGAGGTACAGCTATATCTACCGCTTGCTATGCAGCCTATGCTGTACATGTATACTGAACTAAACTTGGCATCAGAACTGGAGCGATGATATCTGGAAGGATACTAGGTATAGGTATACGCCATACGGTATACGACAAGTATACCTATAGGTATATAGAGAATAGACCGGCGGCCCGCGACGGCGAACCAAGACTATGGATACACGCATAAGTGCAGGCGCCGCGCTGCGTACCGTACGGACTCTCATGCGTGCGTCCCTTTCTGTCTCTCTCTCTCTCTCTCTCACTCGATAATGCGTTCATCTACTGCGATATTCTGCTGCGAAATAGCATTGCGGGTATTGGTGTGTGGAATACTGAACCTATTTTCAGAGCCTACTATATAGCTCGTCGTGTAATCGAGAAACTTGTTAGAGCTCTTTGAAATAAGTACTTAATTTGCATTCGAAAAGAGGCTGACCCGTGATCACTGACCAGACTGACCTTGACCACATTTTCGCACATACACGCTTGTGACAATCGTTTTATCAAATCAAATGCAAGCGCAACAATTTGCGACTCTCATATAATTCGAGTATATTTACTTGTTTATTTATGAAATACAATTTCTGTATGCATATACAAACTTGCCGTTTGTGTACATACATTTATGCAGAATAAAAACGTGTAGTTAATAACTATGATTAGTATTCTCTACTTCAAGAAAGAGCATTATGTGTCTCTCTGTACAATTATTTTGTATTTCATTTTTACAGCTTGTACAAGAAATTTTACTAACAGTAACATTCATTTTAAAACCATCTTATTTCTTTAAAAAGGCTTCAAGTACATACATAACTTGCTGTACATTTTTTACACATGGCAGATATAGTACACAGGACTTGATCAGTCTCCAAAAGCTAGTTTATTTAATAACAAAACTAAATATTGTGTTTACAAGTGTTTTTTGGACTGAAAATCTGATGACAGTCAAATCCTTTTGTCAGATAAATAAAACAATCTTTATCACAAGGTATTAGCAAAATATATAAATTTTTATTAACTAACGAGCTCAACTACCAGTCGATGTATGACATTTGACAGATGACTTGTAATATTCTTGTGTGCTGTAATTACAAGTCAAGTGTGATTATAAATATTTCAGCAAATTTCCCGTGAAGAGTATGTAAATTCTCTGAGAGTATGTAAGTCTCTTGAATGCTTTTTTTATCTATACAACTCAATCGCCTATCACAGGATTGTAGAAGAATACCGTGTATTTTTAAATAATATATTTCGGACTGGTCTCTATACTATAACTCTATACATAACTAGCATGATTTCTATTGCCAACATCATTGCATATTCGTCAAATTCGGTACTGGAACTTGGAATGCGCTTGCTCGCGCCAATTAATAAGATATTTTGATTAAAATAGTATCATGTTTATATTGATGGTACTCAAATATCTGCAAACATCTGGACATTGCTTTGTTTGCACCAAATTCACCATACATCACAGTATGGTCCCCTTCAATTGAGATGGTTACTTGCAATTTTAATGAATAGTTCTTGAAAAGACTTGCCAATATGATCGGGTTGGAATGAAATAGCAAGTCAAAATCATTCCAACATGTATAAATTGGTGTAATTTTGCTCATGTACTTGTAGCACTAAAGGCTACTTGAGGCATTTTGGTATAATCTCAAAAAGTATCATCTAGTGTTAAATTAACAGAAGAGTTCCTGCTATCAGGTGACTGGATCGCTAAATAACGCCTTCTTAAAATTTCTTGCAAATCATTACATGGGCTGTTTTCCCGCTTGATTCGCAATGGCCGGCCATTGGGTGATCTAGAAAATTAATAAAGAGATAATGAGGAGATTTGTAACCATCAGGAAAAAAAAATTCAAATACACCTAGTTGATATTATTTTTACATACCGTGCAATAGGTTTTAGTTTTACTTGATCAATATCTCTCAAAAGCTCTCCCATAGATTTCTGGGCAGCCAGTGGGGGTTTATTATGTTCTTGATTCATATGATCTTGCAAGCTAGCTCTTGCTGCTATACGAGGAGTTTTTGGTGGTGGCAGTGGAGGTGGCGGAGGTGGTGGTTGAGCAGTATTGTTTCCATTAGACAAGCACGGCTCTGAAATCATTATTGTTTCAATTTTTTTTATGTTATATATACTTGTACGTGTTTGCAATATCTCAAGAAAAAACATATACTTACGAGAGGCACTTGGTTTTCTAGTTTCAACAATTGTCGATATCTGCTCTCTTAAATCTTGCAACTCTTGCTCCAAGGCAAGCAGGCGTACTTCCGAACCAAAACTTATAGGCTCAAGAAGATCTGGTTTACTTGGAGCAAGTCCATTACTAAAAAATGGTATTTGTATTTAGTGATTTTTAAACTTGTATTATATAATCAAGATTAATCGTAGCTTGACAAAATGAAAAAAAAAAGATCCTTGTTCAAACTTTATATTATAATTTAATCTACGTAAAAAATTGAAATTGCCTCTAATTGATTAACAAAATTTGCCTGTTTAAGCCAATAGATGTTTTTTTATGAAAAAGAAAAACTCAAAACTTGCTACTATTTAGCCTAGTCATTAATTATTTTCTTACGTAATGGGATATTGTTTTACCTTCCTATACCTAAGCCCAGATTAGTATCTCGAAAACTCTCACTGCTTTCTTGATCAATCATAGAATTGGTCATGGAGTGTAATGGGGTAACGCTAACGTAAACTTTTGGTGGAGGCTTTAAAGGTAAGAAAGATCCGATGCGTCTTACAATACTTCTTCTTTTTCCATAGTACTTGATTGGTTCACCCATTTCTGAAAAACGGAAGTTGAAAATATTAATGCTCATTACTAATTACTAGATGTAACAATCATTGACTCAGTGTAGTACAGAACATTGAAGCTTGGCAATGCACTTGCAAGTGTTGTGTAATTCTACTATCAACATTTTAATGCCAAGTTATTATTGCACTGCAGTATCAATTGATTAGTTACTTGTAATGGATTGAATGGCTACAAGTATCCAGAAACCTGATTATAGTCAAACAATTTTTCAAGTGCAGCCAGGCCAAAATATATGCGTTAACAGCTAGTTGATACTTCAACTCGTGTGACGTGTGTGCGTGTACATGCGTATTACGTATTTACAGGCACACGCACACGCGTGCACGTACTAATAATGTATTCTTGACTTGTATATGCGTTTACTGTACCCCGATAGCGTAATAGCCAATTCGCTAGTTCCAATAATTCGAATCGTGCAAATTTTACGGACTAGAGGCAAATACCTACTAAATAATAAGTTAGAGTGCACATGCGTATGTACGGGTGCGATGCAACACGACACAACGCGCGCACCACACCAGTGCTCGCTTATTCACGTCCGCTTGGCTTGAGAACAGATGATCTTGGCTTGAATTGGGATAGTTTCAAATTCTATCAAGCCATTCGCTAACAAGTACTTTGATGTTTTTTCTCTCCAGATTTCTATGTAGGTTACACGCACGATTTGAGTGATTTGACATTTGAGGCTTCCAGTCACACTTGTATACAAGGCTGGTTCACTGCAACTGGATAATACGCATGCGTGATACGCCGATGCCAAACACCCAGCGCAGATTTTACCGCACTTACAGTTCTCTACCCAGTGCTGCTGCCTGCTGGAAGCTGCAGACCGACTGCAGCGAGGGGCTGTACGCCAAGTCAGACGAGCGCTTAACTTTATGTTTTCCTGCAACATTTTCAGAATACAAATTTATAAATATACGTTACACGTGAACTATGCAGAAACATTTTGATTTAAAAAGCATAGGGCACAGTCCCGCGATTAACATTTGATAGGAAATACTTAAAAAAAAAAATAACAATCAATTTGAACGTATAACTCGCAAGAATGAAATGTATTGACTTGCATCTTCATTTTGTTACTTATACTGCAGCCGCATAAGGCTGCGTTTAGATGGAGTCTGATGGCAATCTTAAGAACGGCAGATTGGAGAGACCGCGAGATTTAAATTCAACGTCAAAAGTATAAAACAGTCATCATCATAAATGTTGTGATCCACTTTATGGATAGATATTATAATATTTACACGAATAATCACGTTAATGCATCAGCGAATCATAATTTTTTCGAAAATATGCTTGTAAATTTCATAACCTCAAAATGGCGGATGTCGCGGCATATTCACATTGACATTTATAATATTTTACTTACATATTTGTCTAAAACTGAATGCTGTTTTATAAAATGATACAAAAACTTTTCCTAAGGTGGATCACAACATTTATGATGATGACTTTTTTATAGTTTTGACGTTGAATTTAAATCTCGCGGTCTCTCCAATCTGCCATTCTTAAGATTGCCAGACTCCATGTAAACGCAGCCTTATAATCATACCGTCCTCGGGGATAGGTAAAAGATGCGGCGCGCCATAATCCATAAACGCTAAATGTCTAAAATGAACTGATGTATATATATGTTTATGTATATACAGTAGAAGTAGACATTAATAAATATATAATAATATATTGTAGCATAGCGTAACCCGCTACAGCCGCTAGCGGCGCTAGGTGTCAGTAGACTCTCGATTCTCGAATCTCGATCATACCGAATTATGCTATAACATACTTATATAGTCGTTCTTGTTCGAGATTATCAGTTCTCCTCGCGGCCGTATATTAGTAGAGTGTCGTTCTAGTCGTGCTAAAAACGTGTGCCACCAACCACACATCGTACGGCGAGACCGAGAAAGAGCGAATTTTCAAAATGGCGACTACCGAGCAAGTGCCGGCCGCAAGCAACGAGGTCCCCAGCCTAAACTCGGACAACGCGGTAAGTCCCTCACACTTGTCGACCTCGACACTTGGTACTTTCAATAGCCGCGAACTCTCCTCAACGCCGCGTATTCCAAACCGTCGACTCCTTGCTGCAATTGCTCTCCTCTATAAATGCGCGCGTGACGTGCTCCGCTAGCGACTATTACGCGCGCGGAGGACAAGTAAGTATTTGTGGTGGTTTTGTCACGCCAAGAGCGCCGCAAGACCAAGTACCTCGACTACGTCCCCGAGAGTAAAGAGCTACAGATCCGAGCCGGGTCGAGTACTGCTGATTAGTAGCTCTACTTTCTAATACCTAGCTGGGAGAACCAAGGTAGGACGGAGAGGGTTATGACGATCGGGCCCGCTTATTTCTCGTTGATTTCGCTCGTGAACAGCCGCATTACAGTAGAATATAGAAGTATGCAAGCGCGCTGCACGACGTATTTGTCCGCGTGAATGTGTGCGTGCATACATATGACTGCACCCGCATATAACTATGGGTAGGCATATAGGTATACAGTATCAAGTTGAGCGAGAGGGAGAGAGAGGGAGAGAGAACCGGCGCGAAACAAAGAGTACAAGAGACGCGCTCTTTTTGGCGGGCACGTGGTGCGCGAGTCGAACATCCGTTATACACTGCTGTGCCAAGTAGTGTCCCGCGGCGGCGTTCCTTCCTTCTTCCCCTCGACGCCGAGACCGGCGGTCTACTCTCGACCTTCAGGAGCACGCTGCACGATAGTCAAGACTCGTTTACGCTGAAAAAACTCTTGCTAGCTCTCTTGCAGCGCACTGCCGAACATACGCATGAACAACATCGTTGAGTATCGTTTTTCGAGGAGCTACTTTATTGCGCAATTTTCCCCATTAGAGTTTGATATTGACACTGTTGGCTTATCAAGTCAGCTCATTTTTTGATCTTTTTGCAGACATCAAAAATGGAAAGCATGGACGTCGTTGAACCTGCAAACTCGGTGGCCGCCAACAAGGATGTACCGGCGACGAACTGCAAAGATCCGGTGGCAGTCGACGACATGACTTCAAGAGATTACTATTTTGACTCCTACGCTCATTATGGCATCCATGAAGAAATGCTCAAGGATGAAGTGCGAACAGTGACGTATCGTAACTCTATGTATCACAACAAGCACCTCTTCAAGGGCAAGATTGTATTGGATATTGGTTGTGGTACTGGAATCCTTTCAATGTTTGCTGCCAAGGCTGGAGCTGCAAAAGTCATTGGTATCGAGTGCTCCAATATTGTAGAGTATGCCAAAAAAATAGTCGAGGCTAATCATCTGTCAGATGTTATCACGATATTGAAAGGAAAGGTGGAAGAGGTTACCCTGCCTGATGGAATTGAGCAAGTTGACATAATCATTTCCGAGTGGATGGGTTACTGCTTATTTTACGAATCCATGTTGGACACTGTACTCTTTGCCAGAGATAAATGGCTCCGTTCGGATGGCATGCTCTTCCCTGACAAAGCAACGCTCTATATTTGTGGAATTGAGGACAGGCAGTACAAGGATGAGAAGATCAACTGGTGGGACGATGTCTATGGTTTTGATATGAGCAGCATACGAAAAGTTGCCATCAGTGAACCTCTAGTCGACGTTGTTGATCCAAAACAGGTTGGTTACCGCGGCTTGAATGCAATCGAATTTTTATTTTAAATCCACTTAAATTACGCATATTCATGTGTGTATATGTATATACCTTTTAACCTTTTCAGGTCGTGACCAATTCATGCTTGATTAAAGAAGTGGATCTTTATACTGTGACCAAGGCAGATTTGACCTTTTCGTCGCCGTTTGCCCTGCAGGTGCGCAGGAACGACTACGTCCAAGCCCTTGTCACCTTCTTCAACATCGAATTTACCAAGTGCCACAAGCGCATGGGTTTCAGCACCGCCCCCGAGTCCCAATACACGCACTGGAAGCAGACCGTCTTCTATTTTGACGAGTACATGACGGTGAAGAAGGGTGAGGAGATCTTCGGCGTATTCTCGATGGAGCCAAATGCGCGAAACTACCGAGATCTCGACTTTACCATCGAGATTGACTTCAAGGGCGAGCTGGGACAGATACGTGAAAGCAACCACTACCGTATGCGCTGATTACACCGATTGGCTAACGCGATATCGACGCCGTGTAGTCATTTTTCCAAGAGAAAGACAAAATGAAAGAAAAACTGACCGCGAGTTGTTCTAAACTGGACGCAATTGCCGATGGATGCCAAAAGAAGAAAAGAAAAGGGAAAACCCGAGGGCTAAATGACTTGATTCACCTGTTTGCGTCTGTCAGCAATTGCTTCTGGTCGCCGTTGCCATTGCTGCAATTATATATACAATTTTTTTTACGTTGATGGAGAGATTTTAACGCTCTTCTTGGGAGTGCCCAGTCTCGAAATACTTGCAATGGTATCACAATAGGTATACGTCGATGATTACCCGAGTACTCTTTTGTGAGCACGATTAAATGCCTGTCCTTTTTTTAAGCCTATTGAGTATTCTCTCAATAGTATATATGTTTTTCAAACTAGCGTTTCCGAAAAATTTTACCTTGCCCAGGATTATTATGTCAAGCGATTATTCCTTGAATCCAAATCTTGGCAATATATTATATATAATTCAACACTGATGACACTTGAGACGATGAATTTTTGTTATAATTTTATCCATTCAAATACATCGATTATAAAAACACGAATTCTCTCTTTTCTTTTACCTGGATATTTTACTCGAAACGATAATACGAAAAAAATTCAAGCGGCTTGGAAACAAATGTTACCTGATACCAGAAGCAAAACAAGTGGTTTGCTCAGTTTTCATTTTTTTTTTTTTTTTTATTAAATTGATGATTTCATAGATTAATTCGAATCGACGTTTGACGGTAGTCGTTGAATATTATTCATCAGCCGTTTTTGTATCGTATGGAACTTGTGATACAGACTATATTGCCGCACAATAGCGTAATAAAATTATCATCTTGGCTACAAATATGTTGACTTGTATTATTTTGTCTCGTTTTCATTCTCGCTTACAAGTATACAACAATCGACAACTAATAATCAATATTTCTATGTTGCTAATCCTTTTAACGAGTTTGCTAGTTTCTGCGTTTTGTAGTCAGTTCTCAATTGTATAAAAGTTGACAGAATCGATCGATCTAGTATGGCCTGCAAAAGAAAGTACATATTAATTCAAGAAAGCTATCACTTTTGGTATACCAGTATTCAAATATAACGTTAATCAAGCTCTGTTATGATCCTTACAAGTTGATCTCCAGAACACACTTGCTTGAGGTTCTCCGGCTTCACAAGCAGTAAATTACACAATGCGTGCAACGTATCAAAGAGCGTCGTAACTAGAGGTACACCGAGTTCCTTGACGCACTTTCTGTACTCATTCATGTCACAGATAGCGCACATGGCTCCAGCTGAATTGAACTGGAACTGTTGCAAGTGCTCATAGATTACCCTGTGGAACCGTACTCCCAGCTCCGTGAGCACGTTCTCAAGGCTCTTGCCGTCGAGCCGGTCCCTGATGTGCTTTATCATACTCGAGACATACTGGCAAACCGTGAGACAAGCCGGTGTATTGAGAGTGTCTACCATTTCGGTCTCGGGCTTGAAGTCCGTCTTGCGCTGCTCCGTCTGCAAGTAGATCTTGACCCAGCCGACTATCGCATTGATACTGCGGTCAAGGCCTGTGTCGATCTTTGACTCAATTTGTTCCAAGGCGAATTTTTTCTTGGCCATGCAGTCGCCATGCTTGGGCGTCGATCTGGAAAAGAAAAAGTATTTATACTCGACTCGGGTGACGAGCGATTTTATATAGAAAAAAAATTTTGCTCAATTGGAATCTCACATAATTAAAGGTAGTAAATCACCGCTAAACTGCTCTTCCAGCAACTTAATGATAACATTGCACTGTCTGACCACAGTGAAGAAGTGAATCTCGGGTTGCGTTCTGCTCTCGGGTATCGGTACGCACTGGAGTCCCAACTCCAAAGCATAATCAACGTGTTCGTTAATAAGGTACTGTAACACCGTCTCGAGTATTTGCGTGGCATTCGCGGGCAGCTCACAAGTTTGTGACAGCAGTGAGCACCTCTGCAAGCCAGTTTTACTTCTTTGAAGAAGAGCAATTGCGAGCTCTTCGGAGAGAAAAGTTTCGCCGCCGTAGTCTTCGATATTGGCGATGTTGATGTTGGTGCGCGTACTCAGCACTGCTTGCAGATCGCGTTTCAGCTCTTGAAATCCACCACTCGCTAGCTGTTTCTTCTGGTGGTTCTTGGATTCGTAGTACTGAATGAGAAGAGTTGCAGACTTTTCTCTTAGAGCTTTTATTTCGACTCTGGAATCATGGTTTTGTCATATCAGCCAATCATTTCAAGTACATAATATACATTACAACTTGGCCTGGAAATAATGTTTTCAAACTTACGTTATGTAGGCATCCAAATGTTTTTGAAAAATATTCCTGGTAAGTTTTGGTAGGTATGTATCATCGGTACCCATATCAAACCTTTTCAGGTCACCAGAGAGCTTGACAGTTTTCATATACAAATCATATAAATTCTTGAGATACTTTTCTGTATCAGTCCTATCCGCCAATTTAGCAACAGCATATTTCTGAATCCTCAAGTGATAGATATTTAGAACAAACTTGGCCATTACTTTTTCTGGATTGGAAAAAACCTGCTGTATGAGTTTGTGATTTTTCGTGCACATGGGCAAAACTTCTTGGAAAACATCTTTTCCTCCAAAAGAGCTCATTTGACTTTGCTCTATGAAGGCATTTATACACTGTGAGTAGCCTTTGAATTGTGACAATACAGAGGCAAGTTTTTTCATACGTGGAGCATCCTCTGCACTCTGTGCTCTTACAAATTCTTCAATGAGGTTTCGCTCAATCTCATCGTATTTTGCAGCAATTTTCTTTTTGGCATTATCAAACTTTTCCAATGGAAGCTCTTGGGCAATCACGTGCAGCTTTTGAATAACATCTGCTGCTTCATCCAACTGAAATACATAAGTAATCCATCAATGAATAATGAGACAACCAAGAAGTCTGTTGAGTTGATTTTAATTGTTGTTAGCTTATATAGAAATCCTTACAGATGCTTTATCCGTGAAAATGGGATCAGTCAGTGGACCAGGTGTCAAAAATTCAGAAAAGTGTCTCATAAGTTTTTGTGCTTCCACAGCTCTAGACCTAGGAGTATTAACACTTTCTAACTGGTCTCCCAAATGAAGAACCTTAGTAGCAACAAAATTGATTCTCTCATCCAATTGATGAAACGTATCTATGGATTTTCTATTTCTTTCCTGAAGATCTAGTATCTCTACTGCATGCTTAGCCTCCTCCTCCTTGAGGAGTGTCTCCAACTTGTCACATTTTTTTTGTTGCCTCTCCTCCAGCACTTTCAGGTCTTTGATCGCTTGCAGAAAAGTTTCGTGCACCAGAACTGGGTCAAAAACTCCTGTGATTCCATCTTTGATAGTATCATTAACCGTTCTCCAAGCCAGTCTCTCAACAAACTCTTCTGGATCAAAGGGTTCCTGTTTTTGAAACTCACAACAATTATTAATTGCACACAAGGATAATCCGATTATGCTGCTCTGAAACGAAAATCACCAACCTGTTCGAGTTCCTTCATATATTGTTGCATCATTTTGACGGCCTTTTCTCGGATCAATTTAACGACATAACTCACTCATCCTCACTTGGTCCCTCAGGCGCAATTATACCTACACCGATGAATAAAAATAATAATAATAAACACACAAGTATAGGTTAGGATGAAATTACGTCAAGTGCATCGCGAATCGCTATATAAGTAGGTGGTTTTTAGCTGTCGCGTACTTATACCTGCTCAAAATTGGTCACTATATAAAAGTAGAAGATGCGAGAAGTACACAGCTTATAGATATAGGTTTATTCTATATACATATATTTATAAACATCACCGACCGACCGCTCTGCGGTTGCGCACATCAGCTACTTACCATATGATGGTGATGTGTACTTATATATATATATTCTCTGCTCATGCAGGACTACTTATACCCGCAATTATTATTATTATATATATAAGTATATTTACTTGCGAACATCCAAACCGAGCCGAGTCGAGGCGCCCTGCAATAACCAGAGCTCATGGACGAAAGTGAGTGATTGCATGTAGTATGCGTGAAATGAAAAAAAAAAGATACAACCAAGATATTGCAGCTACTTATAGTACTTAAGTACTTGAAACCATCGTGTTTATGTACTCTCGGAATTGTGTGGCGGCGGTGGCAGTCTGTTAGGAAACTATAGCCGATTCCCAAGAAATTTTATGTATAAATAAATAGATATATACTTGTGTGTGCGCACACTAATTGTAGCAATAAGAAAAAATTTCACAGAATGCCACACAAGTTTATACTTTTTAAGACAAATAAATAAAACTTGATTGGTAGTTGCGGGCAAGATTATGACAATGGACAGCTCCAATGAGGAGAAAGATTATCTGGAGGTAGGTGCAAGAATTGAGCTGCATTCGGTTTTGCGCTTGCAGCAGATCAGCCTATCATGATTTTAATGGTTTGTTTATGTTTTTTTGAGAAGCTGCCTTTCGGCCCTCCACCGATACTACCAGATATCAGAACAGAGCTAAAAGAGTACATTGTGAATCCGGAAAAACTTGCGATTCATCAGGTTGACAAGGTGCAACAGTACTGGGAGAGGAAACCAAAAATATTGTCACTTTTAGAGGCCAATTTAACTCCCCTTGGAACCACTCTTAAATATGAAAGAGATCCCATCACTGGTCATATCGGGGAAATCCAGGAGGTGTTGATGCAAAACATTGGAGAGACTGTACGAAACTCTATGTCAATGGCTAGAGCACCTGGACCCATTTCCGAGGGTGTAAAAGGTATGCTCTATTTTCAGAAAAAACAGCTCAACTATAATTATTTATTGCTTTCTATATCAATTCATTTTTGCTACATGAGAAAAACTTGGCAGGTAATGCTAGTAATTTTTTGTTCTGGCCTGGTGGATTTGACGAGCCACAAAAGACATCTAAAAGAGAAACGATCCAAGTGGATTTTGAAAATAATTTAAAAACACTGGCAAAAGGTTTCAGTGCAGGTATTGAGTTTATGCCTGATAATTGCACCCCCAAAAATGCACAAGATTCGAGTTGCCACTCAGTCATAGAATCATCGCACAAGAAACAAGTCAATGTTAATCTTGAGTCAGTTGTTGATAAAGAAGGACACTCTCTGGCTTTCTGGTTTACTGGGGAAAAAAATGAGGAGAAGAAGAATGAAGAAAATAAGGATGGCAATGTAGGGAAGGTTGATGTGCAAACAACTAATATGGATGAGTTTATTGAGCCATTTAAAGAGAGTAAAGTACCGGTTTTCAAAATATCGGAGGCTCCAAAATATAACATGAAGACCAAATGGGCCGAACAGATAGACATCATGATTCCTGTTAATGATTTTGACAAGAAAATACCAGATCCAGCCATGACATTCCCTTATGAACTTGATACCTTCCAGAAGCAAGCTATTCTCAAGCTAGAAGAACAGTGTGATGTTTTCGTTGCAGCTCATACTTCTGCTGGAAAAACCACAATTGCCGAATATGCAATAGCTATGAGTCAAAAACACATGACAAGGTTTTACACTATTTTTTTTGACACATTAATATTAACAAGCTTCGTTGTCTTGGTCTTTTGTGAATAATTATTTAATTTATTTTCCAGAACTATTTACACATCCCCAATAAAAGCACTTTCTAATCAAAAGTTTAGGGAGTTTAAAGAAAAATTTGAGAATGTTGGTCTCATCACAGGAGATTTGCAAATTGAGCCAACAGCAACGTGCCTTATCATGACCACAGAGATTCTCCAGTCAATGTTATACTGTGCTGCTGAAGTTATAAGAGATGTAGAATATGTTATATTTGATGAAGTACATTACATCAACAATGAAGACGCAAGTATCCGCTAGTGTTGTAAATCAAATTTATACAAAACAAGCTTGTCAAATTTATAATATTTGTTCTAGCGAGGTCATGTATGGGAGCAAGTTATTATTCTTCTGCCTCCAACTGTAAATATAGTAATGTTATCAGCTACAGTTCCAAATCCACTTGAGTTTGCCCACTGGGTTGGTCAAATAAAGAGAAGAAAAATGTATGTAATCAGTACAGTAAAAAGACCTGTACCCTTGCAGCATTACCTCTATACTGGATGTGATAAAAAAAGTAAAGATCAACTATTCCTCCTGGTTGATAAAGATGGCAAATTCATAAGAAGCAGGTAAATGTTAACTCGTGATTTTAGAATGTGAAACGATTATGAACTGGATCAAATAACTTCATTATTCTGATGTCTATCCAGTATAAAAGAAGCTATAGCTATCAAGAAAGAGCAATCAGCAAACCAAAAAAAAAGCCAGCAAACGAAATACCAACATCAGCGGGAGCAAGCCAAACAAAAACCATCTTTAACTATGAGCCCTTCAGTATTGAAAAATTTAAGTGCTGCCGAAACTTTGGATTCGGTTGCTGCAGCAAAAGAAGAGGAAGATAAGTTGGAAGATCAAGTGAGGCAGCAAATGATTACAGCGAAAGATAAAAGGATGTGGGTAGCCTTTTTGGACCATCTCCAAAGCACGGTGAGTACACGATTCTTTTCTATGCATTTATCAAAAAAATTAATCTACCTAATAATCCGCAGTTTTGAATTTTATAAACCGTTTTATCGTAGGATAAATTGCCAGTCGTTATTTTTATCTTGTCGAGAAACAGGTGTGACAAAACCGCTAATGCTTTCTCAGAAAGTTTGCTCAACCATGCAGAGCAAAGGTATGTGGGAGAATTCTTCGACAAGTCCATCAGACATTTGAAGGGTACAGATTCGCAATTACCGCAGGTCCGCAAAATGCAGAGATTATTGAAATTGGGAATTGGAGTTCATCACAGTGGCATTTTGCCTATTTTGAAAGAAATAGTTGAGATGCTTTTCCAGAAGGGCATAGTCAAGGTGAGTAAAGAAATTGCGATATTTGTGCGTGTGTCTACATACATTATGTATATATGTATGTACAATATACGTGAATAATGTTCAAGGTATTATTTGCAACGGAAACCTTTGCCATGGGCGTAAACATGCCTGCCAAGACCGTCGTCTTCGATTCATGGGAAAAGTACGACGGCAACTCCTCCAGGAATCTTCTGCCCACCGAGTATATTCAAATGGCTGGTCGCGCTGGGCGCCGGGGTCACGATGAAACGGGTACTGTGATAATTCTCTGCAAGAAGAAGGTACCAGAAGAAAAAGATCTCAGAGACATGGTTCTCGGCGCTCCGCAGAACTTGGAATCAAAATTCAAAGTTACCTACTCGATGATATTACACTTGAAACGTCTCAGCGAAACGATTTCAGTTGGAGACATGATGCGTAGATCGTTCAAGGAGGTAAAGACTTGGTCCAGTCAAAAGAAGAATAAAAACGAGCTGGAGAAGATATTGCAGGAAATCGAACAAGCTCCCCCTCTGGCAGAGCATCAAAAAGAAATGGAGCAGTTCTATGACTTGGCCAAGACCTATGTGACTTTGTGGAAAGAATTACGACCATCTATGCTGGAAGGGAAGAAAGCTGTCAAATCTTTGGTAGAAGGAAGAGTTCTTTGTATATCTTATCGTAACCACTATAACAAATTGGGTATCTTGTTGGGTTTCCGGAAAAAATCGCCGCCAGAGATTCTTTACCAAGTATTCATCCTGACAAGTTACCAAGAAGAAGAAGAGGCAAAATCCAGTGACAAGACGGAGACGTATCATGACCTTATTGGTCTAACTTGTAAAAAATTATATCATCCAAGTGAAAATCCTACCCACGATATCTTAATTGTACCAGGATGGTCAATCATGGAAGTGACAAACTGTATAATCAATGTCAATTGCAAAATGATTTTAGCTGATTGGGATAAGAGACAGATACCCAGATTCAAGTAAGTTTGTTAATTAAAATTCTATATATATATATACATATATATTATTGCATATATTCATTGAAATAATCAGTGTCGTTTATCTCGCAGAGACGCAGCACCCGGACCCTCTTGTGTAGCAGCAATGAATGAACTCTCTACGCTTTCATTAGCAGTACAAGATGATCTATCCGTGATACAACCGTTTTTAGAACTCAAAATCCAGTGCATGGAAATAAAAGATCTACATTTGCAGAATAAGGAGGCATTGTTGCATCACATTTATCAAATGCTGAAACCAATTCAAGATAAACTAGAAGGTACGACCAACTTGGATCAAGAATTTTATCAAGTCTTTAAATACAAGGAACTGGAGCAGAAAAAGCACGAGTTGCTCAAAAGACTTGGTGATGAATATTTGGGAAACTATCCCGAGTATGAAAGCCGACTTGCAGTTCTGAAAGAACTGGATTATATCGATCGTGAGGATAGAGGTAAATTTTTTGCTTTCGCTGTAAAAATAGCTTGTGCTCACTAAAGATCCAGGTATTTCTCAATGCTCTATGAATTTGTAGTTACGTTAAAAGGTCGAGTAGCTCTTGAAATGGGAACTTGCGAGATCTTTTTGACCGAGTTGGTGTTGGACAACGTTCTCACGAACTGGCAACCTGAAGAAATTGCTGCAATGCTGTCTTCTCTGGTTTTCCAACATAAAAGTAATGATGAGGAAAAAGATGATGATATCCCTAAGTTGAATGAGGTTTGTAATAGCTTGGCATTTAAAAAAAATAAACTTTAAATTAGTATTATAGAAAAAAATATTATTTTTATGCTTCCAGTTGAAAAAAGAAATGACACAAGTTTACGAAAAATTGGCCAAAATCGAAATGAAACACTATTTAGATCCAATAGCACAACCAAGTTTCCAGTTGATTCGTGTAGTATACGAATGGGCTCGTCAAATGTCATTTGCCAACATAATGAAACTTACCGACATTCAAGAAGGAATAATCGTAAGATGCATTCAACAACTAAACGAAACGCTACAGGACGTTAGAAATGCGGCTATTATCATTGGACATCCAGCTCTGAAAGAGAAAATGGAAGAAGCTTCCACGAAAATCAAGAGAGATATCGTTTTTACAGCTTCGCTGTATACACAAGATTGAGTTACTTTTTTGTACACAATATCTGAAAATGGCAAGGAAAATAAAAAAAAAAATAAACATGTTTTCAATAATATATATAAACTTGTATTAAACCAAATTACTTAAACGTTTGAATTTATAAACCAGTTCTTTATTCCCAGCCTTTATTAAGGGCTTTTAAAGAGCGCGTTGGTCGGTATTGTTGATGTTTCCTTGACCCTTGTTGAGTTCAGATATGCAAATCCATTGGCCCTCCGTGTTCTCACGCCACAAGGACACTTGGTTATCACCGCCACTGACCGCGAGAATTCCGCCAGTTAGAGACCAGCTGACGTTCCACACGACATCGTCGAAGACGTTGAGAATGTTTGGCGTCCAGCTGGCGTAATCCGTCGAGGTCCAGACTATTACTCGGCGATCTTGGGAACAGGAGGCGAGCGCTGCTCTTGGTGGTCCGACTGCCGGAGCCCACGCGACATCACGTACCTGTAAATAAATTTTAAAACAAGTTTAGATAAACATCTTTTTGTGAATACGCGATATGAAACTTGCCCAGTCGCTGTGAGCCTCCAATTTAGTTTCCTCAATCCATTTGTCACCCTCCTCCTTCCAAATCTTGACAATATTGTCACAACCAGCAGAGGCCAATCTCTTGACTGGTGCTTTCTGCTGCTGTGAAGCATTGTCCAAGATGGGCTCTATCACAGGACACCAGGATACGGCGTTGCAACCAATGGTGTGTGCATTTGGGATCTTTTGTGTTTCCCAGTTATCTCCATTGTTGATTAGAATAGAAATGGAACCATCAGAACTACCGCAAGCAAGGATGAGTCCAATTTCATGTGGTGCCCAAGCAATAGAATTGACCGAGGAATCGTGAACCGTGTGCTCGTAAATTTTTGTCCACTCGCTGAGTTCTTTCCATATGATGACTTTTCTGCAATGAATCATGAATAATAATACTATATTGAGAATCTATTTAATGGAAAATTGACTGAATGTCTGCTAGCGGAATTGTGAAATGGATAATACGTATGATTTACTATACCAGCTTGTCAGGAAACATTTATATCATATACATAACGCATGAATGATCACAAGAGAGCATGTAAATTATGAACTTGCAGCAAGATGCGAGTATTTACCTGTCGTAACTGCAAGACGCAAGTAGATTACCATACTTGGGATGGGCCCAAGCGATTTGCCAGACAGGCCCTTGATGACCCTTCAACTCGGCGACCAAACTTGGCGATCCATTTTTTAAATCAAAGATTTTTACTGAATGATCACTGGAACACGTAGCTAACCTCAGTCCATAATAATCCATTTCCGCGTCGTGGATCATGTCCTCGTGGCCGGTGTCCACCGTATTTAGCACAGAAACCATCGTGTCGATTGTTTATTTTTCGATCAAGGTAGCGATCAAGCCTTCTATATTACCGCAGTTACTTGTACAAATCTTGACGATAATAAATACCGCCAGTAATCGGCTTACATACGCACATTGAGGTTATAATCACTATCTTGATTCTCGGCGCTGCTTGCCGCAAATGCTCAAATGTCATCAATGATGCTGTTACAAATATAAGTAGTTATACGTTATTGGCGCACTCGCATTGGCTGCTGCTGGAGGTCTGGTGTAGCGTCGGGCCAGTCGCGACTCGCGGCCCGCGGCAACTGCCACACATCAAGTGATCGCACATCTGCCACATTGTATGTACAATATATATACGTGTACTTTTGGGCAGGTTTACAAGTGTGTGCAGCCATCTTGAAGCGCGAATATTAAAAAAAGAAATACATATAAAAATTATATCAAAAAATTAAATGAAATTTTCAACATGGATTTGTTGTACATACTGGACTGCTGCCTGGTTACTCATCAATTCAATTTCCGACTTTCCCTATAGCGATACAGTTTATTCATTCAATCTCTGCATCAGTTACTATCTAGACTTTTTGAGTTTATTATGTGTGTATTTAAGTATGCATATTTTTTAGCCTATCTAAGCTGTGGTGAACGTGTTTAATCTATGTATATTTTGTGTACTATGCCATTCGGCTGTATAGCACACACACACACACACATATCTATATCTCAAACGCAGGGTTGTCCAGCAGCGGTGAAAGTACGCGGCTGAAATTCCACGCCGAAGGCGCTCTGAAAATTCCAGAGTACTTATAGATGAGGCGCTATTCGTAGCAATCCGATCGGAGAGCAGGATAAACGATCGGTATGCGCTTTATTTTAAAATTCATGCGCTTGTTTTACTTATTTATTATGCGTAGTAGAGGTTTGAATAACATATGTATTGTTGATTAAACTTTCATTGCAAAAAACTCAATCTTTCACTGCAATCTCAAAAAACGAAATTAAAGAACAAAATACAGGCTCCTTTGCTTAAAAATATAATATGATACGTATATTGTTTATAGAGACGCGCGTGCGCGCGCCGCTCTTATACCTACGTAAATACATATATAAATATACTGCGTATAGGTATGTATGCAGGCATCGCGACCGCGGTCATCATGAGTATATTAGTAGGGTAGCGCAATGCACGTCTCTCAATAGTCAATAGTCGCAGTCAGACTGCAGAGCTGTAGAGAGTATAGAGTTTCGGCTGAGGCGCGAAACCGGTCTTTCTCTCCTTCTTTCTTTTATACATATATCTATATGTGCTTGTAAGTAGCATCAGCATCGGCCACGAAATCGAGCCTCTCACTCTCGGCACTTGCTCGCGCACCGGGACCATCGAGCAGAGCAGCGATGGGCAGCTTCCGCGCACAGGTTAGGCCATATGCTCAATACCTATATGTTTCCACTTATGCTCATATTCTATATATTTGTAATAACGCTAGCGTTTGACGCAGCTCCGGTTGTGATTGTTTGGTTTCGAGAGCGAGATAACAGCTGACAAGCGCACGTGCGCAAATGTCTCTTTTTACGCATGTATAGGACGGTGTATGCATACTTGTACAAAAATTAAATGCGCGCGTAACCTTGACATTCATTCAATCGCTTCGCATGGGTGTCGAATCTCGGTCGAAACTGTATCTTATGGAGTACTATAGCTAAATAGCTAATGGCTATAATGTAGAAATTTTCCTTCTACGACACCATCGCGCCCAGTTTCGTCATTAGTATGCTACTCGCCCGTTGCAGTTTACGCGTAGTTTCTAGTTATTTTAGATCGAAAACAAAAAATATCCTATACATGATTATAGCGTATATTTGATAACGCTTTTCTCTTTAGGTCTCCAATACCTCGTCAGAGGCAGATGGAATAGAGTTATTTAATCCTAATTTACTGGAAAGAGTGGCTAACCAGTTGAGAGGTGATGGACTCATCTTCAGGCCTCTCAACAGCAGAGACTTTGACAAGGGTTTGAAAGCAATTTCAATCACTCTTTATTCGCTTGTTATTACTTCATTTATTATTTTTCTTCTTCTTCTCAGGGTTCTTACAGCTTTTGGGACAGTTAACCGACGTGGGAAATATTACCAAGGATCAATTCTTAAGTGAGTTTACATGGCCCATTTATAGAATAATGACGCGCTGTATCCGGTTTTATCCCTAAAAACTCAAGGTCGTTAATACTTTTGCAGATCGCTTTCATGGAATGAAAAGTTCTGGTGGCTACTACGTTATTGTGGTGGAAGATTTGAACTGCGGAAAAGTCATAGGCAGCGCTACGCTCGTCGTCGAGCAAAAGTTCATTCATAGCTGCGGACTGGTTTGTACACATACTTAAATATTCGAATTTTCCAAAGACATATAGAGTACAATATTGAAATCTCGCGTAATCAAAATGAAGAATGCGTATCAATCGTACAACAAAAATGTACGAAATCAATCTTTACACTATTTTTTAACGCACATCTTACATATATATATATATATATATATATATATATATATATATATATGTGTGTGTGTATATATATTCGATGTATCACAGCGTGGACACTTGGAGGACGTGGTGGTGAACAGCGAGTACAGGGGCAAGCAGCTCGGCAAGCTTGTCGTAATGGCTGTGAAAAATCTGGCGAAGAGCCTGCAGTGCTACAAAATCACGCTAGAGTGCAAGGATCGCCTGATCCCTTTCTACGAGAACTTGGGCTTTAAGCGCGAACCGGGCAACGCCAATTCCATGCACGCGCGATTCCCACACGACAATCCTGCGGAGCAGTCGCGATTGTGACAATGATTCCAAATCGGCTGTTGATTATTGAAAGTTCATATTATTTTAATAAAATTTATTTTTCACGCATCGTAGTCACGCGAAAAGAAGCTCACTTTCTTCCTGATTCACTTAATACTTAATTGAAAAGAAAACAGTAAGCCGAGTGATGCGTGGTATGAGTCGACTAATAGCGGAGAAAAATGTCGAGGTACATACAGTCGCGCTGAGGATTATGTGAGTTGTGTAATGATAAGCGACCAATAGATTTATAAGTTCAGGATGAATGTATATTTTCTGTCATAAAATTTAAAGCCTCGTAAAAAGACTTAATAAAAGTCTAATCCTTTGTCCTCGGCAATGAAGATATGGATAAGATATGGTCAACATTTTTATTAACACGTCACAAGTGCCCCCCTCCCCCCTCCTCCCTCAAGCCCGGCCACCTCTCCTCGCGTCATTTTTACACAACAGAGTAACGTATAATCGTGAAATGCGATTTGTCGCTTATAACAGCGATTGCAGTTTGATCGAGGTAATTAGATTTTCTTAGCTGGAGCACTGTTCACCAATTTCGCCGCTCTTTTAGCCTCCATTTGCCTTTGCCTCGCTAATCTGCGCTCGTCCCTCTTCTTCCGTGCCTCTTCCAGTTTGTTGTTAGTACTGCTTGGACCTTGGAAAGCAAATGAATTTTAATATTTATTTCAATCGCACGATTTCACATTAATAACCTGACTAAAATGAAGATCGTACTCGAGTCATTGTGTGGAAAATCTTCCAACGGTTGGAATTCACCATCCTCCCAACCAGACTCTGAAGGTTCACTCTTGTCCGCTTGTCCCTCGGCCGCTTCCTCTTCCTATAATAGTCACATGCAAGACATTGAAAAAGCAAAATCCACACTCGACTAGCTCGAGTACGCTCGAATAAGCCCATCGAATAAGCCCATCGAATAAGCCCATCAGATATAATCGGACAAAATCATCTCACCGGTTTTTCCTCCAAACTTGTCCACTGTTCGCTGCTGTGATGGTGCGTCTTGGGCGAGTGACCGGCGGCGGCGGCGGCGGCGGCGGTGCCCGTAAGACCAGCAGCCGAAGTCGCACCAGCGGTAGCTGGCTGTTGCTCCATATCGCCCCAATCGCCGGTATCCCAACAATCCCAGTCGCAGTCCGAGTTGGTATTAGCCGTGTTCTGGGTGTCGTGCTCATGATCGTGGTCCAGCGAGGTCATACTTGTCGCGCTGCTCGTCGTCGCCGTTGTACTCGTGCTACTCTGCGAACTACTAGCATGTTCTGAAAAAAAGCCTGCAAGGTTAATGGGCCGTTCTTTTGTAGCGCTCGTTCTCGTGATTTGGTTAGTCTGTTGGAATAATAATAATGAATTATTGAATCCACTTTTATGCGCGATGAAAATAAATAAATGAATGAATGAATTTCTTTTTCCTTTCTCGTAAATGAAAATGAAAATTTTTGCAACCATAAAAGCTAGTACGTAAAGATAAAAATACCCAAGGAAGCCGGCTTATTGAACAAAATTCTCGAAGTTCCGTGTGGAGCGGATGACTTGGGTGTATCCGACTGGCTACGATAAAATTTAGCTGTAACGGCAGTGACAGCCCAACCTGCCCAAGTCGCGGCCGCGTTGCTAAGACTAGGAGTAGCCGTATTTACATCGGCCTCTGCAAGAAGACAAAACATTTACCACATATTAAATCTATTATAAATGTGCGACCAACAAATCTGGGTTATGTGCTGAATTTTATTACCCATGGATTCGCGAAGACCAGGATCCTCTGAGACCCTCTCAAGCTTTGACAAAAATCCTCGTATTGTGCGAAAGGCATTATCCCGGACACCCTTATCAGGATCCGTAGTTAAAGGACACAGCGCGGGCAAGATCTTGTTGGCAACTTCCTGTAAGAAAAAGTACTGTTGCGTCGCCGCGAGAGCCAGGACACTGGCGCTTCGTGCGGGCGGGAATGGATCGCGCGTGCCTCGAATAAACGCGCCGATCAAGACTTTTTGCCTAATTTGAGGATGCAAGTGCTGAGCTATTTTTCCCAGGCACACCGTTGTGTTGGTGCGAATGCCGCCTTGCTCGTCTTTGGATTGAAGCTTGGCAAAGTACCTCAGAACCTCGACATTCAAATTGTTGTAATCTAATTTCGGTGCCAAATGCACTATTGACTTGATAGTTTGTTCTCTCACAGCAGGATTCGTATCTAAAAAACCTCGAGCAACCTGTATAGAATATGTAAAAATCGTGTTTAATAATAATAATAATAATAATAATAATAATACTAATAATAATCATGAGAAACAATCGTCATTGATATGAGTCGGCGTAAATAGTTGCATTACCTGCGGAAATATTGCTTCATTGACAGTGACCGGCTGCAAATGATTAACAAATCTGTCAAGCTGCTGGAGCAGCCTAAGTCTTGTAGCCCTATCATTAGATGCGAAGAGCTTGACGACACAAGGCACGACGCGCTTCTGATATTCAGCATCGGGCAAAGCCTTTCCTAGCTGTAGCAGGGGCGGTAGGACAGCACTGCCCGCGTCTCCGTATTCGTAGGCAGCGATCAACTGAGGCAGTATCTTGTAGCGACCTACACCTTCGGGAAAACCATCAAGCTGGGCCGTCAGCTGCGAGAAGAAGCGACTCTTCTCATTCTTCTCTTTCACCTGTATCTCTTCGAGGAAAAGTAGCGCATCCACCAGGTCATTTTTAAAGAATCCGCCGTTGCTGCGGCATCGCACTATCATGTCCGCCGGATTCGGGCGCATCTCCGGTTTGCTGCTGATTATTTCTTGGTACACCATTACTAGGGGCTTGGGAATCTGCAAGACCCCAAGATAGTTTTACAAAGTGCGTGCCTAGTACAAGTAGAAAGTCGGAATTTACTTGAATTTACTCACTTGGTCCATGGCATCGAGATTTCCAGCTGCGGTAAGGGGTCCATTGAAAGCTTCCCATATGAGGCAACCCAGACCCCACATATCGACGGAACTAGAACAAGCAAAATTTGTTTAATTGCCATAAAAAAAAAAAAAAGGGAGAAGACGTATCCAAACTTGGCCAGAGAGATAAATAAACAACCATTTTGTTACTGGTTTGGAGTTTTCTTTGGCGTCGGGTGGCCGGTAAACTTGTAGAGCTTGAGATAACGAAATATAAGGTGCATCAACAGCTGTCATGTATTCCACACTGCCTAGCTTCCACTCTCCGCTCTCTTCGTTAACAAAAACTGACCACAGGTGAACATTATTGTGCCGCAAATTACCGTCATTGTTTAAAAAGCTTAACGCCCTCTACAAATCCAAGATGAAACATTAACATTACAAGTTGCAAGTTTGAGCTGCCAACACAAATATACTTACAGTTATTTGAAATATACCCCATGATAAGTAAAGTTCACGCTTGCTACCTTCTCCAATATCAGCAACTCTAGAAAGACGATTATGAAGAGGCTCCACCCTTTCCGTAGCCAAATATATTGTTTTATCCGTCTGCAGTAAATCACATTAAACTTGGAATCAAATTAAATCAAGAGAATGAGAGCAAAAGCTGTCTATTATAATATTTTACGTGAAAAGTGTAACCTACCTCTAAACTATCTAAATATGCAAGTATACTTGGATGTCGTAGTGTTTTCAGTCTTTTTACTGCAGCTCGTGCGATTTCCAGCTGATACTCGGCACCAGGCTTTACTTGGAAGACAAAGACAGACACTTCTTCAGCTAGGGCTGTCCCAGTTGTTGTTGTGGCTGCTGCTGCTCCCTACATATATAAATTAATCAACTTGATAAAAGTATTCATTAAAAAGACATCGTTTTCCGAAAAAGAAAAGGTTATGCTGCACAACACCACAAGAAAGCACTGGTTTAGACATGGGCAAAGTCCTACTGACACCTCCTACTACCTTTCGCTTGGCTTTGTGCAGGCTCCAGATGCTCTTGTTGTCGAGTCCGCGGTCAATGGGCTCGCCGATCTCGTAGGGAAAATCCTTGGTAGGATCACGACTGAAGAAGGACCACATCATTCATTTAGGAATAGCTGCAATGGTGATCAACAATAACGTCCATAATCACGGAAAAGCGAGTTTAGCAGCATCACGCCCGCGCGCGGATGTCCGGAGCTGCGATGGACCTGAGGACACAACGCACAAAGCACGCAAGCACGCACGTCGCACATAAACTAAAAGAAATATGTGCACTGTGCACACACTCGCACAGCCACAGCGACAGCACGACAGCACTGCACCGAGGCACCGAGCACACGTCAACTCTCAAACTCTGTGATCAATTACTTAGTCCCACTGTCCTACAGACAGATGGCTTTTGCTTTGATGCTGCGAGTTCTACATATAGGTATACCTATTGAATAGAGTGCAGTGCGTTGCTCTCTTTTTACGCCGATTCGATGCCCCCGCTGCGCAGTGCAGCCTGTGCAGCCAGCTGATGCAGCCACTCCACGCATAGTTATTAATAATAGTACTTACTATATTATAATATAGTGAAGTAAGTGCAGTATAGCTATATATACATCGACAACATAATCTTACTGCGGTGCGCATGTGTGTCACGGTGTCATTTGATGAGTATATAGAGAAAGGTTTTTCCGCGACAATTTCCGTCTAAAATGCTTGCTCGTATCCGCGATTTGTTGATTTCATTATAATTCCTATATTAACAACACAATTAAAATATTCATACGTATATGCCTAATACAAAACAACACACAGCAAGCTCTCGGTTTGATGAGCTATTACAAGTATAGCTAAGTATATAAGTACGCGTGTGTGTGTTCAGTTATACGTATGCATTTTTCTCTCGACAACATTTTTCTACGGATAAAAGATGAAATTTAGACAACCATTTTTTGCAGCGAAATTATACCAAGAGTATTGCAGAACGAGTTGTATTCTTGTCGTGTTGGACGCTCGTATACTTATGTGTGTGCCTGCAGTCATCAAAAATGACTGAAATTGACTGGCCTTGGCAATACAGTTTTCCTCCGTTTTTCACGTGAGTAATCGCGTCTGATGTGGTGTATGGAATATTATGCATAAATACTTAAGTACTGTTTTCTCTATTCCTTGTTGTTTATGGTTTCTTTTTATCTGACTCATTGAATTTTAGGTTATATCAGTGCTACAGTGTATATGATCATTTTATTACAAAATTTTGCAAAAAGTAATATGCAACAATTGACTTGTTCTTATCTATTCAGTATTTTGCTGATAAATTGATAATCAACAAGTAGTCCAGTCTACATATAATTGTCTTCTAATCAAGTTGACAAATTGTTTCTAGTACCTATTTATTTAGTTGAGCAAGTAAAAGTATAATTTTATGCAAGGTTGGCTATTCTATTTGGCAGACTTCAACCACACGCGGAAACTCGTGCAAAACAGATTGCAGCGTGGAAAAGTTTAGTTTTGGATTATTTTCGGACGACCAAACAAGCCATTCTTGATATCCGAGAGATACATAGCACTCCATTGTTCAACAATGTCTCCATTGACAGTATCCTTTCAAACGATGAGTTTAGTTAATAATAATATTCATAACAATCACATATTCCTTATCTGGATGTAATTAGGAAAACTACCATCAGAGGTAGTATCCGTAATAGTAGAAGAATTAGCAAAATCGGGCAATGCTACTCCATTAGATAAGGCTAAATTACGCTGGGTCGTTTCTTGGCATACGCTGGATGAATGGGCTGAGATAATATATTCATGGGCTCAAACAAATGGATTCGCCGGATCTGTATGTACATTCTATGAACTGACTCAGGGAGAAAATACAGTGGATCAAGGTAAAACACAGGAAGTAAAAGTTGACTATGCACACATACACACACGCAATAGATTTATTTGACTAATGCCTGTTTGTACAGAATTTCATGGCTTGGACAATGAATTGCTAGTGAGAGCTTTGAAGACATTGGAAGCTGCTAAAAGGGCAGAGTTGATAATTTTTGATGATAACGAGGGCGTCAAGTTCTTTTAATTTTAATTTGTAAATTGCTTGATTTAATTTACATTATGCCTATATATAGTTGTATAATTAATCTCTGTATACATATAGAGCTGATGCCAAGACATGCACATACGTATACATCATGTGAAAATGTTGACAATATAAAGAAACGTTAAGAATATAAACTGGATTACGGTTGATTCAATACACTTATACGTACAGCGTAAAATTATATCGTATATAGTAAAGTTGTCAGCCTTGGCACTTGATGATGATTACACAGCACACCCAGGACAGCTCGAGCGGGCGTGTACGCGTTTAGAACAATAAAATATAGTAGATTCGAATCTCGAAAAATACTTGGAGTCTAAAGGCGCGCCGAGGCGTTCACTTCACTGGTATTGTAATTATAATTATAATTATAATAACAATTATAATGAAATTAAAAGTATGACATTAAGAAGGTATTAATGGTATAAGAATGATGATAGAAGAAAAAAAAATCTAATCGTCCATCTTGCTCAGGTGCGCGAGCTCAGTGGCCTCTTGCAAGCCCTCGGCAACGTCGGCCGAATCCAGTTCGCCTTTGCTCATCTTGGCGATGATTATGGCTGCGAGGGCGTCGCACATTACGTTGACTGTCGTTCGGAATCGATCCCTGTCAAGGAGAAAGCGCGTCAGCAGAGTATAGCGTACGCGCACAAGTATCAGACCCAAGTGTATAATATGCTGCTACTCACAGGAGCCAGTCAACGGCAATGATAAGCGTGACATCCTTCTCGGGCAGACCCACAGTATTGAGCACCATGACCATTGTAACGAGGCCAGCCTGGGGTATGCCGGCCGCACCGATACTGGCCGCCGTGGCGGTGATGCTGACGCCGATGATCTTGCTGATGGTCATATCGACACCTCTCACCTGGGCGATAAAGAGCGCTGCGACCGCTTCGTAGAGAGCAGTTCCGTCCATGTTGATGGTCGCCCCGATGGGCACGACGAAGCGCGATATCCTCGAGTCCACACCCATCTGGTCCATGCACTGGAGCGTGATCGGTAGCGTTGCGGAACTGGTTGGCGGGCAGGGTCAAAAGTGATTTCAATGCTAGTAGATAGTCGAAAGACTGCGTGCGTGGCCGTACCTGGAAGCCGTTCCGAAAGCAGTGACCATGACCTGGCTCATCTTGCCGATGGCTCGGAAGGGTAACTCGCGCGTGCAGAGGAAGAAGATGAGGGAGAGCGTACCGAAGCCGTGTAAAATGAGGCCGAGAAGCACCGTGAGGAAGTACATACCCAGCGAGGTGACGATACTGCTAAAGTCCTTCACGTCCAGGATCTGGGCGGCGACGAGGAACGTGACGCCGAGTGGCGACAACCTGTTGCAGCATCTCGGTATACTTAGTAAGTATACAAGTAGATGGTCGGATGGACGCGCGCTAACTGTACAATAACGTCGCGTACGTACCAAATGACCCAGTTGGTGATGATCATCATGGCCTCGGAGAGCGCGTTGAAAAAGTCCAGCAGAGGCTTGCTCTGTTCTCCCATCTTGCCGATGGCGATGCCGAGAATGACGCCGAAGATGACGAGACCGAGGGTGTTGGTACCGTCGGCATAGACGTGAGCTATCTTGTAGCCGTACTTGGCCTCTGCATCGGGGGCGATAACACGAAAGCAGTTGAGTGCGATCAAGAGCAAATGCCGCAACCGGCCGAAGCGCGCGCGTTCGGTACTTACTCTCGACGCTACTGCTCGCGTTCAGAGCAGCGGCAGCAGCGGTTTCGGTGGCGTTATTCGCCTCCGGCGGGATCAACAGCGTTTGGTACTGCGTGCGCGACAAAGGCAGACGGCAGTATTTTGAATTCTTATTCATCAATGCGCTTCATTCGACCCCCCCCCCCCCCCCCCTCCACCACACGATGGCTATAATATTTCGCAAATACTGACCTGCGCTGTGCATGCTTGGACGAGGTTCTCGGGGAAAAGGTTCCTGTAATCATGAATCGCGATGCAGCTTCGTCAAATAATCAAGTTGAGGCTGCGCCTCAGTGCGTACCTGATCAAATCCAGCAGCGTGTCCTCGGTGGTGAGGATGCGCTTGAGTAGTTGGCTCTCGTCAGTCTTGTAGTCGGACTCTTTGCCGTACGTCCCGGGCCGGATGCCTTCCACGAGAGCAATGCCGAGGATCACGGCGCAGAGCGTCGTCGTGGCGTAGTAGTAAATCGATCGCATGCCGATCTTGCCTGCGCAGCGGGGAGTGAGATTTGCGAGATACTCGAGGTTGCCGGGCGTCGCGGCCGACTTACCGGACAAGCCGAGATCGAGGCTGCCGATTGCGCTGACGATACTCGAGATGACGAGCGGCAGGATGAGCGACTTGAGCATTCGGAGGAAGAGCTCGCCGGGAAACTGTATGTACATGATCTCGCGCTTGGTCCAGCCGCCGCCCTCCTTGCCGGGCGGGCCGTCCCTCATGTTCCGGAGGATGAAGCCGAGGATCACGCCCGTGAAGACTCCGGCCACTGTCATCGTCATCAGCAGGTTCTCCGACATGCAGCTCTTCCATCTCTTCGCCCGCGACATTTTTCCACGCCGAAGACTGCGAGACGAGACATGCGCGTTATATTTATGTACATTGCCGGCAAAAGTCTCTCTCGCGCCTCCTTTGTATTTTCTCCGGCTTTCTGTCGCCTCCTTTTGCTGCAGCCCCTTATGGCCTCTCGCCTACTACTATGCGATGCCGATACTCGAGCGTATAGAAAAATCGGCCCAAAAAGCACGTCGCGGCTGCAGCTTTGCGCGGGTGAAAGGAAATGATGAAAATCGCCTTACAAGCGAGCGTGTCTCGTCGGCAGTTGATGTGTGCACATAGGTACACTGAGGCTTGTGTAGCTGGAAACATAAACAAAGCTAGCCGCGCTCGCGTCTGCGTACACGCTTGTATCTGTTTATCTATCTATTACACACGGCGCACCTAACACGCAGAGAATATTTATGCGTATGGGCTGTGTGGGACATGTTACGTGATAGGATAGAGAGAACTATAACACTTGTGTTCTATGGGACACTCACCTGCGGAGGCAGAATAGAAGTAGGCACTGCAGCTGCGGGGAGCGCGAAATCGGCACGGCGCGTGTTCGCACTTATTATACTCTGCTGCTGGTGCTCGATTCGCGAGCGTTGGCCTCTGCGCGCACGACCGGCGCTGCGGCCCGTCGTCGTTCTCTCTCCCTCTCTCTCTCACTCTTCCAATCTTTCGCGTGTATGTAAGTATACTTATAACAGCGCGCGCGCGCGCGCAGGGGATAGGCGGGGACGCGGCTGCTCGCGGGAAATACCCAGGGCCCTTCCCTGCGCGCGCTTTTTCCTTTTTCGCATTCTTCTCTCTCTCTCTCTCTCTCTCTCTCTCTCTCTCTCTCTCTCTTCTGCGCTGTGCTGCGATCAACAGTGCGCCCGGGGGAAATTATAGAGCGGCGTGCTCAGCTGGTCATCAAAATGTTTGGACTGGACCTTCTCGGAATCAGCAGTCCAAGCTTTATCCCCAAGTTTGGTTCGTCATCTCATTCGGCTCGTTTGCGCTCTTCCGCGGAATTGATGTGAGAATTAGCGCGCGTTTTGCTTAAGTGGATTGCATCACACGCGTGCATCAGAGTCTCGTGCGAGGAGGTACACGCGATTTTTTTCTCCAACGAGATATACATGTGTGTCAATCATGCTTGCGGCTAACCGCAACCGCTTCGCGTCAAATTATATATATATATATATATATATATATATATAGCGCGCAATAATTGAAACTGAATGTTTTGCGTGAATTATGAATATTTAAAGATTTCCGAATTGAAAGCAAGTGAAAAATTTACCATCTTGACAGTTTTACGAGCCCTCGATAAAATAAATCTAAAAAACAATAGCGGCTAGCTAATATATCGGTATCGGCGACGATGCAAACTGGGGTCACCCGGTTATCCCGCACCGAAAATATACGAAAGCTGCGAAAATTATTTTTCAAACTCAGCGAATTAACAATACGACACATGTATATACATACATAATACCTATAGAATATGTATAGTTGCGTGGGTTATTTAGATATCCAAACCTCGAGGTTCGTGTGTGTAATTTTATTATAATATTACTCACTTGCAGAAACTTGTCGCAACTTGCTCTCTGCTGCAGCAACCTGCAGGGGATCAAACGATTTAGCGCTCCATATACCAAAGTCTCTAGTTACTCGGGTGCGATTAGAATTATGCGACATAAAGCTTACATGCTTATGCTCCATTACAAATTTCTTCTAAAATAACTGTAAAATCCAATCATTTCTTCAATGTTCGACAAATGAGAAATAAAAGGAAAAGAAAATCCTTCATCATCGTAATCAAATGTAAAATAATCTAAAGTGAAAATTTGAATTTCCCGCCGAATAATTGCGAAATCCGGTATGCGCGCGCAGCGGAACTGGTGCCGCCGGCCGCCGGCCGCGCGCGCGCGCGCGGGCTCCTGCACGCGCAGCGCACGCGGCAATTCTTTCGTCGAATACTTGAGTCTTGAATAGGTTATACTTATACAGCTGCCGCACAAGCGCATTTTAGAAAGCATCTTTTCGACGCGGCAATCGGCATCCATTGTGTTTCAAAGCGTCCAAGAGCACATTTACTCGAGAAAAGCGCAGGTGAGTTTATTTTCGCAACAAGTCAAGCATATCGTTGCCTGATTAAATTGGGAATAATCGTTCGATCGTTAATTCGTATTTGGCCGCATCGTGCGCGTTATATATACTTGCTTCTATTCGCGGCGCTTTTCGAGCCTTGGCACGTGGTCATCTTAACCTATAAGCTTTCATTGTTACCCGACTCCCAATCGGTATAATTAAATAATAAACGGTGTTGCTTATAGAGAGTACAGGCCGGAATATTTTTCACGAAAAAATACTTTTTCTCGGCAGGAATTAGTAGGCATGACAAAGGCTCAAACCATTGCGATTAAAGAAAAACCAGTGCCGAAAATGGGAGTCAAAGACGGTTTGGTGGCAAAGAAGAAGAAGCAGGACAAGTTCAAGAGCACACCTACGGGAAAGGTCGCCTTGATCAACAACAGAAAGTCGCAAAACGGCAGTGCCAATGGCACACCGAAATCATCGCAGAAAGGCAAAAATAAGAAAGAGAAGGCGAAGCCGAAAGCTGAGCCTAAGCCCGAGGAAGTCGAAGGAGACGAAGTAGATTCCGAGGAAGACGACGAGTCCATGGAGGATTCGGAGGAGGAAGCCGTTACCGTTGGCAAGAAGGGCGTGAAGCCGTTTAAGGGACTGAAGGTCGAGGCGGGCGACGATGATGATGAAGACGACGACGACGACGACGATGATGATGACGACGACGACGACGACGACGACGACGACGACGATGACGACGACGATGAAGACGACGACGACGACGACGACGACGACGACGACGAGGAAGAGGATGATCAAGTCGATGAAGATAGCAGCGTAGGGCTCAAAGCACTCTTGGGCGACTCCATCGCAGATGACGACGACGACGATGATTTCGACGAAGACGATGAGAGTGACGAGGACGACGACATCTCCGACGATGCCGACGAGACTCTGAACAACTCCAAAGACTCCGTAGACGACGATGACGACGACGACGACGACGACGACGATGATGAGGATGATGACGACGACGACGATGACGACGATGACGACGATGAGGATGGCAAAGAACTTGGCCTCAAAGATCTCCTAGGTGAGAGTTTAGCCGATGATGAAGATGACGAGGACTTTGAGGAAGACGACGAAGATGATGATGACGAGGATATAAGCGATGACAGCGACGAGGCGGCCGATGCAAAGGAGAGCAAAGAGGAGCTCAAGCTGTCCAAGAAGTCAAAGAAGGAACAGGAGAGTCCAAAGCCAAAGCGTCTATCTTCAGAAGAACAGGCAGCTCTTGATGCTAGAACGATATATGTTGGCAACGTACCCAAAGAAATGACGGTCAAGACTATTAAGAAACTCTTCAGGCCATTTGGTGAAATAGATTCAATTCGCGTTAGAGGTGTGGTAGCAGAAGACAGTCGTATGTCTGCAAAAGTAGCTACCATCACCAAAAAAATGCATCCCAAGGTGTCTACAGTTTATGTATATGTTGCTTTCAAGGAAGAGCAGAGTGCAAAGGATGCACTGAAGCTTAATGGTCACAAACTAGGTGAGAATACTCTCAGGGTTGATCTATCGACCAAGAATAAAGATCACGACCAAAAGAGAGCAGTCTTCTTGGGTAACATACCCTTTGGTTAGTGTTTTTGTTGTTATTTCTTTTCTTCACGAGCCCAGTTAATGCTATGAATAACAAGCTATTGACATTAATCATTTCGATTTCAGATATCACAGAAGATGAGGTGAGGAAGCACTTTGATTCATGTGGAAAGATTGAATCGGTTCGCATTGTCAAGGATAGAAAATCTGGCTTGAGTCGAGGAATAGGATATGTCAATTTTGAGAATCAGGATTCTGTCACGTTGGCCTTGGAGCTCAACGGGACAAACCTCAAGAACCGCGAGATAAGAGTACAAATCTGCAGTCCAGAACCCAAAGGTAAGAAGAGAAAGCACGGTGGCAAGCCACAGAAACAAGGTCCAAAGGACTCTGCAAAGAAGTTTAAGGGTGGCAAGGGTCAGGCTGTAAGTGTTGAGGTCGGTATTTGAATAATTTTAGACCTTTAACATAAAATTTATTACATGTATATAATCCATCTCGTTTTTTTTATATCGAAAAGGCTGGAGATAAACATGGCAAAAAGAAGCAAAAGAGGTCACAGGGTGAGACAAAGCGAGAAAAGTCCAGTGATGTAGGAGAAAAACAGAGCCCCCTGCCTGCTGTAAAGAAAGAGAAACAGTCATTCCAAGGACAAAAGGCCGACACGAAAAAAAAGCCTAAAGCAAATAAAGGCGATAAAAAGAAGAAAATCCTTGCAGAAAAATTAACAGCAAAGAAGAAGGCCAAGTCGACTGATTAATTTAAGATTCAAACACTAATTTTCGTCTTTTAAATCTATTTTCTATCATATATATATTTTTTTGCATTAATGCGCGTTTATCATCAAAAATGTTACAATGTGACCAGCGATTCTTGTTGTTGTAAATTTAAGAATCACTGTTAATTTAAATATCTATAGTAGGTATGAGTGTATTTGACGTATGTACAAAGTGAAGAGTGCGTTTTATAATAAATAGGTGGTTCATTTTTATTTCATCATCGTTTTCTTTTTACAATCCCTCTTCATCGAGCTCGCGATTTAGTTGCGTTATTTTAAGTTTTAATTTTTGTGGGAAGTTTTGGATATTTTTTAAAGCGCAAACTTTACAAAATCGTTTCGTATAAAATAAGCTACATTCTGTACACACGGATTTTTCACAAATACTGCAATCGGCGCCGAGTACTAAAATTTCCCCTCTGTTTGGAGGACTAAATGGATCTTTCATAATGTAACAATCTTCTGAAAATGACAAGTGTTTTGCAAATGGTGGCTTTCCTCCTTTATAGTCGTATCGCTCTTCTAAATGACAATAGCTGCATTTCCAAATACCTCCGACATTTTTTTTCTCTTTGGCAACAATTTCGATTTCGTCTGCATTACATTTTGAAGAGTCCAGAGGAATTTTCTTTGCACCAGTTGCAACTGCTTCCATCCTATTGAAAAATGACAAAACAAATTTATTTTCGAAAACGTGTACCAAGCCATAAGTCCAAAATATAACGGTAAAACTTTTGAGAATGTAAAAATCTGCTTATTAAAAATAACTTCAATTTTCTCGAATATTTATTTTGCTTTTGCAAGGGAGGAAAAAGGTCTTAAAATAAAAAAAAAAACATTTGAATATAAAATTTGTTAAGATAATTTTTTATTATTTACATTGAAACATGTTTGACTTGACCAACAAAAAATGTAACATTAATTTTTACTAGTTTTCATGGAGACTTCAACACTTTGAGATTCTTGTGGCCACCAGTGAGGCTTCACGACTTTTAAAGTACAATCTCCAACAGTCAAAATTTTAGATGCCAAAGCATCTGCAATGCGAATTAGCCCAAGGCCAAATATTCCTTTTTGACCTCTAATCTTTCCTACTATTTTTCCAGCTTCATTTGTAATTTGATCATCGTACATCAGTGGTTTCTCGTAAACTTTATCAAATGACAATGGCATAAGGCGTTTTCTGACAACACCAGTGTGATGGGTCCTAGCAGTTAGTTCTTGTCCTATATAGCAACCTTTGTGAAAGCTAACACCGTGTAGATAATCACAGTTTATTTCAAGTGGAAATGATGTTCCAGGTGGTAAATCCTGGACACCTTCACCTACACCTAACTTGTATCTAAATTCTCTGTAACTGGAGGCATTTTGTTGAGTTGTGACATTCGGCTCCAGTTGTTTAATTATCTCGTCACACGTGACGGTTGATTGCGTTAAAATTCTTAAACCCAGTTGGTAAAGTCTGGGATCACTATATATAAAAATATTGTCGACTAGTTTGCTTGATGTGCTATCACTGGCACCACAGGGAAATATCTTTCCCTCAAAATTAGACTTTTTTTCAACCTCCTTTTGATCAACATGAGAAACTATATCAGGATCGTAAGCAGTCCAAACCTTCATGCTGTTATCCTCTGTATGAATCTCCACTTTTCTTCTTAATTTATACATTTTCAAATGCTTTGACAAACTATTGACGATGGAAGAGTCGCATTCAACATAGAATACCTTCTCATCTTGTGTTTTGTAGATTATAGCATCATATAATACTCTACCTTTGATATTTAAGAAGACAGAATAAATACTTGCAGCTCCTTCTTTCAAATGACGCATGTCATTTGTGATTAGGCCTTGCAGAAAATCTGATACTTGATCCCCTGAAAGGCGAAGCAACGTCCTTTGGTCCAGTTGAACAAGACTTTTTGTCTGCGATTTTGTTGAATTCACCCTGGCAGAATTTTGGCTAACACACCGCTTTGCAGTGCCGAGCAAAGAAATTCTTGACAACTTCATCATTTTGGAGAATCCTGAATAAATACTTTCACTAACTACATACATTGTATACAATTACTAATTGATGCAACTTTTGTTACATAAAATATGGAATAAAAATTTGGCATGAAATATATTTTGTTTAATCCTCCATTAGGTATACATTATTTGAAATAAGCAACTTTTTACTTTATAATAGAGAACGATCGTGGTATAATTTTGATAATTTGTTTGCACTGTGAATTGCATACATACTTTTTATAACCTTCTTATACACAATTGATGGAACTTTCGAGGTTCATGATTAAATCCAAAAGGTCCAAAATCAAACGTTAAATACACTGGACATCTATTTTATATCAAGACTTAAAACTCGATTTAACCTTCCAGCATTATTACTATGCGAGTTAATTTAAAAAGACTAATCAAAAATAAAATATGCGACTACAGCTGATGATCACATGGATGGAGGAGATAGGATGGCCAAAACTTGATTGTAATTGGTTGCAATAACGGGTAAATTCCGTATGTCGTGAACTTGCGAATGAGCATTTTCGTCTATATATATATATATAGTAAAGAGGCGCCAAATTTAAAAATCTGAAAAGATAATGACGAGCCACAACAAAAAGTTAGTTATTTGATTTAATAACGTGGCCGTTAGGTAAGGTCGACGTTATCATGTGGCGCTAAATGAGGCACAATAGGATTTGAAACGGAATAATTATGAAGAGATACTTGCATGTTGCTTTCGAAATCAGGATTTTTTTTGCCGATTGCAATTTACGATTGATCTCTATTTTGACGCAAAAAGGCGGCTCGTTTTTCGGAAAATTGTTGAAAGAATAGTAAGTGAAAACTTGAAGACGTAAGCAGTTGGATTTTGTAGAAAGAGAATGCAGGAGATGCGCGCGCACATGTATAAACATATATGCAGCGTATGCGAAATGTGCACAATGCACATAAGTTTAAGATGAAGGCAGCCAGCTGTGCCGACGTGTGCTGCCGCCCAACGCCGTTTGCTGCCTCAACTCGAGTTACTCAAGGCCGCAGCAGCCAGCGGTGGCGGCTCTGACTGACGCGGGCGGGCGGCTCTCGCAGGCCTCGCAGCTCGCTAGTCGCTCGTACAGTCGTCTCG
Source organism: Nasonia vitripennis (assembly GCF_009193385.2). Taxonomy (NCBI): domain Eukaryota; kingdom Metazoa; phylum Arthropoda; class Insecta; order Hymenoptera; family Pteromalidae; genus Nasonia; species Nasonia vitripennis. The sequence continues at coordinate 35,297,984 of NC_045758.1, read as the reverse complement.
GTTCAGCCAAGCTGTTCGCACGCGACGAGTCGCGCGCTTCTGCCGGATTCCCTCCTCTCGCCCGTTCTTTTACGGATCTCTCTTATACACACGGAGTGAACTCGATTCGCCCAGTGCTCGCGAGCTGCTGCCGGATACATAAATATATATACAAGTGCGGTGTGGAGGCGTTATAGGAAGCAGAATCGAGAGGTGCGCGCACGGAGAACTGCCCGCACGATGTTGACGTCGCCAAGTCGCTGAGGAGATACGAGCATCACGAGAGGCGCCTGGTACTTGGCTACCCACTCCGTGTTGTACAAGTAGTTGTGGTTGTTGTTCTTGTTTCGTGTCGTTTCGTGTCGTTTCGTGTCGTTTCGTGTTGTTGCTATCGAGAGGTTATAGTGCGCGTACCAGAGGAGCAACGCCAAGATGTCGGGAAGGATCTACACGGACGGTCACGAGATCGACGGCAGTTGGGTGCTGCGGGTCTACGTGACGGACCTCAACGTTGAGCGGAGCCTCAGAGTCAAAGGCGAGCTCCACATCGGCGGTGTCATGCTTCGCCTTGTCGATGACCTAGGTGGGTTATTTTACATCTCTCTTCTCATTGGTTTATTTACAGCTTCATGGCGAGAGGAAATCTCTGACGCAAGTCGCAAAATATAAACGATACAATATGCAGCTCTGAATAATGACACCGCGAACGTGCGTATATGTAGAGTGAGCGTCGATCCATTAACGGCCCCCACTGCCGATACTCGATGAAACTTGGTCGCTTGGTAGAAGTGGAAATTAGCTAAAGTGAAATCGGACGATAAAAACGGCGCTGCTGCAACTTTGATGTTGACCGTTTAATCAGGCCTTCAATTAGCGAGCATCATTTGATTTTCTAAAAATACCACAGCTTTCATATCTTTTTCGCACGGCGCAAACACAGGATGCCGGTTCTACAAACAAACGCGCCAGTACTTATGTAGCTGCGTACGCAGAAGCCTCGAGACCCTTTTATTGCTTCGGGGTTTTAAATTCCGCTTGAAAAGCGATGCGCGCGACTCGGGCCTATTCCGGTGTTCTGAGAAAAACAGCAGCCAGCTAAAAGCGCGTGTGCATAAATGCATGAAAGATTCATGTTCCAGCATATACTCAGTCCTTTATGAGCGCAAATTGCCGGTTGTTCGCCAGGTCTCTCTCTCTCTCTCTCTCTCTCTCTCTCTCTCTCTCTCGCTCCCTCTCTCTAATATAACGTATATACCTGCGTGTACTCACGGAGAGGGGGGGGGGGAGATTGCGCTGCCCCGGCCGCAGCGCGTCTCGCGCGGGAGCAACAAGTTGCTGCTGCAGCGCGCTGGACAGTACAACTTTGAATATTGGGAACTTCAGCCATGACAACTGCACATACTTTCTAGCGCAAATGTATAAACATATCTCGCACGCGTACTCGGCTGCCGTTTGCATGGAAAACTCGCATTGGTCGAGTGTTTTCTACAGTGCATGCGAGGAAGGCGGTTAATCGCAATTGATGGATAATTTCCACGTGCCCATACGTGCCTTAATTTAACTGTTCCTCCAGCTCATCGGTGGGGGGGGGGGGGGGGGTAGTAAGGGCAGTAAACTCTCGGAGAAGTTTCTTCGCAGTTCTCGCGACTCGGAAAAAACTGGATGTGAAGCTCGCGAGCTAGTTTCGCCGCATAGCATAGATGCAGTTGCGCGACGACTTGGGAGGAGAATTCCCATTAGTAAAACGTTGCAACAGCTGACTCGGCGTTCTCTGGAAAAGAAAACCGAGATGATATGATAAGCTGGTGTGCTCGTACTATATGGCGACTCTGCGATAAGGCTCTCCGAGGAAATGCCTTTTAAATAATCGCTCTCATACAACTTTGAAGCCTCTTACACCTACAATCGAAATTCGAAAGAGAACAATTCTTATCAGATGAGTTCTTCGTCGTCGTCATCAGCACACGATATCATTATAGTTGCATATTTAAAAACAGCACAGCTATATTGATCAAGGAATACACCTTATGCAAATGCAAGCACGCCGCCGTACATAGAACATATACATACGTGTGCCCGATGCTAGACAAGTGCCAAGAAGCGAAAATTATAACTTTCGACGGGCAACGGAAACGGGAAAAACAAAGGTTTTGTAAAACTTATCTTCTAAGAAGCAGAAGCGTCCATCTTTGAGAAGGCTTTTATTATTGGGAACCCGGTACAAGAATCCGCGACGAGAGCAAGGAATTCGGGGGACCGGCGCCCCGCGTCCGGGAAAAGTGATCTCGGCAGGTAGTCTTTTGTGCGCTTTTATACCGATTACTGATGCTATCTACGTGCAGGCTTAAGACCCTCCGAGGACCCTCAGCTCAGAGTAGGTCCGGCTTGAGGTTTGAAATCGATTGTCAACTTTTAGAGAGCGCATTTGTCACACTATTTACTATATAGCCTTATGCTCTTTCGTTTGTTGCTTCGTCGGAATCGAAATGAACTACAATTGCAAGCAGCCATGCGCACGGTGCCGTCATCGCATAAATCCGTTAGGCATACTTTGAGAAAAAGCCGTCGAAGAAAGCGCTGCACAGTACACACCGACCCGTCCCATACCAACAGCACTTCTACGCACGAAAAAGGTTAGGCGTGCTGCGTCTAAGATAATGCATACGCGTAGACACATTTTCGGTGCACACGAATAGACATCCGGAAATCAAGTGGACGGGCAGACAGCACAGGAAACGACGCGCGCCGACATTCAGAGCACGAATAAGCCTTGTATGAGAAAGAGGAATTCGTGAAATTTCGTACATTTCGTAGACTTTGTAGATTTGACAAGATGGCGTCATCAAGGCGATCGAATGGCTTATTAAAAAGGACCCTGCTTATGCTTGATTTCAGCGAAGAGCAGCGAAAGAAGCGAGAAACGGTGGGATGCCTACATAAATTACATAAATTCTTATGAGTCTTGCGTCATTTGAAATACGCTACGCTCAAACTCCCCTGGCACACATTGCCGAGGAAACGTCACCGCCTCCCTCCAGCACAGCCGGCTATAATTTGCATTCGCCAACTTGTTATTTAGTCGCAGTTTATCATACTCGATGATCTGATGGACAAAAAATTATTGAAATCTCGCCTCCCCCCCCCCCTCTCTCACGTTACTCACAAAGAGAAATGGTTTCAAAGTCATGAAGATGTATCGAAGACTTTCCAAGATCTCTCACAGACGTTTGAAGCGACTGAAGCTCGCAATACGATGTGTACCGTATCTTTCGCATCAGGCCGACGACAAGACTGCATTTTTCTCGCACCTCTTCCGAGAAATCGCCGGTTGCAGTCCTCTCTCTCTCTCTCGTGTACTTCGAAAACCGATAATCATCTTTTGCCAGAGTTACGCACTTCGACTTATATTATTTATCAGGCATAAGTGCCCAAAATTAATGCAAGAAAAGCATTTCACAGAAAACCGGAGAATAGCTGTAATTGCACGAAGCGAGCTTTTCCAAAAGCATTGTCAACATTTTCGAGAGAACCCGTTAACCCGCATATTAAAGTTGTCGTCGTTGTCGTTTGCTTTCATTTTGCCAGTTTGAGGCAAGGTCGCGATTACGGTACTGCTATACGGCAAGCGGACTTGTTTCGCACGGAAGACCTTACCGCGATCTACAAGCAGGCAAACGCGAATACCATGCCATCAGAAGGAAAAATGTAAAGATACATACCTTTACTCTGTTTGGAAATCTTGAAGAACCATTCACTGAAGAGAATCAACAACTATAGTCCAACGTAGAAGAAATACGATATCGTATAAGCAGGTAATTCCCTAACCTAAGCTAACCATCATCCATACACAGTAATTACAAGTGGCAATCTTAAAAAGAAAATTCGACATTTGGCCTGGAATATAAAAAACAATTTCGTATCCGATGAAGTGGCGCAGCAAAGAGTAAAGCCATAAATCTCTCTCTTTCTTCGTATGAATCACGCACACACACACACTCTCGCAGCAGCAGCAGCAGTATCCTTGTTTTTTCCCTTTTTCGCATATGAAAATCAGGCAATCGTTTCCAGCTGGCTTACGACGCAGTACTCCCTCGACGTATCACCTCTTCCACCTAGACGAGCATTTGCCATTCTGCAATACAGTCAACGGGATTTTGGAGTGAGTGTATCGACTGTACCCGTGAGTCATGCTGCCGCGACGATAATTATGATACGTTAGTCACTTGTACTTTTTTGACACGTGGAGAAATATAATGATGTAGCGCGAGCTATTACCCATTCAATTATAATAATGACTCCTAGTGCATCCGCGATGTATTCTTCGGAGCATATAGTGGGAACTGACGCATTGACTTCATACTCTAGGAACGACGAGGCTATAATATGTTATCTATAAAGGAATTATCGAATTTGGTTTACATCACCTACCATACTGCAGCACAATTTCGCCGCGTCGGACTGGCGCCGATCCAAGGAGAACAGCGCGTCGCAAAAAATCCGCGAAGAATCCGACGCTGATGCTGACTCATCTTGCTCGTAGTTATCGGAGAGAGAGAGAGAGAGAGAGAGAGGTGGGGGGGGGGGGTCGAGAGAGTTATATTTGATGCGCATATGCACGGAACACAGTTTTTTCAACAAAAATAGTAAGAAAATCTAAGTTATTCTTCTCGCTACTCCAAGGTAGCAAAATTGTATGAAAATGAAGGTTTTCAGTCGAAGATATTCTGTGACTTAGTTTGAAAAAGCATGGCGTATAACAAACAGCGAAACAGCTTTCCTCGTCAGAAAATTAAAATTCAGACTGTTTTTTTTTTCTGCGGGACAAAGATAAATAACGCACTCCTTTTGTTTCTTGAGCGGCGTCATTCTTCGAGTCTACGGATCAGCGATTACTATTGAGAAATTAACTTAAAACGTAAAAAAGGACAATGACAAAAATTGACAGCTCGCATTTGATTCGCAAGTAATAAATATTTGATAATATGCGCGCGTAGACTTTTAATTAATCGTATAAAATTCGAATCGTTGAATGCTGCGTTGAAAAGAAGCCTTTGATAAGATCCAAGTGATGATTCCGGAATTATGAATTATGTCACGAGAGATGGAAGCGCTGCAGTACACTGCGTATACGCAGCTCTGGTCAATTAACGCGCGTACATACACACACACACACACAGCGCAGTCCCAGTTTTCTCGGTCTTTGAGAACGAGTAAAGCTGCGTCTGAGACTGGCCGGGACTATGAATTTTCATGATAATTTGCAGCAGTTATGGCAGACAACGAGATTTCAGTTTTTCACTGCAGGAACATGCATTGAAACACATCTGAATGAGAGTAATCATTGATACTTTGGATTGAGAACATCGGTCAAGTAGCATGCGACCTTATAGATTTCAGGCGGCGGTCATCTGGTATCGAACTGCACTTGCAGCTGTAGCACACAAATGTTTTACAAAGACAAAATCTGACTCATTGCACACACAGCTGGAATTAAGCGATTATCACGTAGCGGAAGCCTGCAGCAGATTCGAAAGGAAGCGGTTATCGAATCTGCCGCCGCTGCTGCTGCCGCACTATTATAATATATGGAGCGCACAACAACCTTATATTCTAGATTCCGATCCCTTTTTTACGAGCGGCTCGGTTGCTTTTAGCCTTGAAAAAGTATACGTGCATGGGCTCGGCTAACGAATCTGAAAATCGAGGCTAGATCAAGCCCACCTACATTCATCTCCGTACAGCATAAACGTGTGAGGATGAATGAGAATAGAGCGGCTCAAGTTCTATTTTGACGCTGCTAAAAGTCGAAAAAAAAAATAAAAAAATAAAAAAATGAAAGTAAAAGGAACAGGCCGTGCTCTTGCGGACGATAAAAAGCGAGAGAGTGTGAGAGAGGCGGAAAAATAGAGACGAAAGCGGATCAGGAACGTGCCTCGAGCCTCAATATTTACGCGAGCGGCGATTTAAAATTAGATGGAGAGCGCGACGACGTATTTTTTCCAGCGCCTTCTCCCTATTAGTCGTCGCGCCTGACTCGGCAGATTAAGCAAAATCTGATATTCCGCTTCCGCCCGGACAACGAGAGAGCCTAATGAGGGGTAATTGCAAAACAGCGATAGCCCAATTAGATAACAAAGCCGCCTGACAATCGCGCCTTATTGGCGAGCGAAGCGATCGAAAGCGAAGGAAAAAAGAAGAAACGACGGCTCGAGTTGGGCGAGTTGAGTGGATCGGAGAGAGTAACAGGTGCGGCGGCAGTCCTCTATGCCATTGGCGAGAAATGCCGTTGACTGCATCAACTCGCGGAGCTGCCTGCGATTTTAGGCGAACATGTCCCGCCGCCGCTTCAAGGCCAGGTCGCCGGGGTGCAACGACCCAACGACCGCGAGTGTCACACCCAGGCAGATAAAGAAGGAGTCATCGCCGCGCGCGTGCTTCTTCCTCTGCTTACAACTTTTTGCTTAGCCCGATATCGCAGACTCGCGCGCGTTGTTTATGCTCGTCTCGGCTGGCTGAACTGAAGCTGGCTCGGGCAGAACAATCGGCAACGTACTGCCCGCACAGACGCACTTCGGCGGACGCGTATACAAAGTATAAGTAAACTCGGCGAGTCGAAAAAGCCCGAGCCAAATATAGCGCGCCCGCGCGCGCGCAGCTGCAGTGCATGCAGTCGCAGTAGACACGAGACATATGCGCAGACGATGTACGCGCCGCAGAGACGACGGACACGGATAAACAGAGGGGATGCAGGATAAACGGAGTCCGAGGAATTCGAAGAGCGGGGACTGCGCCCCGTCAATTGGAATTGATTGCTAGAATGGAATAACGAGTGGCGTCCCTCAGCTGCAGCCGTTGTTGCTCGATCGACTTTTCGAGTGACATCATTCGCTCACGGTTCGCGGCCTTAACCGGCGACATACGTGGGCGCTGGAGGTTTCTTCACAGCTACTTATGCAGTCGGAGGGAAACGTCCAAGGAAAGTTTACCGATCGGAAATCGGCGCTGCGTCGGTACGTCAGTGCTGGTTCGCGTTCCGGCGCGCTTTATACGTTATACGTGCGCGCGCGCAGCACTCGGGCCAACACACCCAGCCGGCCACCGATTGACCTCCCGCAAGGCGCGCCACAATGAGAGCGAGAGTCGACTGGTCGATCGATCGCACGCGGACGCGCACGGGCACTTCCTCGCACGGGCACCTATACTATATGGGGAGGCGATGGCGAAACGCTGCGTGCGAAGGTCCGAACCACCGCTTTCTCTTTCGCTGCTCCGGGGAGAGGATCGTTCGAGCGCACTGATTTCGTTGTCCTCCCTGCCTGCAAGCAAGGAACAGAGTCACTCGCCCGTGCCGAGGCGGGACGAGGAGGGCTAACTGGCGACCTTTCCCGCTCGGCTCGGAGCATCGGGTTGAGAACAAAGTTTGGACTTTCGCAGAGCTGCAGGGAGGCCGCAATGGGAAACTCGAAGCGAGTAGGCAACAAAACCTCAGTGATCAGTGATCAGTTATCTCAGTCCGGGAGGCTCGCCTGACGTAATCGAGCAAATTCTAAATATACATAAGCTGGCGCCTTGAGAAAGAATAATAATATGGGGGGAGTGAGTCGCTTCGCGGCCCTGACCCCGATGTCGTCGAGGTTTTTTCGGCGGCGTTGAAAAATTCCTTTATTTCCGGACGTGCGACTGCAGGCTGCAATAGTCGAGCGTATTTCAGGCGGCGATCGCATATGGATGAATTCCTGGAAGCCAGATGGCCGGACAATGCCTTCGCACATTCCCGGCGCGGCGAGGGGCAGGCTGTGTGTATCTTGTTGCGCCGATACTTCCCACAGCCCGATAAGGCTTATCGGCAGCTGAGATTCCATTGAGCCTTGATCGATGCGTGGATTAATTACTATACGCTTTATTTTTACGCGGGCGACGCGACCTTCGCCGCGCCATAAAATCAGATTGCGCGATGGATACGCGCCGCCTTTCATTCGTGCGTCCAATGCAAAGATGCAAAGGTGCGTAGGCCGCAGACGGGGCACACGCGTTCCCATTCATGGCGCTGCCAGTCGGCCTCAGCGAGCGATTTCCCTTTCGAGCAGCAGCGCTTTGCAACTATCATCTTCGTAGGCTATCGCCAGAGAGCGGAAACGAGCGGAATCCCGTTATTCCCGTCGGGAATTTCCGAACCGGAAGTGCGGCCGCGCGCATATTTCGTATTTCGGGAGCCGCCGCTTTAAAATTAGCAGCGACTCGTCCGCTGCTGCCGCCGCTGAGCAGTCGGTGATTCGTGCTTAGTGCTTTACGCGCGCGCGCGCGCGCGCACGCTGTATACGAGCTCGATGATTGTACGCGGTCGTTTGACTTGGTCAACGGCTATGATGGAACTGCAGTGTCTAGGTAGCACACGTTCCAGCTCAGCTTTCTCTGCACAATATTATTATCTCGCCGCCCTGCAGAGACTCGACGCTGCGTAGCGACTATACGGGAGAGTTTTCCCGTAATGGGTACTTTGGCCCCTGCTGTCGGCTAATTCGTTTTCCCGTCTCGTTGATCTCTCTCTCTCTCTCTCTCTCTCAGAGCAATCGATTCCATTGCATTTGCATTACTTGAAAAAGTAAAAAGGGAGCCGCGCTCGTGTATTTTTATACGCGCGCCAGAGAGCTTCCGCTGGCGCAGATGTGAGGTCTGGCGCCTCGAGGGACGTGAATGCACAGATAGCGAGTGTTTCGAGCTACTCTGTGCACTCGCTTGGGATCCTAAAACATCGGCGCAGAGATACGCCGGCGCACGCGAGAGCTTGAGAGCAGATAACCGCACGGAGCTTTTCCCCGAGTTCTGCCGACCTTGGACGCGGCTGGGTTGGAAGAATTCGTGAATGGAGCCTCTGTGCTCTCGGCTATCTTGCGAGAGAGCGTTTTTCGTAAATACTTGGTAAATCGATTCGCTTCCGCCCTCCGTCCCTCGGCGCGCCCCGAGGCGGCTTTTATATCTGTTTGCTAGTCGAACGCCAGTTGATTAACACAGACTATGCGCGTCGACGCGCGGGCATCAAGGTCGATTTTCCGATGCCCGACGGGATGTCGGGATATCGGGATATCGGGGCTGAGCAGAGTGCAGCGGCGATCCAATAATAGCCGCGCGCCGCCGCCTGTCGAGCGTCGGGGCCGCTGGCCTCTCTTCTGGCCAACACCCTTTTTCCAGAATCTATAAATAGGCGAGAGAGCGACCCAGTTTCGGGCGCGGAACAGCGCCACAGCACAGGCAAATTCGGAGAGCCCGCCGCGTCCCCCGCGCGGCGCTGCCGCTCGTGCCGATCCGAAACGGCGCGCAAAACTGGATATTCGACGTGCAACGCTAAAAAATTCAAAAATAGAAAGCCTTCGCGGCCGTCATGAGGCAAGTATATCCGGCGCGACGCCGCCTCGTTTTCGATCGGCTCGCTCCGGCGCGCGGGCGTGGCTTTGCTCGCTGCTTCGCTCCCGCAATAGTCGTGTCGAAACGTACTCCGTTCCGCGCGCACGGCAGCAAATCCGCAATCTCGGCGACATTCTCGGCGGACGGTTTTCGCGTTATTAGTTTCGCGACTCGGAGTGCGAGTCAAGAAGCTCTCTGCTCTGCTCTCTGATGGCGCACCGAAACACAAACAGGCGGCTTTGAAACTGTAACTCGACCTCGAGTGCAGCGATCGATTAATCTCCCCGACGACTACGGCGAGGCCCACATTCACGAGACATCCGCAGAATCGAGAGAGCGAGGCAGAAGCAGATGGGCACGCCCGCACCTCGCTCGCCCTCGACCCATTGAAAAAATTGAACAAATTGAAAAGTCACAGAGGGAAAAGAGAGCAACGAGCGATGAGAATAGGAGAGTAATTTCTATCAACAACAGCGGCTAGAATGTCATTAAAAAAGCGGCGCGCATGCAGCAGCACTCGAGACGTAACGTAACGAGATCCTTTGCGCGGGAAATTCAATGTATCACTGCCTGCGCTATCGCGGCGACGGAGCCCTTCTACCCCCTTCGCTCTGGATAGAGCCAGATGAAGCTCGGTCCCCCCCCCCCCCCCTGCAGCCGGCCGCGGTGCAGGGGCGCAGTCGCCTTTTTTCAATTGCTTCTATCCGCGGCATTAGCTGCGAAAAATGTATTCCGCTCCCGGAGCTCTCCCACACCCCCTTTCCGCAGCTTCTCTCCGAGCGATTGTTTTCTCTTCCGGTGCGCGCCGGTCGCGTGCTCGCGATTGTCCCCGCATTGTGTGCGCGCAAGCGACGAAAGCCTCCGCTATTTGAGCCAGCCTTCGAGAGCTGCACGAAGTTCACGAATAATTTGTATAAATCGTATCGGAAAAAAATTAGATAATTGCGGAATCGTTATAAAAGTTTGTAATCGCAAGTAAAAAAATTGTCAGTTTATTAGTTTATTTATAAAAAATCAAAAACTTTTTACGCCGCGAGAAAGTAGAAAAATGCGTTTTTCTTGTAAGATATTGATCTGAGAACATTGAAACCACTGCGAATCGTTTGTAAATTAATTACCGATTCTGTAAATATTGCCTTTATTGCGTTATTCGCTATAGATACTGATTAATAAATTAATTATTTTTTCGTCAACTATGCTACACCAATTCGGGCGGTTCGTGTACCATATTCCGTTCGATGATTCGAATCAGCTGTTCCTATATCGTTACGCACGTGTACTGCAGTGACTATATAATATACGACAACAACAATAAGTCGGTTTGTGCAAGTGCATCGCGGATTCAGAAGTGTGTACAGTGCAGCGATGGTCTCCTGGTGCAACGGCCTCTTCAGGGAGTATTGGCTTTCAATCTTATTCTAACTTTAATAAGTCCAGAAGTAGTGAAAGTGTAAATTACTAGGTCATAACCTACAAATTATATACTCCATCATAATATCTCTTTTATTTATTTAATAAAGTCTAGATAACAAACGGGTTTTTATACTGCAGTAGTCGATTCTTTATTGTAAATAAAGTCACTTATGGCAAAAATATTTTAATTATTAATGTTTTTATCATTTTCTATGTCTCATTTTTTGATGATTAATTTTTTGAAATCTAATCAATATTAGATATTTTTTAATAGAATTTCATGCCTAGTTCTATCACTTTTTATCATTACTTTATTACTTTTACAGTAATCTTCAATAACACCAATCAGTCTACATGCCATTAGATCATACTTGGATAGAAGAGCTTACCGTTGTAGCTACTACTGTTATAACTACAGGTATGTCCTATCGTACAAAACATTTTGAACCTTCAATGGCTAACTTATAACAAATATTAGGTGCTTCAAAACATTGTAATCAGGGTGACCAGACCTGTCGTCACTTACTATCATTATATTACAAAAAATATTAATTGAGATTACATAATAATTTCTTTGTTGATTTTTGAAATATCTGAAATCGTAAACATCTCACCACATTACTAAATAATCACATAAATAACATTTGGCCAGGTCTGGTCACCTGGCTCATTGAAATATCTTGTGCAACATACTAATTCATTTATTTTTCATCGAACGAGCAAACTGTTCCTGCATAAGTTCCTGCATCACTGATGTCTCACCGGTATCCACTCTTATTTGTGCTGCTGCGCGTATTCACTGGAGTGAAGTCTTCAATACTTATTGAATTACCTTTCGCCAAGAGTGTATCATGAAGGACATTTTCAGAACAATACATATAATATAACAAAGTGATCAAAATATTAAAATTATTAATTTTTCAGATTCGAGGCCGTCAACTTTGATGGTGTAAACAACAGTGCGACTGATGCAGTGCAGGACAGCTGGATAGCTGTTTCATCTGTTTCAAGAGTGAAGACCGCTGTGTTACAAGTGAAAGTGCGAAAGTGTTCTTAGGGGGATGAAATAGACTTAGGGATTAGAATGTGAGGGAGTAGGATTAGTTTAGAATAGTGTTATCAAAATAGGATACAGAGCGTATTATCAGATGAAAATTGAAACTCTAAGTTCATTAATTAGAATACATAATGTTTTGTTTAATAACTTTCGAAAATGTCACTGAATATTTTGTTTCAATTTTCATCTGCTCAGACTTTGGCAGGATATATGTTATTTTGCGAGTAAACTTTAGAAAAGCTAATCACAGAGGATCTGTCAGGACTAGCTTAAATAAATCTGTGTTCTGCCATATTTTTAGGTCCAGAAGGTGAAAATAGAAAATTCAACTCAAGTAATTATGACCATCTGGTCCTAAAAATACAGCAGAAAGTAAAAAAAGAACTTGTAAACGCTTAGAGATACTCCATCTCAGCAATTACAGTTGCAAAGAGAAAAACCGTGAGCAGGTGTTTAGGTGATCATAGGAACCGAATATAGATAAACGAAAATTGCCATGATAGCTATAGTTTCCTAATGATTAACATAACATCTGTACAAGTTTTTAGACCTCTAGATTAAAAACTACTTTAATAGTATTGTCATTACGTTCAACAAGTTTTGTATATCCTTAAAAAAAGTAACTACCATAGCAATTTTTATTTATCATTGTCAGTGACTTTTATCGAGGTATTTTACTTAATTTTAAAGCGTGGAAAAGCAACAATAATTTTGAACAATTATAAATAATATAAACTTAAAAATACTTCAATTTGTTAATATGCAAATAATTTATAATACTTGAAAGGAAAAATTATTGTTAAATACTAAGGTATAGCTTGAGTAACAATGCTTTTCTATACTTGAAATTATACTAGATAACAGTAATGCAAGTCTCAAAGGTTAATAGATTCTCTATAAAAAACCATCACAGAAATGTGAGTCGCAAAGTGAAAAGCACGAGTGGGTTTACAGGTAATCATCTATACAGGATAAAGTTAAATAAAAACTGCCATGGTAATTAGTTTTTAAATAATTTTTAAAACGTCTGTACAAAATTTCAGCTGTCTAGTTCAAAATTTATTGTTATTTTTTTGTCAATGGGAAGAAAGTCATAAGTCAAAATAAGCAAGAATTTTCCAGCCATTTCTATTGCTTTTGACGTACAGCTTTGAAATTTTGTAAAGATATTTCACAACTTATTAGAAAACTATTTACCTGATCAGTTTTTATTTAATTGTATCCTTTCTTTATGTTTATCCGAAGCCCTATGCTCGGCTTTTTAGTTTGAGGGGGTGATTTATTATAAAGAGAACCTCTAAAGTGCAGTGACTTATACTAATGCGTGTTCAATGTTTTCCTTTTTTTTTTACTGCTAAAAGGTACCATTAGTTAACCAGTTACCTTAGAAATTTTTCAATTATATTTAAAAATTATTAAGGATTTAGACATCCCTTGTAACAAGACTTTTGTAGGAAATCAAACTTCCAAAGTGAAAAGCCGTATGCAGGTCTCCAGGTAAAGGTACAGAGAGGATAAATTTAAATAAAAACTGATAAGCTTAATAGTTTTGTAATGAGTTGTAAAGCTTTTGTTCAAAATTTTAGAGCTCTACAATTAATGACAACTCTCAAGTATCGTAATAAGCAAGATTAACATTTCAGTCATTTCTCTTCTTTTGAACGTAGAGCTCTGAAATTTTGCACAGATGCTTTAAAACTCATTCCATAACTATTTACCTTATCAATTTTTATATAATGTTATATTTTCTTTATGTTTACCTGAAGCCCTATGTACAGCTTTTTGATTTGAGTAGGTGATTTGGTTCAAATAATTTTGTTAAAATGAATCTCTTAGCTGCACTGACTTCTCTTGGTGTGTATTCACTTTTTTTATAATTTTTCATACAGTTCACCTTAGTATTTAACAATAATTTTTTAAATCGTGAATGTTATAATTAACTAGCAAAATGAAAAGTTGAAAATTTTGTAAAATTCTAACGTAAAAACTAATTATAGCTTCATATATTAAAATACCCTCGAATTTTTTGTATGCAATCTGACGAAAAGAAGAGGAAAAAATTATGTACAATAAATATTTTTACACTACAATTAAATAAATGTATTTATTAATAATCATGCATTAATTATTTTTTAAAACAGACTGCCAGTGTTTCTTGCAATATAATTGTACATTATCTGCGACGATGATCTCTGAAAAATAATACAAGATTTTATAAAATTTCCTATGCGTTAATATTAATTGAGACATCAGTAATTCAATTTTTACTAACCGCTAGTTATACCTTGTTATCAAATTCTATGTAAATTAATATTGCTCCGTTTAGTGATGCAGCTTTATCGCTGATTCTGATAGGTTTGCTGGATTCTTCTGTGTTATCATACTTTAACCAAAATCCTTGAATGCCTCTACAACAAGCAAAATAGTGCCTTGTTGTTTGTTCTCCTAAAGGTTCTTGAAAACCAATTATTCCCATCAAAATAAATGATTGTTCTTCTATTTTTATGTGTGATACTAATTCACCTAACTTGAGTAAGCATGATCCACTATTTTTGACTGTGTCTTCAATATCAATGCATAAAATATTTTGTATTTTAAAATCTGCTATAAAAATCTTATGACCACATTTATCACATTTATCTGGTATATGAAGGTGTTTAATAATATTTTCTATATAATTTTCAGACATTATTTCTGTAGATGACATATTTATACATTTTTCATGTCGATATGATATGATGTTACACTGGTTACATTCATACTTATCAATTATGGTTGATGGCATAATTCTTTTATAAAATTCACCAATAGATTGTCTCCAACAAAACTTTTGACTTGCTGAGCCACAAAGCTTGTCGACAAATTTCACTCTCAATGAGCTTAGCTGTCTAAAGTTGAAATTCTCAACATATTTTTGAAGAATGTTGAAAAACTCTTCAGTGATTTCCTCTATTGTATAATTTGTTGGTTGAGTTATAAAATTTTGAAATTTTTGGATATTACAATAAGCTGAAGTTAATATTTCTAAAAGACTATCAAAAGGACTTGAAGTAGCAAGAATTCTTCTTTGTTTATTAATCTTATTAGATGTAGATTGATTGGAATTTTTAATAACTTGACGTTTTATAGAGGATTGTGTTGGTTTTTGTTGCAACAAATAGATATCCTCACAAGGCCTAAGAAACTTTCCTCTATTGAAATTATTTTTTGCAATTGCAGATTCTGATTTCTGAACTTTTTTATTACTCTTACTAGTGTTATTGTTTTGTTTAGTAACAGCATTTTGTTGAAAAATTTCATTATCGTGCTTATCATGCACATATTGTGATTCAACTTTTGTATTTTCATTTTCAATGGGAACCAACTTTTCAGATATTACTGCATGTGTGTGTGAGATATGATTATCATTATTATCTTGGCAAACAGAGTCTATAAATGTATTGATATTCAAACTTACTTCTTCAAAATCAACACCATCACTATCATTATTAGTGTCTAGTATACTTTCATCATCACTGCTTGAAGAGTTTTCTGAATTGTTTTCCTCTTTAGCTTTTACTCGATAATTATTAAGACCCATCCAATTTTCTTCATACTGCATGTAACTATAGTCAAAATATTTATCTTTTGTTTTTCTACTTGCTTCTGAATGAATAATCTTTCTTAAATATTCTAACTTTTCATTCTCATAATCAATATTTTTTAATAAATATTCATTTAGTCTTGGTGTTGATTCGAATTTTAGTGATAAGTATCTATCAAAGTCAACTTTATAACTATCTAATAGTGCAGTAAAATCACAGGATGAACTTGTAATGCTATTTTGTTGTATAATATTTGACCAAAGAACAAATTCCATACAAAGTTTCATCAATTCTTCGCAAAATTGTGGATTATAAAACACATTATTTTCACATGATTGATCATTTTGTGTAATCATTATTTGATTAGCTTCTATAAAAATATTCTCTATAAAGTCTTTAATGCATTTACACTTATCACAGTTAATTTTGATAACATTATCAAGGTCTACAATTTGTTTGAATTTATTCTCTATTTTTTCTAGTTCTTCATTGCTATAAAGTGTTTCCACATTTAATTCTTGTATTTGTAACTTAATAAGCTCAAAATTCTCATGTGTAATTTTACTTTGATATTGACTACTGGAGACAATGAAGATGCTTTTTAAATTGCGTTGAAAATCATCTAAATTTTGTTGTAAACTTAGTACAATAACACAGTAAAGATGAAATCTCTTTACAGATGGAAGTTGTATCCTGTTGATGCATTCCCAATATTTTATTTTGATAATCAAAAATCTGTTGTGAGTATAAATAATAACTCTCGGTAATATTTGAGCTTTCCCAGTTAAATAATCGTAACACAAAAGCAAATATTCTTCGTATGGTAAGTACTCATTAAAAACTTCATTTGCTGTAAGATAATGATGTGTGTAATAGTCCAAAACTAAAAATTTTGGAATTGCTAAGCCACTTCGTATATTTTCACCAAAGAATTTATTAAATAAGGATGTTGAGTAATCTTCAGTCGATAATTGACACAAAGGTACAAATGTATTAGACACCACTGTACCTAATGCATATAAATTTATTGGCTTGCTAACGTGTCCATCCGGCGCCATAAATGGCTTGCAAAACGTTCCTATCAGAGAAAACATATACAGAATATCTTTTCCTAAATCTTTTGAAAAATCTATTGCTTCTATCGTCCAATGTAAAACAGATAGAGGAAATGTACATATTTCTCTTATTGCAGGCTTGTAGAATACGTCTTTTCGCATTTCAATCAGTATAGATTCTTCATCTCGTTCATCTGCTAATTGAGAATCATTTATTGTGTCTTTTACTGTATCCTCTATTGTATCTAGTGCATTTGTAATATTGATTTCAGCTAATATTTTCTTGGAATTAATTTGAACATAGCGGTACAGATTTCGCACATTTATAATTTTTTTACAATCTCGTTTTTTTATGTTGTCACAAATTAATTGCCACACGGGATCACTTTCTTTCTTCAATTTTCCATTTGCGGTACAAATCTCATGTTTTCTCATTTCTTCTATCCGATCTTCATGTGGCACTAAGCATGGTTTTCCTCTTTTCCCCATTGTTATTATAATAATATTACTTATATATTGTAGTTATTTGTCGAATCAGACATAATATTAGAAGGCAATTGAAACACGTTTGAGCTGCTAGGCGATAGCTTTCATATGTCACTGGCACTTTCTCAGTCTAGCAAAGCTTGTAGATAAAAATCTCTAGCAGAATCGTATAAGTAACTAGAATAGATTAGGGGATATAACGTAAAATGATATAGGAATTTTCTTCTTATGATCACATCTGTTTGTAAACACACGAAGACTGAAGCGCGAAGTCGTATATACTGATCTAAATGCCGTAATCGTATCGACGAATAAGTTTCTTAATCATAAACGCATGCATCTATTACAATAAAAAGTATAGTTTAGTCTGTATAGTATATATAAAGGACTGCAACAGTCGCAACAGGCGCTAGCAAAAATCAACGCGTTCTCACACGAAATCCACCACGCGCATCGAGATTCCGCGAAAACGTGATCCTGCACGTAGCTATTTTGTTTTTGTTAAAAAATAGATGTATTACAAGACAAGTTTTTGTGAAGTTTTTAACAAAGAAAAGACTAAGATGTCATCTGATTCGTGGTGTGTTCTGACAACGTAATATATATAAAACAATCGACGATCAGATTTCCTGGAAAACGTTATCGCGCGAGGCAACGGTCGTTCGCGGCAAAAGTCGCATTCGTCTTTGATGACCGAAAAATGAGATATTGTATGTGTTTACTACAAAAGTTTAATAGATTATTGCATGATCAAGTATTATATGTGTTGATATCAGACAAAAAAAAACAATATGCCACGAGAAGCAGAAGTACCAGCACAATTTTTGGAAGAAAAACTAAAAGAATGGAATGTTTTTCATAAAAATGGGACATTAAAGGGCACAATTGATCCAATTTGGAATGACATAAAAAAGGCTCTAAATCTAAAAATGACTGCAAACTCTTTGTATTTAAATGTATACGGAAATAGGCATAACATTAGAACGAATTTGGAACGTTTTTTTAAAGTACCAAGTAAAAAAAGAAAAATTCAAGAATTAAGTGATATAGATCTTGATTATTGTGATGAGGAATCCCGCAATAATCCTTACAAGTGCAAAAGATTAGAATTTAAAATTGTTGCAGAAACTAGCAAAATAATTGATTTAACAACAAGGAAGAATCAGACTAAATGGGCAGAAGAAGTTAAAGACCAAATATCGGCATCACAAAACTTACCTTGCGTTTTTAATCTTAAAGATGGTTATCTAACGAAAACATCTTTTAAAATCAAAGGCTTTTGTAGTGATTGCAAAACTAGTATTGTAGGAGAAAGTGACTTTGTTAGTGCTGAAAATAAACTTTTAACTATACAAATAAAAACGTTTTCAACGCATCAAATTCCTCATAAAAACAAAAGACAGTTAACAGGTAAAAGACGGGAAGAAATAGGAAAAGAACTATTAACAAAAACTGCGACAGAATATAGAGAAGAACAGATAGAAAAATTAGATATAGATTTTGAACCTCCCGACTTAAATAAAACAGGCGCTTTGCAAAAATTAAGGGAAGAAGTTTTGGATAAAGCTGACGGTTATTTTGAATTTAAAGGTTTGTCTATTACAAATGAAAAATTCATACAAAAGTGCAGCATTAGGAAGTTATCATTGCATCCATTATATGTGTATTACTTTACAGACGCACAAATAATATTTTGGAACAAATTACAGCATAGAAACTTACCATTATCTCTCGATTCTACGGGAGGTTTAGTAAAAAAATATTTATCTTACTCCGGCAAAATTTTATTTTATTACGTACTAGTAGTTGGCTATAAGAAGAAAATCATTCCCTTACTGCAAACTATATCCAGTATACATCATGTTTTATTTATTAAAGAGTTTCTGGAAAAATGGATCGAATTTGGTGCAAAAATACCTAAAGAAATCGTAACTGATGGATCGTTAGCCTTACAAAACGGTATTTGTATTGCTTTCAACAAAATGACGTACAAGATGTACAACAATCACTGTTATCAAATGCTTATTAACTTACAACATTCATCACCAAATTGCTACTACCGTCATGACGTTGCACATTTAATTAATGCAGTACGAAAATGGAAATGTTTCGACAAATCTAATAAAGCTACAATAGATTTTTTTGTCAGAGGCTTAGGTTATCTTACACAGGTCGAAGATTTAGACGAATTTGAACAAATAGTCATATCTATTGTGATAATTTGTAACAGTACATTATCAGATGAAGGATCTGAATGTTACACTCGAAAACTGTTAATGACAAATATTTTCAAAACCTTCCAGTACAAACTTGAATTAGTTATTATATCTAGCGATGATGTAACAAATATAAGTGACGATGATGATTATGTTAACATTCCTGAAGAAGAAATGGAAGAAAATAAAGATTCTATTACTAAATATATTGATTCGATTTTCGACCGGGGAGTAGCTCTTAGTAATACTTCAGATGAGATAAGCGACAAAGTAAACTATTTATATTGTCATGAGTTTCTTAAAAATTTTAAAAATTTATGTTATACTTTTGTAACTTGGACAAACGTTATGAAAAATCATTTTAAATCTACAAATAACGCTGCATCATCTGCTCGGTCTGAAGCATTTTTTAAGAAAATCAAACAATGTGAGCGTCCAAAACAGTTACAAAAGTATATTTTGTCAGATGTAAATAGAATTAAAAAGTATGTAAGCGTTGGAAATTTATTACTTAAAAAAGAAAATAGTTATGATGTTAATGAAACAGCAATATCCATATCACCAACATTTAATCTAGAAAAACTGAAAACAAAAAGACGTTCTATAGAATCAGTTCCAATATATAATGAAATTAGTACACAAAATACTTTAGAAGAATCTTACATAAGCTTAGAGCACAGTTATTCAAAAAAGATGCCAGTAGAAAATACGTCAATTGCGGATAGTCAGAGTGATTCAAGTTTTGATAAGAATGAAATGTTAGCTTCTTCTTTCAAGGACCAGAGTGATATCCAAGAACGCGGGCTTATTTTAAATGGAAATAAAATAGGGAAAAAAATATACGGCATAAATAACAGCTTAAAGCTACTACAATTTCGAAACACATGCCCCTTCGATAGTGTATTGGAAGTTTTGACGACTATTTATATTGATAATGAATACTTTAAACGAGATATAAAGAAATCGAAATGTGATGGTTCTCTTAGTATTTACAGTTGTATAGTTGATTATTGTGACAATAATTTTAATACAGATTATGTATATAATTGTAGGAGTGAGATTTTGTATCCATTATATCAAAATGCAAAAACATCTTCAGAATCTATTATTGATTGCTGTGACAATGTAGGAAATGTACTTGAAAAATTATTGAAACAATTACCAAGTATTCAGAAAACTTTTAAATGCTCACATTGTGATTATAAAAACCAAAGAGCATATTATAGTATGTCAATATCAGCCACAAACTATTATGATAATGGTATAAAATATATTGAAAGGTTCTTAGAGAATCAATTATTAAACAATTTTATATTTTGTATGGAGTGCGTAAATAAAAGCTTAGAGGTAAAATATGAACTTTCTAATTATTTTGTAATTGATCTGGAATATTTACACGAAGAAAAGAACGCTGAGATTATTCTGCCAACCGTCAAAAATAAAAAAGTGAATTTCAAAACAGATTTTGAAGAAATACCTAAAATGTTAGAACTGAAAGATAATGATTTTGAACTCAAAGGAGTAATTGCTTTTCACGGTGACTCCAAATCACCAAAGAGCCTAGCTCATTACAAAGCTTACACATATTCCACTAATGAAGAATGGATATTGTATAATGATTTAGCCTCCAATAAAATAGTATTATTCATCCCTCCAGAAGAAAAAATTGCTTTAATTATTTATGCGAAGGTATCATACTATGATAACACAGAGAAGATTGATCAATCAGCAATATAAAGCTGCCTCAATAATCGGAGCAATATTAATTTACACAGAATTTGATAACAAGGTTGATAACAATAACAATTTGATAACTAGAGGTTAGTAAAAATTGAATTACTGATGTCTCAATTAATATTAACGCATAGGAAATTTTATAAAATCTTGTATTATTTTTCAGAGATCATCGTCGCAGATAATGTACAATTATATTGCAAGAAACACTGGCAGTCTGTTTTAAAAAATAATTAATGCATGATTATTAATAAATACATTTATTTAATTGTAGTGTAAAAATATTTATTGTACATAATTTTTTCCTCTTCTTTTCGTCAGATTGCATACAAAAAATTCGAGGGTATTTTAATATATGAAGCTATAATTAGTTTTTACGTTAGAATTTTACAAAATTTTCAACTTTTCATTTTGCTAGTTAATTATAACATTCACGATTTAAAAAATTATTGTTAAATACTAAGGTGAACTGTATGAAAAATTATAAAAAAAGTGAATACACACCAAGAGAAGTCAGTGCAGCTAAGAGATTCATTTTAACAAAATTATTTGAACCAAATCACCTACTCAAATCAAAAAGCTGTACATAGGGCTTCAGGTAAACATAAAGAAAATATAACATTATATAAAAATTGATAAGGTAAATAGTTATGGAATGAGTTTTAAAGCATCTGTGCAAAATTTCAGAGCTCTACGTTCAAAAGAAGAGAAATGACTGAAATGTTAATCTTGCTTATTACGATACTTGAGAGTTGTCATTAATTGTAGAGCTCTAAAATTTTGAACAAAAGCTTTACAACTCATTACAAAACTATTAAGCTTATCAGTTTTTATTTAAATTTATCCTCTCTGTACCTTTACCTGGAGACCTGCATACGGCTTTTCACTTTGGAAGTTTGATTTCCTACAAAAGTCTTGTTACAAGGGATGTCTAAATCCTTAATAATTTTTAAATATAATTGAAAAATTTCTAAGGTAACTGGTTAACTAATGGTACCTTTTAGCAGTAAAAAAAAAGGAAAACATTGAACACGCATTAGTATAAGTCACTGCACTTTAGAGGTTCTCTTTATAATAAATCACCCCGTCAAACTAAAAAGCCGAGCATAGGGCTTCGGATAAACATAAAGAAAGGATACAATTAAATAAAAACTGATCAGGTAAATAGTTTTCTAATAAGTTGTGAAATATCTTTACAAAATTTCAAAGCTGTACGTCAAAAGCAATAGAAATGGCTGGAAAATTCTTGCTTATTTTGACTTATGACTTTCTTCCCATTGACAAAAAAATAACAATAAATTTTGAACTAGACAGCTGAAATTTTGTACAGACGTTTTAAAAATTATTTAAAAACTAATTACCATGGCAGTTTTTATTTAACTTTATCCTGTATAGATGATTACCTGTAAACCCACTCGTGCTTTTCACTTTGCGACTCACATTTCTGTGATGGTTTTTTATAGAGAATCTATTAACCTTTGAGACTTGCATTACTGTTATCTAGTATAATTTCAAGTATAGAAAAGCATTGTTACTCAAGCTATACCTTAGTATTTAACAATAATTTTTCCTTTCAAGTATTATAAATTATTTGCATATTAACAAATTGAAGTATTTTTAAGTTTATATTATTTATAATTGTTCAAAATTATTGTTGCTTTTCCACGCTTTAAAATTAAGTAAAATACCTCGATAAAAGTCACTGACAATGATAAATAAAAATTGCTATGGTAGTTACTTTTTTTAAGGATATACAAAACTTGTTGAACGTAATGACAATACTATTAAAGTAGTTTTTAATCTAGAGGTCTAAAAACTTGTACAGATGTTATGTTAATCATTAGGAAACTATAGCTATCATGGCAATTTTCGTTTATCTATATTCGGTTCCTATGATCACCTAAACACCTGCTCACGGTTTTTCTCTTTGCAACTGTAATTGCTGAGATGGAGTATCTCTAAGCGTTTACAAGTTCTTTTTTTACTTTCTGCTGTATTTTTAGGACCAGATGGTCATAATTACTTGAGTTGAATTTTCTATTTTCACCTTCTGGACCTAAAAATATGGCAGAACACAGATTTATTTAAGCTAGTCCTGACAGATCCTCTGTGATTAGCTTTTCTAAAGTTTACTCGCAAAATAACATATATCCTGCCAAAGTCTGAGCAGATGAAAATTGAAACAAAATATTCAGTGACATTTTCGAAAGTTATTAAACAAAACATTATGTATTCTAATTAATGAACTTAGAGTTTCAATTTTCATCTGATAATACGCTCTGTATCCTATTTTGATAACACTATTCTAAACTAATCCTACTCCCTCACATTCTAATCCCTAAGTCTATTTCATCCCCCTAAGAACACTTTCGCACTTTCACTTGTAACACAGCGGTCTTCACTCTTGAAACAGATGAAACAGCTATCCAGCTGTCCTGCACTGCATCAGTCGCACTGTTGTTTACACCATCAAAGTTGACGGCCTCGAATCTGAAAAATTAATAATTTTAATATTTTGATCACTTTGTTATATTATATGTATTGTTCTGAAAATGTCCTTCATGATACACTCTTGGCGAAAGGTAATTCAATAAGTATTGAAGACTTCACTCCAGTGAATACGCGCAGCAGCACAAATAAGAGTGGATACCGGTGAGACATCAGTGATGCAGGAACTTATGCAGGAACAGTTTGCTCGTTCGATGAAAAATAAATGAATTAGTATGTTGCACAAGATATTTCAATGAGCCAGGTGACCAGACCTGGCCAAATGTTATTTATGTGATTATTTAGTAATGTGGTGAGATGTTTACGATTTCAGATATTTCAAAAATCAACAAAGAAATTATTATGTAATCTCAATTAATATTTTTTGTAATATAATGATAGTAAGTGACGACAGGTCTGGTCACCCTGATTACAATGTTTTGAAGCACCTAATATTTGTTATAAGTTAGCCATTGAAGGTTCAAAATGTTTTGTACGATAGGACATACCTGTAGTTATAACAGTAGTAGCTACAACGGTAAGCTCTTCTATCCAAGTATGATCTAATGGCATGTAGACTGATTGGTGTTATTGAAGATTACTGTAAAAGTAATAAAGTAATGATAAAAAGTGATAGAACTAGGCATGAAATTCTATTAAAAAATATCTAATATTGATTAGATTTCAAAAAATTAATCATCAAAAAATGAGACATAGAAAATGATAAAAACATTAATAATTAAAATATTTTTGCCATAAGTGACTTTATTTACAATAAAGAATCGACTACTGCAGTATAAAAACCCGTTTGTTATCTAGACTTTATTAAATAAATAAAAGAGATATTATGATGGAGTATATAATTTGTAGGTTATGACCTAGTAATTTACACTTTCACTACTTCTGGACTTATTAAAGTTAGAATAAGATTGAAAGCCAATACTCCCTGAAGAGGCCGTTGCACCAGGAGACCATCGCTGCACTGTACACACTTCTGAATCCGCGATGCACTTGCACAAACCGACTTATTGTTGTTGTCGTATATTATATAGTCACTGCAGTACACGTGCGTAACGATATAGGAACAGCTGATTCGAATCATCGAACGGAATATGGTACACGAACCGCCCGAATTGGTGTAGCATAGTTGACGAAAAAATAATTAATTTATTAATCAGTATCTATAGCGAATAACGCAATAAAGGCAATATTTACAGAATCGGTAATTAATTTACAAACGATTCGCAGTGGTTTCAATGTTCTCAGATCAATATCTTACAAGAAAAACGCATTTTTCTACTTTCTCGCGGCGTAAAAAGTTTTTGATTTTTTATAAATAAACTAATAAACTGACAATTTTTTTACTTGCGATTACAAACTTTTATAACGATTCCGCAATTATCTAATTTTTTTCCGATACGATTTATACAAATTATTCGCGAACTTCGTGCAGCTGCCTTCGAGCTGTCAGTATGGCGCGAATGAAAACAAGCAATGAGCACCGCGAGAATTATAACGAGGCAGGCTCGGCTTGTGCTGTTGTACTCGGAGTCACGCGCGCGTCCCCTCTTCTCTCTCTCTCTCACTCGGTGCGCGCACAGCTTTCCTCCTTGCGATGTTCCAACGTTTTAAAATGCGCACCCTGCCTTCGAGCTCTGTCGTGCTGGAATAATTCAGTCGAGTGCACGTTTTCCGCCCCAACTTCGCCGTTGACTCGCCCGCGCGGCAGGGATATACTTGGGGGACAACCTTTCGGCTGTCTCGAGTTACTCTCGCGCGAGCTACCGAAATATTTATATAATTCCGCGAGAAAGCCGATGGTCCAGCTCGTCCCATATCCGGTCGTGTCCGTATACACGATTGGGCGCGCGCGCGCGGGGGCGAAGAAGCGTATTGTTGGCTGATTCCCGAAAGGTCCGGCGGCAGATTTCGCGGCACGAGCAAAGGGCCCCGCGCATCGTCTTCTCCTCTCGCGCTGCGGGTACCCGATTGAATTTCGCCTGACGCCGTGCGCCACGAAACCCTTGAGCGGCGCGAGCCGAGGGCCAAGGGGCTCGAGCTCTCGAGCGCAGCCACTCGCGCGGGCTTCCCTGGAACAAAAGACGCGGCGGGAAGGAGGGAGGGAGGGAGGGAGGGAAGACGCAGCGCGCGAGGTGGACGACCTCTCTCGCGCCTCTGTCCCGACAAGCCGACTCACGCGCTGCCCGTTGACTTGCAGACATAGCGATGGACTGGTCGGACCACGCGCTCTGGTGGCCGGCGAAGAACCACTGGCTGACCAGGACGAGGTCGACCCTCGACCAGTACGGCGTCGCGGCCGACGCCATCCTCCACTTCACGCCGATGCACAAGACCCTGAGGGTCCAGCTGCCCGACATGCGCTACCTCGACTGCCGGGTCGACTTCTCCGTCAAGACCTTCAACGCGGTCATCAACCTGTGCAAGGAGCTCGGTGAGTAGATATTGAAATATAGATATATAAATTTCCTCCACTTAGCTGGCCATAGTTAGCTCCGCTATACGCACGCGACTATTCGACTCGCAGGCATCAGACACCCGGAGGAGCTGTCGTTCTGCAAGCCCCTGGAGCCGAGCCACCTCAAGCACAACCACAAGGACATGCCGAGCAGGAAGAAGCTCGAGGGCCAGAGGAACGGCTTCCACGCGCCGGCCGACACGAACACGTTCATCGCGGCGAGCCAGAGCCCGCGCGGCTCGACCGGCAGCCTCGAGCAGTCGGGCCAGGCGTTCATGTGCGGCCCCGTCACGCCCATCGGCTCGCCCGTCGCTCAGGTGAGTTAGTTGACCTGCCTGTCTACGAGCATTGTACGAGTCCAGCCGTACGGGCCCTTCTCTCCTCCCCAGCACACCGGCACCTGGAAGCGCAACAACAACGCCCTCGGCTTCGGCAGCACGGGCTCCTTCAACGCCAACAACAGCAGCATGAGCCTCGAGGCCCTGAACGGCGGCCTGAGCGAGCTCCTCGTCCAGAGCCCGGCGGCGCCGCCCCCCGACCTCCGCTCCAAGCTGCTCCGGCCCAGGAGCCTCCTGGAGAAGGCGCGCATGAACGTCGCCTGGCTCGACTCCTCGCTCTCCATCATGGAGCAGCAGATTCGCGAGTTCGACACGCTCAGGCTCCGCTTCAAGTTCTACTCGTTCTACGACCTCAACCCCAAGACCGACGCCGCCAGGATCAACATGATCTACGAGCAGGCCAAGTGGCAGCTGCTCGCCGAGGAGATCGACTGCACCGAGGAGGAGATGCTCGTGTTCGCCGCGCTCCAGGTGAGTTGGCCCCGCCTCTAGCTCCCGCCCCCGCCACGACTCCAACGCGACGATTCGGTGCTCCAGGTGCAGGTGAACCTGCAGGCAGGCCTGCCCCAGAAGAGCCTGGGCGAGAGCAACGGCGCCGCCAACGGCTCGCCGGCCGAGGACGACATCGACGCGGCCCTCACGGACCTGCAGGTCAGCCTCGAGGGCAGCAACCTCGGCAGCGGACCCAGCGACATCACCCAGGTCCCGGAGCTCTGCGACTACCTGCGCTTCTTCAAGCCCAAGCGCTTCACCCTCAAGGCCTTCAAGCGCTACTGGTTCACCTGCCGCGACCTCCAGCTCAGGCTCTACAAGAGCCGCGAGGACGCGGCCGGCTCCGAGGGGCCCGCGCACCTCGTCAACCTGAGGGGCTGCGAGGTCACGCCCGACCTCCACCTCAGCCAGGCCAGATACGGCATCAGGCTCGAGGTGCCCAGCGCCGAGGGCATGACCGAGATGTGGATTCGATGCGACAACGTGCGTTACTCTCCTGCACTACTCACCCGATCCCTCGAAATATTTACTAACTCGTTCGCTCGACCCCCGCAGGAGCAGCAGTACGCCAAGTGGATGGCGGCCTGCAGACTCGCGGCCAAGGGCCGCACCCTCGCGGACGCCTCCTACGAGAGCGAGGTAAACGGCATCATCGCGTTCCTCCAGCTCCAGAGGCCCGCCCCGGCCCCGGCCATCAATCCCAACTCGCTCGGCGACATCGTGCCGGAGGACTACGTCGCGCCGAGGTTCGCCAAGAAATTCAAGGGCAAGGTGAGCTGCCGCGTGCCTCATTATATACGTAATATCCTCCTCTTCTCACACGACTCCGATAACGCAGCTGATCCAGAGGATCCTGGAGGCTCACGCCAACGTCAAGGACCTGCCGCTGATCGAGGCCAAGCTCAACTACATCAAGGCCTGGCAGTCGCTGCCGGAGTACGGAATTTCCCTGTTCGTCGTCAGGTTCACCGGAAAGAGCAAGGACGAGCTGCTCGGCATCGCGAGCAACAGACTCATGCGAATGGATCTCCACAGCGGGGACCACATCAAGACTTGGAGATACAACACGATGAAGGTGCGTATAATAGCGTATACTAGTTGCGCAGTGCCGTACGCGCTGCAGATCACGATTCAATCGTACACTCCTGCACAGGCATGGAACGTCAACTGGGAGGTGAAGCACATGATGGTGCAATTCGAGGAGGAGAACATAATCTTCGAGTGCCAGTCGGCCGACTGCAAGGTATTGCACGAATTCATCGGGGGCTACATCTTCCTGTCGATGCGCTCGAAGGAAGCCAACCAGACCTTGAACGAAGAAATGTTCCACAAGCTCACTGGGGGCTGGGATTAATCCGCCATGCCGACCTCACCTTACCCAACACAAGCCTATAGACTTTTATTGTAAATACATAGATCGTGTTTCATCACGCTTTATAATACGCCTAACGAATTGTATACACCTTTTACCGTATATCGACATTCGTAATGAATGATTTTATTTTTTTACAACTGATGATGTATAATGCGAAGAAAGAGAAATTAGAAAGGACTATATTTATACGGTTTCTTAGATTCTTTCCAACACACACAAAGTGCCTAATCAAGCAAAGAAAAGAAAAAACAAACAAGTTCAACCGTGCACAAAACTTTCTATTACACAACCATTTGGTTTTTAGACTTTTTATTACATTTTTTTTTTAATATTTTAGTTTTCCTATTCTTTCCCTACAACTACTAACATCCTGAGACGTGCCCTTATTCCTGTAACAGAATGATCTATCTCATTTTGTCGCTTTCCATGCGTGTACTCCCCGTAATTTTAATAATCTGACGCGCTCGTTTTGTCGTATTATTATTATTATTATTATTATTATTATCATTATTATTATTCTATATACTTATAGATGAGAGATATGATTCAGTACGTTAGCAGCCATTCGCCTGAAGATGATAGTTGATTTCACTCGGTTCAAAATATATTTTGTTGACAAATTTCTTGGACGGTGCTATGTTGAGCGACTCCGACTGCTAATTATAGAGCGAATCAAATGCGAGGATCGTGTAAATTATTTGTTATAATTCTAATGTAAACTATATATGTTAGTGAAAGTATACACTTGTATCGTTATGCATTATAAATTATATAATATATACACACACATATATATATATATATATATATATGTGTGTGTGCGCGTGTGTACGTGATATCACAGTACATTATCTTTATTCATGTATCTATACATGTAACCAAAAATTATAGTTTTGTACATTAATTTATAGTATAGTTGTACAATAAATAATCTCATAAATACTATTGATATGTGAGTGAGTCTTATTATTCCAAAAATCACATCATCTGGAGTACATGGAAATTTTGCAGATTTACTTTGATGGGTTGAAAGTATATTCATTATTGCAATGTTTTTGGATTGTTTTTCTGAGGTTGAGCGCTACTGCTTTGTTTAAATGGTTTTCGTCCAATTTTCATAGATGGCGGCCGATTTTTCGTCTCCAATCCCGAACATGTCGTTGAGCTTGCAGCCCCAGCTCCATTATCCTATTAGCGATACAATTATCATTTTATTTAGCTAAAAATAAAGGCATTAGTTTAAAAGCTCATCTTTTTTGATTACTTGATTTTGACTAGATTGATTGGACTGTGAATGTTTTCCAGAGTTGGCATTGCTTCTTTTTGCGCAAAGCCACTTATGTGACAATATCCTATCCACAGTCAGTCTCAATGTTATGTCTGGTTCTAGTAACTGACTGACAATAGCTTTAGCTTGAATGGATACAGCATCCTGAACTTTAGCTCGAAATGACCAATTTTTATTCATCTGATCTTTGAGAAGTTTATGCAAATGCTCGAGTTCTTCAAAGGGCATAGCAGCATTCAGCATTATGAAGAGGATGACGCCAAGAGACCAGACATCGGCTAGCTTAGGATTGTAGGGAATATTGGCAACTATTTCTGGCGCGGCGTAAGCAGCTGAACCACAGTAGGTATGACTCAGTACTCTTCGACCATCTTGGTTCACACAATATCTAGCAAAGCCAAAATCTGCAAGTTTTACATGGAATTTTCTTGATAAGAGAATGTTTTCACACTTCAAATCTCGGTGAGCTATGTTCATTTTGTGAAGATACTGCAGACCAGATGTTATTTGTCTGAACCATAGTTTGGCTTGGTTCTCCGGTACAGGCCCTGTTTGGCGAATGAATTCTAGTAGGTCACCATTTTCAGCATAGCGCATGAAAATAAAGACTCTTGGTCCTCTTTTAAGAATACTGTGCACCTGCGATAAATAGTATTTTTAGTACCAGAGAGTTTTAGTTGAGATTTAATGATTAGCAATCAAACTTTTTTCAAAATGAAAATACATTTACCTGAATAATGTGAGGATTTTCTATTTTTGTAAGAATTTCAAGTTCGCGAACAAAAAAAGTATTGAGAAAATTTCCTAGGGCTTTCTTTCTGTTGAAAATTTTGCATGCCAATTTTACTTTCTTCCCGGTATTGCCATCAATAAAATCTGCTAAGTGAACAGTTGCATGCGTGCCCTATTTTTTTTTTACAAATAATATCATAATAATAATAGGATTCTGTATTACACTGTTTTTCTGATTAAAAATGTATAAAACTGCCAATATACAGATATTTAGATACTTGTTTTTAGAATTATAATAACCTGTCCAATTTTTTTGCCAATAACGTATCCATGTTGCTCTTTTGGATTTGCTTCAGAATTTTCATGAGCAGGTAACGTGGCCATAACAACAGATAATTCTCATCAATCCAAACAAGTTGCACTTTGAACAATTTTTCAAACTAATCTTTCCGCTAATAATTTAAAATCTTATGACCAAAGTGCTTGAAAACTTGTAAACAACCATTTGTGAAACCTCATAAGAACACCGGATTACTATTCTTGCTATTACATTTGACCAAACTGCACAAAAATTTAGTTTAGGCTGAAAATTTTACCCTTACCCAATGGTTAGAAAAATTGAACAGAAAGCAGCCATTAATTACATTTTGCTTAAAAACTGGCATTTCATAAACAAATGAAGTAAGTAAATACACAAATGGATATATAGTGCAAGAAATCATCAAAATTAAGTTCCATGAACTTTTCATGATTCCACCAAACATAATTAAATTATATTTAATGAATAAGCGACTCTGTTTCATATTTCGTACAAAGAATGAATAAAAAAAGTGTTTTTCACTATTTCTACCTCCTCGACCATTTTAAATCAATGCAAAAAAGAGAAGAATGATGCAAGTTACTTGAAATAAAAATTTGAGTAAAATTGATTTTTATAGAATTTTTTTTATTAAATCAATTTACAGGTAGGGAGCGATTCACGCAGCTGGATCGTCACCCTTGGTGGTCCTTGTGTAGATGAGTTGCGCATGGTGCTGAACAACTTGTTTGATAAGACCCTTCTGTTGCAGCTCAATAAGTGCCCTCCTGGCCAAAGATCCACGGATTTTCAACCGCTCACTGACGATTGAAGGTGTGATTAACTTATACGCCGGGACTTCTTTCAGAAGTTTTTCATATGTGCTCTTGTCGAACAACACCTGGTTGTTCAACTTGTCACGAACTTTTCCCTTGGACCACTTCTGCAATAATACACATTACATGCTTGATTAGTACAACATAACTATAAGACTAGACAACATGAATGCCTTTAAAATATTATCAGTCTCATTAAATCAGTTTTTAGCCTTCATAGATTTCAGGGCTAAAATTGGATCATCACGCAATCAAAGCATACCATGCTTCGATTGTTTGGGATGTGGAAAAAAATCTGTATTTCAAGTAAACTAGTCAAATAAGACTTGCATGCACTAGAGCACTGTTTATGCAATGCGATCCAGGTATTGAAACATTTTCATGCATAAGAATCGAGCAGTGATAAAAGTATAATGAACTTATCACAACATTCTGTACGAACCTTCTTCTTAGCTTTTCCACCTGATCCTCCCTCCTTCTTCTTCTGAGTCTTCTGGGGTTGCTTAGAAGACCCCTTCGTGTCCTTTTTCGGAGGCTGTGGAAAAAAATGAAAAAAATGAGAAAAATGTATTGGCAACTCAAATAGTCAAAATAATTTTGCTTTTTTGTAATTAAATCAGACTCATTAAATCAGTATTTTGCCATCATAGATTTATTCTGGCACTTAAATTGGTCATCACTTTACAGGTTATGTCGTAAAGCCGCAACACCGCTCCGCAGGTTGATTCCGCGAACGTTTTGCCATCACCGAAAGAGTGGAGAATATTTCAAAATGAAAAACGAAGTTTCACAGATAAAACACGTTTCACGGACAATAACAGCAATATCGACACAGTATTGTTGTCAGTGGGACATGTGCTTCGCACCAGACAGCGCATCTTTCTTCGTCTATTATCATGATTTTTCTCTCGGATATTTCGACCACGCAATTTTTCATTTCGACAATGTAACCATTGAAGAACAATAATAACGCGCTTTTGGGCTAAATAAACCGATATAAATACTGGAAAAAGCAAAAGTTTTCAGTAACACTTTGAGCTCCTACTCACCATGATGGACGTGGACTTGGAAAGAGACTAGGAAGTGTCTAACACGCCATATTCCGTTTGGTAGCTTCCGGAAGAACTACGCTGGTCATCATCATCAAAGGCGCCTGACTTGACGCTTTTTCAAACCGTCAATAATATTTGCCATAATGAAATTTATTTTGTCTAACAATAAATAAACTGACTAAGGCTAGTTCATTCGAAAAAATAAGTTTGGTACATGTACGTGTATGCAAGTCATTTTAGTAAGCAATAGCATCATAAGTATAGCATCTTAGACACTTAACAGCTTTTCAAACACCTAAAATAAACGCCGTTCTAAAATGCAGATAATTAGCCAGTAGCACAGCATGTAGATTGTATACATAAATAGGAAATAATTGCACAATTACAACTGAACGCAAACTATATTTATTAAGTGCAAATTAATATGTGCAAAATTTGTTATCATTCGAGATAAGAAAGGGAGCTCATATATAAGTATATAAGGTGTCGAGATATACATATAGGCATATAGGTATGCGCGCAGGTAAATGGCAACGCTGGCAGCCGACGGCTCGCCCATCACTCATCAGTATGGCCTCAGGCCTGCCCCTGCAGTCGCTAACTAGTTCCCAGCAGCCGGGCACGATGATCGTCCTCATAATATTATAACCCTTAGAGACGGCGTTCATTCCGCAAAATCAACGCATCGGCGTCGATTCTTCGCTCCAACGTCGTTCTACGGATAAACAACGGTATATATTATTATCTGGGGTAAGTGCTTTCGTTCGCTGGCGAGCGAGCCAACGTCACCTAACCTAAGCGCAGACGTGTCACTCCACTTTTTATTATCCTCCTATAAGACTGTATTTGTGTACTCGGCTAGTGTACAAGGAAAATTAAGTAGAAATCGCGCAGGTGAATGGACGCGCGAGTGCTGCAGCTGTTACGCTTTCTGCGCGCGGTTGAGCAGCTATTTTCTTCGGGATTTGTTGGGTTGAACGTTTGTTTATGTAGCGTTGCATATGTAAAGGCGATTTGAGGGATGCGCTGTTTTCCATAAAATTGCGTTAATTTGTCGAGGTGCGACGCTGCGATTTACTATTTGTTCTGTACTATACATAATTTTTGCAGTAAGGTATTTTCGTTAGCGCTGCTCTAATCTCGATCCTTCTTTTTATGCAGGTAACAATCAGGCCCAAGGTGACCACGAAAAATGATTCCTCTTATACACAAGGACTCGCCGAGTATCATCATCAGAGTAAAAGAAAAGATTCTAGGATGGAAGCGACTCATTTGGGCGGACAAGAATGTCAGGAATCTGTTCCTTTTCCTCATATTGAACTTCAGCTTTGCATTCGTAGAGCTTACATATGGCGTTTGGACCAACAGTTTAGGACTGATATCGGACAGTTTTCACATGTTCTTTGACTGCACTGGCCTAATAGTTGGTCTATCTGCTTCAGTAATAACAAAATGGCGAGCCAATGAGCGATTTTCCTATGGATACGTGAGAGCTGAAGTACTTGGTGGTATGGTGAACGGACTGTTTTTGGTCTTTGTGGCATTTTTCATAATGTCAGAAGCTGTGGAAAGAGCCATTGAACCTCCGGAAGTCAAGCATGAGAGACTGTTCTTGGTATCTGTACTTGGCCTTTTGGTGAATATCATAGGAATTTTCGCATTTAACCATGGTCATGGCGGAGACAGCTGTAGCCATGGACATGGTCATGGGCATAGCCATAACCATGGCCATAGTCATAGTCATGGACATTCGCATTCTCACAATCATGGCCATTCTCATAATCATCATGATCATGCTCACAATCACCATAACATTGATATTGATCACTCCCACGGAAGTTCCGGCAACTCGCAAATCATGAAGGGAGTTTTCTTACACATCTTGGCCGATACCCTCGGTTCAGTTGGAGTAATCATATCGGCTGTATTGATGCAAATGTTTGGATGGATGATAGCAGATCCAATCTGCTCTATGTTTATCGCTGTTTTGATATTCATCAGTGTTCTGCCTCTTTTAAATGAATCTATAAATATACTTATGCAGAGGCAGCCCAAGTCATTGGATCATATTTTGCCTCAGTGCTACAACAAAGTTACACAGCTGGCTGGTGTCTACAGTGTTCAAGATCCACACTTTTGGACTTTGTGCTCTGACATTTACGTAGGTTGTTTGAAATTAGAAGTTGCAAGAACTGTTGACCCGAAATATGTTGTTGCGCATACACAGATGATATTCCAAGCAGCTGGCGTTAGGCAGTTGACTGTCCAACTAGATTATTCGTCATCGTGATTATAGTAAATCAATGTGTATGTTGTACAATGAGTAAATGTCTTCTCCAACAGCCAAGGCTGTTCTACTAAACTGTGAATCCTTTAGGAAAAAAGTAACACTTCTTTCTTCTAGTAAAGAATGTCAAGTTTCGTTAAAATATGTGTGAGTGAGTGAATTGAGCACATAAAATGTAGTGCATCATTGATGAATATGATTGTAATGAAAGGGGCTTACTTTTGAAACCAACCATACGCATTTATGTAAATTCACACTTTGCTAAAGAGACTCTTATATGCTAGATATATCTGCACCATGTTGATGTCTAAGTTTGTTGTATTATGTTATATTTCTCAAATGTTAATACCAGTAGAAAATGATACTGCTTGCGTATTTTGAAAATAATGGGTTGGTATGGTTTTAAAAGGAAGCCATTCAGTCACACTGTTTTTTATTTAAAAAGATTTTATCGCTCGTTGATGAATTGTTAAAAAAGTAAAGGCACCCAAACAGAAAAATGTTGGTGCTTTCACCTTTTTACGCAGATCCTCCTTACTAAGAACTTTATATTGTAGTATGAGAATATCTTTCAACAAGCATTTTTAAAAACTACTAGACATCACTTTCAAGGTTTTTGTAAGAACAAAAACAGATGCAAACTGTGTATATTTATGAAGCTACTAAACATTGAGACAGTCGTCAGGTGTATTTGATAAAACTATAGCATTTTAATATTACGCAATATTAAACTTGTAGTTATTTTGTCTAAGATTTTTACTTTTTTATAAAAGCAGTTGTTATCAAGCAGTAGTGTATTTCAGATTGCAACAATCTGAACTGTCCACGCAAATTTGTCATTCATATTTTTTGTACCATATCTAATTGCTGATCCATCAATAACAATTAACGACATTTTCGCGTTTTTGGGCTTTCAAGGTTTAGTGATGCTGAAAAAAAGTTGACCAAATAAAGCATTTCACAATGTAACACAATACGCGCTAAAACTTGTAATTGAAAAATCCATGAACTTGTATGGTTTTGATACTTAAACATAATTTGTAAAGCATACTGTGTACAAAATTCTTCTCTTACTCTTACTTACTACTTACACTCTTACTTACTTACTTCTTCTACAAATTTCTGATTCGTACATTAATAAGAGTCTTTGCAAAGCTTTAAATTGTCTTGATAATATCATAGTGTTATTTATGTGAAGTACTATATGCAATTGTAACATTCCAAATGATAAAAATGTATGTACAGAGATCAGACTTCCAATTCCTGAGCATGAGCTCCTATATATTATATATTATCTAGACTATCATTTTTATATTTTAAATTTATGTGAAAAAGAGATTGGTTAACAGGTATCGTTTAATCAATCAAGCTTTTTTTTAAACTTTCAAACTTTCTTCAATAAATATCTTGCTCATGTTAAGGGACATAACAATTAGTGATATCTGTAGGCCAAATTACTGAAAATTAATGAAAGTATTTTGCTGCTTATCTAGATGATAAATTAAATGATTATGTATGCGATTGATGTGTCTTTTTTGTTTTTACCGCAATATTATATTGCATCAGAAGAAAAAAAAAATTATACGGCTTAATCTAATTTATATACATTAAGTGAAAAAGCGTGAAACGAGAGGTGAGAGTGTATTCTTGATAGTGATATTAACATTAATATGTAAAACGAAAACGATATAAAGAAACATTGACTTTTCTTTTGTTATATCTCGTTCACTCTGACGCCTCGACTATATCATAATAATGAAAGTTTTTTATTAACAAAAGCTAAAGAATAAAAAAGAGACTGTTACAAATATGAAAATATTGTTTGTTTTTTTAACCTTCCACATTATCTAAGTAGCAAGGTGGATTCAGAATAATAATAATAATAATGAAAAGAGCAGGGTTGACAGTGACAAAGTGCAGCAGGATGTTCAAACACGTAGTACATTTATTCAAAGGATATGTGTACACATATAAATACATAAATACTCCATAATAAAATCGGTTGAGCTGATGCATATAATTTTACAGGAGGGTTTTTACCTATATTCTCTTGGTTTGAATAATTTGATATTTCTCACTTGAAACTCCGCCTCGCCTGCTTTGGTCTCCTCGACATTTTTCAGTGTTAAAAGCGCCATCATCGCCTAAGACGTTGCGATGTCTGTTGATTTTTCATCGAAAACACGCGACGGTTAAAAATCTGAAAACGCTGAAAACTTAGTCGACAAATTGCACGGTTATTACAAGGTATAGAAAATCGAGTGTCATCTCTCTCGTTTTCTCGCGACCGATCGTTTTACAAATACTCTCACGTTTATGTACACAATTAACACTATCGTGTAAAATAATATCGTAGGTATACGCGTTATCATGCTGTATAAAAAAATGAAAAAATCGCTGTGCGTGAAAGAACGGTCTCGTGTTCTTTAACAATATATGTATATTATGTATACTCGTTGACCTTATGTTTCGCAATAAAAATGGAAGATTCCCCATTCGACCATGACGAACTTATTCGTAGAGACAAAGACTCAATTGTATCATATGCGACGCGTGTCTTTTGAAAACCGTTATAAATTGCAAAGGTTGAATTTCAATTAATAGCTGGCATGTTTGCTTACGTCATATATTGAAAGGAGAACTAACTAATAAAGCGTTACATGGTGTAAAATAAATACAAAAATTGTATACATCAGCTAATTTATAATGGTATATGCTCGGTTCGGATACTTGAAGCACGATTGTAGTATGGGATTCATCGTATATTCAAATAGTTGTAATTCACTAAAACATTAGTCCCAGCCTTTAGACGGAAACAGCAAATATCTTGGTCTGTTCGTAACAAGAAATCGCTCATCATTCGATACGCTAATGAGTATTGCGAGACTACGTACGCTGTTTTTCGTTAAAATATCATTTCACTCAGCGCTGTGATTCATTCTCTGTTTCCGAATACTTATCTCGCTTTTGCGCTCGCACGAGCCAAACTCTCGTTAATAAAATTTCTCAATAGCCCAACAACGGGATGCATCGCTAGTACATTGACCCCTATTCGATTATTCGCCGTCGTAGATGAATGTTCGCGTTCTCGAAATAAATGAATAATTTTTTTTATTCTTTTGTTTTCCCTTCGTTAATAATATACTAATATTAATCTGTGTGTGTGTGCCATATCTATATATATATATATATATATCTTCGAATTCGTATAACAACAGTGTATAGGTTTCACCATGGATACAGCCTCTCTTTCGTCGTATATACGTATAATGCAGAATAAGGATACGCACGTCCGATTATAAAGAAGCGTTGAACAGAATCTAGAGGCAGGGAAGGTAGAAAGGAATTTTGGCGCGCGGATCCGCCAGCTCGGCCTGCCATCGTAGAGGCAGACTTTTGACGCATCGAACCGACGACTCTTTGAAGCTCTGTACATAACGAGGCGGCTTCGCCGTAAGTAATCGCAAGGTTGTTTTTTTTCTTCAATTTTTACAGAATAATAGGATCGGAAAATAAGTTGCAAAGAGTTGGAGAAAGCGGGAATTCGAGGGCCAGCTCACTTCTTCCTGGCCTTGGTGCTCTTGTGCAGCTTGGTGATCTTGAGGCGGCAGGCAGCCCCGCCGGCGTAGAGGACCTCGGCCTTGCCGGCCTCCTCGACGCTGGCGACGAGAGCCTTCAAGGCCCTGACCTGCACGTCCTTGGCGCTGATCTCGAGACTCGGCCCGGCGAACCTCTCGCGCAGGCACTTGCCGACGGCCGTCGCCTGGCTCTCCGTGAGCTCGACGCCGTCGAGGCAGAGCCAGGCCAGGGAGTGGAGGTTGCCGAGGAAGGCCTGGATGAGGCCGTGCTCCTGCCGAGTCTTCTTCGAGCTGTCCGTGACTACGAGGCCGGACGCCTTGAGGAAGCTCAGCGAGAGGCAGTTGCGCAGCTGCTTGCCGACCTGGCGCAGCGTCTTCTCGCTCTCGTCGAGGCTGACCCGCCAGAAGTTGATGCGCAGCGACTGCAGGCCTCGGAAGCTCGAGCCGAGGCAGCCGAAGAACTGGATCAGGGTGCGGTCGTCGATGGAGAGGAGGGAGCTGCCGCTGCCGCTGCCGCCGCCGACCGTCGACTTGTCCAGGGACAGGTCCAGCTCGCTCAGGCCCGTGAAGCCCGCCAGGAAGGGCAGGAGCAGCGGCCCCCGCAGAGCCACTCGGTCGTTCACCGTCACCTGCGTGAGGGAGAGAGAGAGAGAGAGAGAGAAAGCGAGACAACGGTCAGCAAGAGCACGTTCAACGCTTATCCGGATCCCACGGAATCGACGAGCGACTCCCTTCCGGCGGCCCGCATTCGCGTATCTTATAAAGCGCGTAAGTAAGCGAGTTTATCGCGCGCGCGCGCTCGCGCATTTTCAATCCGCAAGCAGTTGGAGCGGCGACTGATGACGGGGGTATCTGCTTCGTGGCACAAGTTAAGCGAGCGCGGAGGCTCATCTGTTCCGAATCGCGGCCAAGTTGTCGTCTCTTGCCTCACCAATAACCGAATCGCGCCGCTTACGTTACAGACCCGGTCCGAAGTGCGGCTAATCGTACTCACTTGGAATCCGGCGAGTCGGAGGAAGAGCACGTCGGGGCAGGCGGGTGGCGCCGCGGCGCGGAGCAGCTCGGCGCCGGCGTCGTCCCGACGGCCCAACCGGGACAGCGGGCCCTCGTGGACCGCCAGGTGCAGCCTGGCGTTGCACAAGCTCAGCTCTCGGACGCTGGTGCAGCGCAGCAGCTCCGAGAACACCGACAGCGTCTCCGATTCCTGAAAAGGCGCGTTTCTTTTATTTATTTATTTATTCACCGGACTACACGACAAGCAGGTTTGCATCAAATTATACATATTATATAATCGATAAAACCTGCATCCTAAAGAGGTAATCCAAGTTACCTGTACGTATGGGCCCGGCCTTATTATAACTAATCTTACAAACTAAAATATAAACAATATCATGATTTGGCATATTAACTTTACAGGTTATCTGTTGATGCACAAAAAGAATAACAATTTTATAAAATATTTAATTGTTTCTAAACCAATTAACAATTTTTTTTCTTCAAATATAATATTTTTAGTTCATTAGGTAATGCATCAAGGGGACGGATTCACCTCAAATTGTCAAAAAATGAATAATCCCATTTTTTGTTTATATTTTTCCTAACAAAGTTTAAAAAGTTGTCTGGATTTAACATAAAATTTTTGTTGATTATTTTCAGAAAGCTTTTTTAAATAATATTTTTTTGTAAAACCCTACATTCATCTGGAAACTATATGTGTTTGAAGCATATCTATTAGTATAAAAAGCCCAAATCTTAAGTAAGTCTGCGGTAGCTGAAAAATGGAAATTCTGAATTTTGGCCTTCGAAGAAATGTCATATCTGATAATATGGCACATGTAAACATTGTTTTATCTTTCGCTTCCTTCTAGAGGAAGCTTTGTAATAGTAAAATTTTGAGATTCGTCAAAACTTCTAGAAAATACTTTTTGGTGTGTTAGAAGTTCAAATCACGTGCTTTTAGTAAATGTCCGTATGGATGTGTGTCTGTGTGTGTATACACCGTAATATTTCTGGAACTACTCGGTCAATATCAATAAAATTTGACATGCATGTATATTTTTGGATTCTGAATTTTTTATTTTTGAAATACACTATTTTGCGTTTTTTTTCAATCATCCCATCGTTACAAACAATTCAGCTAATATGCATTTGAATGAGAATAAAATTACCTACTTTTCCCCGTTGGGTCCTCGGGGTCGACCGCTTTGTTCAGCAGATAAAATGAAAAAGGTGATTTTTTTTTTTGAAAATTTTTTGATTCCTCATATCTCTAAAACAATGCAGTCAAATGCTTCAAAATTTTATTTGGTGATTAACCATAAAAAAGCTATTTGCTGCTAAAATTTTAAACGATTTCGTCGAGCGATTCTCAAGTAAAGAGCTAAAATGTAAAAACTGATTTTTGAAAAAATGATATATATATATATATATATATATATATATACACACATCAGTATGACATATAGTACACGAGTACTGCCAATCTTTGCGCAGATGGCTTGCTTAAACGCAGTGTGCACTCTTCTAAAAGGATGAGTTGCGAAAAGTGTAAAAAATATATAAGGAGTGGATGAATGAAACAGCACGTTGCTACTTGTGGTTCAGTTTGTACCATTTGTGATCGAAAATTTACGTCTAAGAGATATTTGACGCAACATATTAATCACAAACGTTGACATATTGTAAAATATTAATAATACAATTGAAATATAAATAAAACTGTACTCAATTCCAACTTATTCAGATCCACAATATTTTGTATTATTTTTTAATTGCTCCTTCAGCAAAATAATCGAGATTGAAATTATTTAAAAAAGTATTAACATTGTATATTTAAATAATATTTTATCTATTGGAACTATAAATTTAGTTGGAGGAAGCTACGTGCCAATGATTTGGCAGCGGTTTTTTACATTATACCTGAATATATTTAATTGTTTAATTTATTTGTTAAACAATTTAGGAAAAATATAAACTAAAAATTGGATTTTTCATTTTTTGACAAGTTAAGGTGTATCCGTCCCCTTAAATAATTTTGTTGCTATCGCTGAGAGAAAGATATCATTGCCGTAAATCATACGTATTATTGGCTCAAATCGAACATGCCTATGTTAACAGTTGACATATATGTTTGCTGCAATGTTTAATACTTCATACTTTGTTTCTTGTAGATATATATATATATAAAAATAAATTTCGAGGAATCACAGGAATCATTCGAGTTTTTTATTGAAAATTGCGCGAGGAATTGGAGGAGTTGGGGGATTTCGCAAATAACAATCGAAAACTAGTATAGTTAGTTTGACTTTGATTTATTCGAAGAGTGAGAAACGAGCACACACTCGTGGTTACATATTCATGTTGTTTGTTGACAAAGCAAGGGCCGCGAGTCGCCTGGCTCGTTCGTCGCTTACAGGATAATTCACTTCGATCCGACCATTCTATTCCCTGCACCCCACCGACGATCAGTCTGATATCCATCTCGAACCGATACGCGCGCTCGCTGCTCGCGGACTATAAGTATCGGCTCGAGCCTGCTCTCGTCCTCTTTAGCGTTTCGAAAATATCAGGCCGCTCCCGAAATTTGACAGCATGTCTTCTGAGGCAAACCGCCAACTCGCGCAGAAGCAGATCTTGGAGTTACAAGTACAAGTAGTGATGAGGAGAATCGACGAACGCAAGTGTTGGAAGCTAATCGTCAGGCCGCCGAGAGCCGAAGAAGGCCGCGAGTGCAATTCTCTGACGATCCAGCTGGACCCGGCTCGGATCTTCAAGTTTTTCGCCGAGCGGGCTGCAAGCGCCGAGGGCAGGCAGTTGGACGAGTGCATTGCCAGAGGTTTACCGCAACTCCTTAGGACCAGTAAGGAGTTCAGTTTACGCTTTGAATTGCCGACAAGAGCCGACGGGCCCATCCAAGGCCGCGCGCGCGGAGCGGACGTCATCGGGCAAACGTTGCTGAGGCTCGTTAACAGGATCGCAGTCGAAATACCAGTAGTGCGCGTTCGCGAGTTAACGGCCTCTTTTCCCACGGATATGATGTGCTTGCCAAGTGGCCGTGAAGACCAAGTTGCCGACGAAGGCGCGGATGCCTCGATCGAGAGCAGGCTGCAGGAAATCGTCATTCGCGAAGAAGACTTTGCCGGGGAGCGAGAATTGTCGAACAATAACACCGAGGAGCAGAATTTTCACTACAGCAACGCTCGACGCATGAGGAGGAACGAATTCCTAGGAGAAGCTGATCTGAACTTCTACCTCCTGTATAAACTCATCTGAAGACCACGCGCACATCACACAACTTTTTCACACACATCAATTCTTTCTGATTCAATTTTCGAGTTACTCTTACTTTTATCACGAAAAACTGCTGTTATTTTACTTACTTTGACAAATCGCCATAACTCGACGTATACCATCGACGAGCTGGCGATGGTTATTTTATTTGCTCGCGACAAGCTCCTTCAGAGGAGTTCAGCATCGGTTTTAGAGGTTGCGCCACCGATAGCATCGTGCGAAATTGAATTTGAGGTGAACGAAATACAATAATGCTATAAAAGATCACTTTTTTTTGTTGTTTTTTCTCTTCATTTTCTCAAATAACTTTGTTTTCTACTCATTCTTAAAATAAATGTTAAATTTAGTCAAACTAAAACTTTAACGACAACCAAGGACGATCGGTCTCTTCTTCGGTCAGTGCAACTACTTACAGCGTTCCTCCGAATCACATATTCAACTATATTCGGTTCGTTAAGTGGCAGCGCTGTTAGATTCCAGTACCCGACGCGCATCGTGGCATCCGGAGAAAATGCTTGTTGCGCTTGTTGCTAATTGCAGGGTAGAGCCAACGAGGAGTTCCTGAAGTCCGAGTCACGATCGATGCTCTTGCAGCGTCTCAAACGGTTGGTTAATAATCTTACATCCAACAATTTAACCATTTCGATGGAGTGCCGTTGCCTGCACCGACGCCGGTGAAGGTGAGCCTCGAGCGGCGTCTGTCGTAGCGTCGGCGTCGCCATTCCCAAACGCTGCACTTCCGTGCGGAGTCGTATAAGCATGGAAGAAGCTTGACTGCTCGCTGCTGCGGCTGCTGACTGCTGACTGCCGACTGCTGGCTCGTATAGTCGTATGCATCAGGAGCCGCTCGGATGCATCGAGGGGGTGGGGGTGGGGGGGGATAGAAGGGAGAAGGGAGAGGGAGAGGAGTCGATGCACTGATCGTAAATCTCGAGCGCTTCGGCTGCAAGGAAAATTCCGACGATTGGGCGCGCACACATGTTCTCGCTTCCA
Source organism: Nasonia vitripennis (assembly GCF_009193385.2). Taxonomy (NCBI): domain Eukaryota; kingdom Metazoa; phylum Arthropoda; class Insecta; order Hymenoptera; family Pteromalidae; genus Nasonia; species Nasonia vitripennis. Next base: position 35,254,536 of record NC_045758.1, on the reverse strand, counting down.
CGCGATTGAAATTGCGAGAATGCAGCTCGTGAAATCGAATTTGTCCAAACTCCCCGAGTCACTTTGTTTAATGTCATTTCCTACTTTCCGTCGTGAAAGCTATTTTCTGTCTCGCTGGGGACTCTGCTAGTCCACTACGTACACCTGCACGCACGTGTAGCGCAGGTGCGCGCCGCTCTTACCGAAATCGAGTCCAAGTTTCTAGAATTCCTGCACGATGCCGGGAAGTGCGGGAAGGGCATTTCCGAATTGGCCTGATACTCGCGCGTTTACTGGAAAACTATCGCAATCCAATCGTAAAGCTATCTGCCGAGTCGCTGCAGCAAGGAATTTTAAGAAACCGAAGAGGCCGAACCTTCCGTAGCTCGTCCCGCCTCGTGTGCTGCGATTACATTCTTGCTCTGCGCGCACGGCAGAGGTGAAAGAGAGCTTCAGCCGGAGGCCGAACAAGCACCGATGACAGCTCCGCCGGAGTTCGCCTATCCGACTAAGGAATTATTTTTATCTCGCCCCGTGAGAGATGCTCTTTCGCCCTTGGCCCGGCAGCAGCCGACAAAAAGTCGGTATTTCGCCTCGCCCCCCCCCCCCCCTCGCAGCTGATGGACGCACGGAATTTCGGACTAGTTGTTTTGCCTTTCACATAAACTTTCTTCTGTGCGATGTGAGCCGTAATGCGTAGAAAATTCCCATTCCCGACTCCTCGATATTTTTCGTGTTGGCAGTCTATTTTGCCCATCATCATGACTCCGGCGCACCGCGCGTTTAGACAAAGTAAACATCGATGATCAAACCCTACAACCGAGGATGTGTGTCACGTGTGTCTACATCTCCTCGCTAGCGGATAGTACCAGCAGCGCGCTCCGTTCGAGTTCGACGCGAGACAGCAATGATGGCATTTAATACGTGATTCTGATTGGTTGCTGGTTGGTTGCCTAGGCAACGAGATCAGAACCGCGCTTTAAATCCATAACCCTCAAAACAGTCATAACTCATAACCCTGGTAGAAATGTTTGAGGTGTTTAAGATGAAATGTGCAAACCTTGATAACAGATAAAATATATGTAATATAACTAGCAAGAAATTTTAGTAAAAATTTATCATTACCAAGAATGTGTAGTATTACAACATGTGTATTGAAAAGTGGCACCCTAACCCTATTTGAAGTAGTAATAAAGTGTGTGAATATTATTTAGTTTTTTTTTTAAATGTCAGTGAGAAGTTCAATTAAAAGAATAAAGAGTTTGAAGATATACCGTGTCTCTGTGCCCAAAGTCGCCCTCGGTGAGGTTTGAGAGGTGAATTTAAAGAAAAGTTCAGTATCCGAGTCAGTAGGTTTAAGTCTATCATTATACAATGCTCTTTGAATTGTAGAAAGGCTACTAGACAACAAAAATATGACACTGCCACTTCCTATGTTACCTAGAAATATGTAACCTAGATGATTCTGATTTTTGAACTGTTTTCGTTCATATCTTCACATCCAGGCTCATGCAAATTTTTTAATTGAGCAGGTCAAATTTTACTTATAGCCAGTTACGCAGAAACTACTATCTCTAGCACATTGTATTTCTCGTTTCTAGCATATTTTTACACGGAGAAAGTGATAAATGTTTTGGCTTTTTTGTCAAGGCATTAATTAGAATTTTGACTTTTAATAGTTGTGAGAGATTTTGAGACCGATACCTGTTTTTCCATTTTTGCATTCTCATTCAAAAACTAACAGGTCTAGAGAGCTCATATTTTGCATATAGATGTGAATGCAAACTCATGCTATGCGACTAAATAATTATCATGGGTGTTGTAGTCGAACACAAAAGTATTTCAGTTAACGTTGATTCAACTTTAAATATCTTTCCACAATCACAAAAGAAATCTATATGCAAAGTATGAGTTTTCTAGACCTGTTAGTTTTCAAATGAGAAAAAATGGAGAAACAGGTATCGGTCTCAAAATCTCTCACAAGTGTTAAAAGTCAAAATTCTAATTAATGCCTTGACAAAAAAGGTAAAATACTTATCACTTTCTTTATGTAAAAATACACTGTAAACCAGAAATACAATGTGCTAAAGATGGTAGTTTCTGTGTAACTGTCTACAAGCAAAATTTGATACGCTAAATTGAAAAATTCTTATGGGCCTCGATGTGAAAATATGAATGAAAAAAGTTAAATCATAATCATGTAGGTTACATGTTTTCTAGGTAGCATAGTAAGAATCTGTGTAAAGTTCCAGGTGTATAGCTTTTTTATAATGCAAATAAATGGTATTGTAATGATAGACAAACCCACTGACTCTTATACTGAACTATTCTTCAAATTCGCTATTCAAACCAATGATGACGACATTGAGTATTATTAGCATATTTATTAAAAAATAGTTTTGAGGGATTTAGAGAGAGAGAGAGAGAGAGAGAGAGAGATACATTCCTAGTAATTATAATTGTCGATTGTAAGCCGAGCATCGGTGCTTCCCGCATGCTATGTGTATTCCCACTGTATATAGTGCGTATACACATGTACACATCAGGCCTCGATGCCGCGTCGTCTCTGTCTTCCTTGCGACGGAAGGAAAAATCTTCGACGTAGTCTAGTGGCAGCCACCCAGCATCAACGCGAGTATTTAAACTTTTCTCACCTACTGAAATTCACGAGACCAAGAATACCATACCGCGTAAAGACGCGAGCAGCCGTTGAACCGATTTCCTTCTTGTGGTCCGGCAAGGCAACGGAAAATACAAACTGTCCACGAGCCTGATCAATATTTCATGTTTATCTGCTAGCAAAGTCGCGAGGTCGGTAACTTCATTAGGATCACATTCTCGGAATTGGGATAAAGGCTAATCTTCGGTATGGCATACGATTGGATGTACACAACAGCGGGACTTTTATCATTCTGAAAACGTGTTCGTCACTTTTGCTGAATTTACTCAGTGATTCGGCTAACCTTTCAATGCTGCTGCTCATGCAAGAATTATGGCGATACTTTTGTTGAATTTTCTTTTACTCTGATAAAAATTAGGTTACAATAATAGTTAATAAATAAAATTAGTGTTTATAAAATAAGAGTATAAAACGTAGAAACTTAAAATTATCGCAGTATTCACACTCGAAAATCATGGGCGTCGATTAATTAACGATACATAAAACACGCTTGTACCGTCCATAGCGCGATAAAAAATATTGTAAAATGGCAAGCGCTATCTTTATACAATAAATTGATAAAACAACGGTCAGTGCACTTTAACAACATTGAGCGTTGGCCTTTAGGGCTGGCCCAAGCTGGTAGAGGCTGTTGCCATGCACACGCTGGAGCAATAGTTGCTTCGCAGATTTAGCTTGAGGCGCTTCCCACTCTTGAGCCGCGTTGATGGACGTCCTCCTCTTTTTGCGGGCTATGGGCGGCAAGCAAGTGCCCGCCGCGTTGACATCGCGCACCGCGCTCCTGGCTGCGAGCAGCTTTGTCTCGGTGGAATGGCGGCGTTGGTGCAAGCTCGGCCTGGGCTTGACGAGCCCCGGCATTCCAGAGTCGCAGCTGGCAATCGGGCACGTCCTCGGGCTGCTCGAGTTTTCCTGGCAGCTCTTGTCCGGCCTTTCCGCGGCGCAGCAGTCGTTGAAGTTATTCCTGCGGGCCACCGCTTGGCCCAAGCACCTGGCGATCTTCTTGAAGCTCGAGCTGCGCTTGGAGCTTGGCTTGGAGCTTGGCTTGGAGCTTGGCCGGGAGCTCGAGGCGGATTTTCGCCTGAGGCTATGATCCGGGCTGGAATTCGAGGACGAGCTGCCCTGCTCGGAGTGCGGCAGATTCGTGGCTTTGAGGGCAGGACGCAGAGCCAAGATGAGCTCCTTGGACCGGTGAGCCACCCTGCGCTTACTGGCTGCCGGTGGAGCCGCGGCTGTCGCGCAATCTGCCGAACAGCTAGCCGTCGCCGTTGCGGCGCACTGACGAGTATAGGCGCGATTAATTTCAGGACATGTAAACAGCGGCACATAGGTAATAGAATAGGCTACTCACGCTGTTGTCTGCCGTCGGCGGCGGCCCAGGCTGTCGCTTGATCGCGCAGTTAACTTTGCGCAGGCTATTACTCCGTTCGAACATGGCGTCGGAGCGAAGGGAAGGCTGTTGCCGCTGCTGAACAAGTTCTTCGGACTCGATCTCTGGCCCTTGCAGCTGGATCAGTTGCTGCTGCGTCGTCGCTGGCTCAGCTGGCAGGTTTTCTTTGTTCTTCCGAGTCTTCTTCCTCGAGTCTCTTTCAATCTTTATTTTAATCTTGGTGCCGCCATCGTGCTGGACACTGTACACCGGCACTGAGCTCTCGCTGTGTTGAGGGCTCATCGGAACGGGCTCTTCCAGAATCGTCCTCCATGCCGCCTCTATCGGCTCGTCCAGCAACAGGTTCTCGCGAAAGAGTTGTCTCGATTGTCGATCGATCGCTTTGGCGCATTTCGCCCTCTCGCTGTCGAAGGGGAACAGCTCGTCGAACCAAGATGCACTCAAGTCGCTGTCTGGGAATTCGTACGGTTGTGGCGTCGGCGGGCGAATCGGATTCTCATCGCTGTCGAGGTATCGGCCACTTTCCCCTACCGAGTTGTAATCAGTTTGCGCACTTTCGCCAAAGAACACGTCGCGGCTAACGACGATACGGTTGAAACTACTGCTCGAGCCGGACATGGCGCTGCCCGATGAACTGACTACCCGATCACCGACACTTGGGATGCCTAATATTTGCAACTGCGATTGATCTCGGGACTGAAATGGCATTGGCGTTTGGCGACTCGGCCGCCGCGAGAGGGTGGGGGAAGCCGTGCTGCCGTTATGGGCGGCGTGGGGGTAACGGCGTTACGACTCGCGTTAGGCGGCAAACGTGGTAGAGGCCGCTATGGCCAGGTCCGCGGTACATCGGCCTATCCACTTACCTCGATCCTGAAAGTCCAGCCCTCGAGGCTCAGCAGTCGGAGGGTCGAGTTGCGGGCGAGGGCGTGACAAAGGAGCCGACAGGGGTGATCGTCTAGCGCAAGTCTCGGACTAGCTAGGTCGAGCAGTTGCAGACACGGCGCCTCGGCTAGTGCCAGTACTAATGGCATGACGTCGGCAGGTCGCGACGCGCCGGCAGCCCGCACGGCGTCGAGGTTGCGGGCGCGACGAATCGTCTCGGCCAGGCAGCAGGCGTCCAGTCCTCCCAACAGGCATTTGGAGACGTTTAACGAGCGCAGCTTGCAGTTCGGCTCTCTGTGGAATTTATCATATTTATCATTTTTTTTTTTTTCGAGAAATTTATCGGCCCAATTTTTCCAGCACTGCTCGCGCCGTTGTAAAGTTATGAAAGCCGCTGAGGAGCTCGAGTCGTGTTTGTCACAGCGAACAGTCGGATGATTTGTGCGCGTGAAAAACTCTTTTCCCGCGAAATCAAACTCACGACAAAGAGTTATTATTATATTCGCCCGAACTGGGCCGGGCTTTTCGAAAGCCGAAAAAGCAACGCTGCACTCAGCTCCTGCGCATAGAGGAGCTGTAGCTCGCGCGACAAGATGAAAGGGCTGCGCGCGTGCTCGTCAATTTAACGCCCAGAGACGATATACACACACACGCGCACACTCGCGTCTTGACTGTCTTTCGCCTCGCTCTCCCTCTCTATCCTGGCGCAGGCACGAATAAGAGCAGCGGCAGGTCGCCTTTGATAAGCATTCGAGTGCGAGTTATATGGAAATGACTTCTGGGAAACTCGAACGCGGCGCGTTTGTACGCAAAGGACGCCGAGTTGAAATGTCAACTTCGTTGAGGCGATAGTAGCGATGCCCATTGCGCGAGCGCAACATGTTCGGATGAAAACACGGCCTTGAATGAGGCGCGCAATGACGAGGAAATCGATCGTCGATTTATGCAAGAGTCTTATCTCCGCCGGCCGCGTTAATTAGATAAATCGCGCGATACCAGTAGTGCGGAGCGTCAGTTATCCGTTCGATATCGGCCGAGTAGCAAGTCAGCGTCCGAGGGAAGCAATCAGTGCAAAGAGCCGTAAGTAAAGAGCAAAACCCACCTGATGGCATTGAATATCTCGTGGAAGCCAGTGCCCTGGTGACTGACCAGGTCGCAGGCGGGCTGCGGATGGAGCGTGGGCACTCGATGGCACAGCAGGCTGTCGCTGTTCCGCTTGCTGCTGCCGTTGCTGCTGTCGCGTTCGCTGGGCAGGCTGCCGTTGTTGCCGCTGCTGCTGCTGCCGCCGCCGCCGCCGCCGCCTCCTGCCGCGGTCCCGGGTAGGCCCAGGCCCAGGGGCAGCCTCGGCAGAGTCGCCGGACGGTTGGAGCCGCCGTAGGCCGCCAGGGCGCCCCGGGGCAGCGACGAGTAGCAGCGACCGCTCGCCGGCAGACTGCCCAGCGTGCTCGAGGCGCAGCCGCTGCTTCCGGAACCCGAGCCGGATCCTGTTGAATTCAAATGACTTTTCAAATATCAACCTTTGCTGCTCGCGCGAAACGAACCTTTCCTTTCCCACGCAATTCAGCTAATTTTCCCCTTCTATTCTAAAATCTGTAATCTGCGTTAGTTTTCTGAGCGTAAAAATTTCGAACGCGTTATCTTTCGAAAACAGACTAAGATCTCAACACATCGCGCGTCAAATACTTGAGCGATAGGCGGCAAAGACATTTTTCACATTTCTGGGCTTAGTATAGATAAGTCCATGTTTGCTCTTACTCTATCTGGACTTGATCAACAGTTGTACATTCAGATAGCGGAAACTTTACTCTAGGTCAAAGGCGAAAAACAAGTTCACATTTCTTCTAGCAAACTAAACTATTTTCAATCGTCAAAAATTCGGCCGTTTTGAAAAATGTTCGCATGATCGTGGCGTGCGCGCGCGTCTCCTATTAAGCTTAAGACATGCAAATTATTTAGATGAAAATCGTTGTCCATTCAGGCGCCAGCACGCGCGCGCGTCCCCTATTAAGCTTAAGACAAGCAAATTATTTAGATGAAAATCGTTGTCCATTCAGGCGCCAGCACGCGCTAATCGGTCAATTAATTACGTCTCCAACATCTGATCTTTTATCGTATCTCACAAATAGCTCAACGTATCAGTACGATCGAATCGGCCTTATCGCCATCCATAAAGACTCTTGCGCCTATTGTTGCGCACGAGTTGCGCGATATCAGAGAATAAATTAGAAATAATGAAAATAATTGAATTGATCAGGTTTCTCATTTGAATGTCTGTTCCCTCTCTCCTAGGCGGAATGTTGACACAACTGTGTAGGTCTATAATCCGTTTCCCAAAATTTCCGTCTTCTCTCACAAGGAATCATTTTCTTATCTCTCGATCGTCACCTTGTAACAGTGCGCGATTTTCCGGCTGGCCGTAATGTACATGGCTATATATCAGACGGTGTGGTTCAATGGAAGCATTACTCGCCGGGAAGTCGACGCGAGAGGTCGACTCGTCGGGCTGCGGTTTGTTGCTTTCCGTTTTTCTGCCTATGCAATAGTTGCGGCTGATAAGATATACTTGATATAAGAGCATATTACAGTAGTAAAGATATGCACTCCACGTTCATTTCGTTTCTCGGAACGTGGCGCGTGGTTTTGGTTTCTAATGGGATTATTATATCGTTCAAATTTATTGCTTTCGAAAAATAACATTTTCAATTTTCAGGTCTGGAGCTTATATAAGGAGCCGTGCGAAAACGCGGAGTCGCAGAGCGCGGACTGCTGTACTTGGCAAGTGAGTAGTTGAAAAAAGTCGCACTTTTATCGGTGACTTGAAATCCCAAACAACTTTTCAAAAACAAGAAGCCATTTGGAAGCTTCAAATCATTATGCATTTACGTCTGTTTTAGTTTACGAGTATACCTTACAGAGTAAGATGAAGGGTCAGAAGCGGCTGGCTTGGAACGGCCTCGTTCTCTTCAGTTGCATCGCGATTTCGCAGGCAGCTTTTCTCGGTAACAGAGTTTACAGAGCCATTCTCGAGGCTGTCGTCAAACTGTACGACAAGTTGTGAGCGTTTCCGTCTTCTTCTTCTTCTTCTTCTTTTTTTTCGACAGACGTCGTCAAGAAGCCGAAGGATCTCATTACTCATGGGCTGACGGGCATAGTTGGGGATGTAATCGAGGCAAAAAATAACCTGACCGACAAGCTGAACCATGTGTCTCCCAACATTTTGGGCCCGATCGCCGATGCCCTCGATCCGGACTGGCTAATAGGCGTAAGTTAGGAAGCGGCGAAGCGGGCTCGCAGTCGAATCAAATGACCGAATGATTCGTCGTGCTTCCATACAGATAAATTACACGAGGTGGGCGATGGACCTGGACGATGCGTTGACCGAGGGGGACACGACTCTCTGGGTCAAGAGGGTCAGCAAGATGTTCGACGTGCCGCGCGTGATCGAGGAGATGAAAACGTCGAAGCAGTCGAAGGCCACGTGCCTGGCTTGCAAATTCGCCGTCAACTTGGGCCGCTCCATGATAAAGAGCGGCAAAAGCGACGAGGAAGTCTTGGCCCTCGTCGGTCAGGTCTGCACTACCCTCAATATCCAGAGCAAGAGGGTCTGCGAAGGCGTGATGGCCCTCATAGGCGTACGTACCTATACTTGTCCTTTGAATTTTTCCAAAGCTAAAGCGGCCCGTGGCTCGCTCAATCGCAGGTGGACGTAGTGGAGGCGGTCAAGAAGTCGGACATGCGGCCAGCCCAGGTCTGCAGCTTCCTCCTCGGCGACGCCTGCCTCAACGGCTACGACGCGCGCCACGACTGGAAGCTGAACATCCAGATGAAGGATCACGCGTTGAGCCACCCGACTAGTCCGCCCCCGAAAGACGCGCCACTGATAAAGATTCTCCAGATCTCCGACACGCATTTCGACCCCTATTACGAGGAGGGCGCGAACGCCGAGTGCGGCGAGCCTCTCTGCTGTCGCGGCACGGACGGGGAGCCCAAGTCGAAGGAGGCTGCCGCCGGAAAGTGGGGCGATTACAGGAAGTGCGACGCGCCGCTGCACCTGATCGAGAACGCGCTGAAGCACATCTCCGAGACGCACAAGGTGAGAGCGCGTTGCGAGGCTCTGCGCTGCCTTTTGCTTCGGCCACGTTCGATCTCATTCGAAAGGGTTTTTCGCGCGCAGGACATCGACTACGTCTACTGGACCGGGGACCTTCCGCCACACGACATCTGGAATCAAAGCCGAGAAGAGAACCTCATGAATCTGCGGACCAACGCCGCCCTGATGGACAAGTACTTCAAGGGTGTGCCCATCTTGCCTTCGGTCGGGAATCACGAGAGCTGCCCGGTCGACAGGTAAGCCGACGCGGCCGCCTCGAGCGCGAGCAATGCCGAATAATGCGGACTCTTGGGCAGTTTTGCGCCAGCAGGGAGCCCCTCGCGAAAGAGCATGTCGTGGCTGTACGACGAGCTCGACAAGGAGTGGAGCCGCTGGTTGCCGGCCAGCTGCTCGGAGAGCATCCGGAGGGGCGCGTTCTACTCGCTCCTGCTGAAGCCCGGCTTCCGAGTCATCTCGGTCAACGGCAACTACTGCAGCCGGAACAACTTCTTTCTGCTGTGGAACAGCACCGATCCCCTGGGCGAGCTCGGCTGGCTGGAGCGCGAGCTCGCGGCCGCCGAGGCCAGCGGCGAGAGGGTCCACGTAATCGGGCACGTGCCGCCGGGCGGGCCAGACTGCTTGAAAGTTTGGTCGAGGAATTACTACGAGATTATCAGCAGGTTCGCTCGCGGCCGCGGGGATAACAGCGCGCGCCTCTAATAATGCCACGCTCCTTCTCGCATCTCTGTTCACAGATACGAGGGGACTGTGATGGCGCAGTTCTTCGGCCACACTCACTTTGACGAATTCGAGGTCTTCTACGACGCGAAGACGTTGAAGCGCCCGCTGGGCGTCGGCTACATCTCGCCCTCGCTGACGCCTTGGGAGAACGTCAACCCTGCCTACAGGATATACTACGTGGACGGGGACCGGCCGCAGAGCAGCAGGGTATGACGCGCGAGCGACCGAGTGGCGAGCGCTCTGAATGTCTCTCCTCTCTTCCGCAGGTCATCGTGGATCACGAGACGTGGAAGATGAACCTCGACGAGGCCAACCAGAACGACAACCCGGTTTGGTACAAAGCCTACAACGCGAGGAGCGCTTACAACATGTCGTCGCTGCTGCCGCAGGACTGGGACGATCTCATCAGGAGAATGACCACCGACCGGGACCTCTTCGAGACCTATCACAGGTATGCCGAACGACCGGGCGCGAGAGCACAGCTTGCCAGGATGATCGCAGCGAGGGCGTTTTGTTTAAGGAACTACTACCGCAACTCGCCAGTCAGGCCCAAGTGCGACGACCGGTGCAGGAGAAAGTTGTTGTGCGACTTGCGCAGCGGCAGGAGTCACGACCGGGACAACCTCTGCCACGACTTGTAGGACAGAGACGAGCGCAGCGATAATTGTACTGAAAGGCAGAAGAAGCAGCTTGACAAATACACGATCAACCCCAGCAAAGTCTCGATTTCTCCTCCTCCCGCAAATCAGTCGACTCGACGCCGGGCCGCGGAACTAGACGTAGAGTCTACGCGGCCCCGCCGACGAGCTGCCGACACCCGGTGGCGTTCAGTCAAAGCACCTTTCTCAACTTCTCAACCGAGCTTCGAGCAGTCTGCGTATTCTTCGGGCTGCGGAACGCTTTGGATATAAACGCAATTAGCTGCCGGCAGTTGGTAATTCGAGAGCCGCGCGGTAGGCCAAGTGAGTTTAATTAAAAAGAGGCGGCTCGCTGCTGCCGTGCTCGTCGTTGTTTATGTAACGTCGCCGCGGTGAATTATGTCGCGGGCTGGGCCAGTTGTTGGAGCGCGCCCGCTCTCGTGGTAATTGAAACTTGTGTGCCCACGCGCGCTCTCTCGAAACCGACTACAGCACTCGGGGGAGCGGCTGCCGCTTTTTCCCCGCCGCGCGCGCGCGCGCGCGCGCGACAAACGAGCGCGAAGGAAAAACTTTGGGCAGGTAAAAACTTGATGTTTATGCTTCGCTATAAACTGCACTTTCAGCGCGCGGCGAATTATCTTAGTCTTTTCCCGGGGATTTACTGCTCGCGGCCGTTTAGTCGACGAGAAAAAGTAATTTCGAAAAAAATCCCTCCCCTCTTTTTCGTGCCAGCTAATTTGTAGTAACTACGTTCGGGGGATCTGCCGAGGTTATTACAATAGCTAACGAGGCCAATCCTCTTTGCAGCGTTATACCAAGAGCGCAGTCGCACTAATGGCCGCCGAGCGCGCGGGCGGAGAGTCCCGGGAAGAAAGAGCGCGGAGGCTGAAACAAATTGAAAGATAAAGTAGGATTGTGCCCGGATACGCGCGTTTGATGACGTTTATCTCTATCCATCTCTCGGCCCTATTGCCCCTCGCCATCCACCTGCCAGCGCGTATAAACTAATCGGGCAAGTATTGGTCGACGCGGCTCCGTAAATCTTGGGCGTCCAGCAAGTCGCCGGCGATTTTTCACCATCGCAATTGCCGCCGGAACATCGAAAAGCACTGCGCGCAAGACGGATTGGGTTGGATTTATCAGGGGCGAGCCGCGTTCGGGAGCTTTTCGCGCCCTCGAAGAAAGTCTCGCTGCGCGTTTCATGCAGAACAGTTTGGCAAACTCGCGAATACGGACGCGAGAGAAGGAGTAAAAACTCTCCATCCAAAACGCTTCTTAGGCTATAGCATTCCGAGCAAGCAGCGCTCGGAGTTGCAAAGTTTCCAACTAAAGTGCCGGCCTGAGCATGCTTGTCGGGTAAAGCCCGTCTACAGCCGTCTACAGCCACGTCCTATGAAAGCAGGGGAGATATGATTAGAGCTGAATTAGAACTCACCCATGCTGATGCCGGAGCTCGAGGGGTCCTCGCTCTTGGCGGCCCAGCTGCCGGCGAGGTTGAGGGCCAGCAGCGGCCTCTCCTTGAGCAGCTCGGCCACGGAGGCGAGACCCTCGCAGCCGCAGCCGAGGTGCGGCAAGTGCAAGGCCTGCACCTGCTTGCAGTGCCGCAGCGAGTCGCAGACCCTGGAGAGCTGCTCGCCCGACAGGTTCATGTCGAGCACCAGCCGCGACAGCTGACTCGAGGCCTGGCCCAGGGCCCGGCACAGCGCGCTCACCACGCACTCCAGCCTGCAACGACAAGAGGACGGCCAAGGTGAGGGGCGGAGGAGGAGGAGGAGGGGCTGCGAACTGCGAACTCCGACTCACCGGTCGTGCGCCGACTCCTCGAGGCAGGTGACGACGAGCTCGAACTCGCGCAGCCTCCGCTTGCCGAGGACGCTGCGGACGTGGCCGGCCAGCCGGAGCACCTCGTCCGCGGGGAACTCGTGGCCCAGCAGGGAGGTGATGCGGACCAGCCGGACGCTCTCGTTGCCGGCGAGCGCCCCGAAGAACTCGTCGAGGTGGCTCGGCTCGGAGCCGCGCTCGAGCTGGAAGACGACCTCGAGGGCCTCGAGGCCGCAGGCCGGGCTCTCGAGGATCCGGGCCCAGCCCTCGAGCTCGAGCGGCGTCGTGTGGACCAGCGGGGCCGGCGGCCGCTCGCTCGGGGCCGGCCCGAAGCCCGGCCCGGCGCCGAGCAGTCGGCAGACGGCCGCGACGTTGCCCTCCGAGGGGCCGGCGGCCCTCAGCAGGGAGAACAGGCCGCGCGCCGGCAGCTCCAGCGGGCAGAGCTGGTTGAGCACGAGGTGGCTCCTGGGCCCGAGGAGCCCGGCCAGGTGCCCGAGAATCCCGGGGGGCAGGCCCTCGAGCTCGCGGCGCAGGATGTTGGCGTACTGGGCGATGCTGCTGAGGTAGTAGGCCGCGAGGAACTCGGCGACGCCCAGGTGGATCGGCGTGTAGAGCTCGGACTTGCGCCGCTGGCCGAGGCTCGGGCCTGGAAGGAGAAAAGAGAGAAGCGGGCGTGAAAAGAGAGACTGCGCGACTGGCCGCGTGCGGGCGCAGCACTTGCCTTTGCTGAGGAAGCCGAGGCGGGCGACCTCGAGGCCGCCGCCGCGCGTCCGCAGCTCGGCCTCCGGGTAGCAGGTGCGGCCCTCGCGCAGGCCCGCCAGCGCCAGCCGGCCAAAGTCCTCGAGGCGCTTGCGGCAGTGCGCCGGGATCTCCTCGTCGCGCGGCACCGCCGGCTCCAGGCTCCGCTTGACGAGGCTCCTGACGGCCGCCTGGACCAGGGCGCTCGTCTCCTCGGGCAGCCGGCCGCGGTCCTGCAAGGAAGCGGCGGTCAGTCGGGCCGTACTCGTTAGCTCGCTCGCTCGACGCACCTGGTAGAGCAGGCAGAGCATGAGCCAGCCGAGCGGGTGCTGGGCCAGCTGGCGGACCGCGAGCGGCTGGACGTTGAGCACCTCGAGGAACTCGCAGGCCCGCTCGGCCAGGTCGTTGTGGATGAAGTAGGCGACGCAGAGCCGCTCGACGCGGGCCCACTCGAGCCCGGCGAGGTGCAGCCGGCGCTGGACGAGCGGCCCGAGGGCCGCGGCGTCGCCGGGCGCGCAGGTCAGCAGCAGCCGCGCCTCCGGGAAGAGCCGGCCCTCGAGCAGCTCGGCCGCCTCGCCGAGGCTCGCGCGGGCGCACTCGTCGTAGCCGTCGAGCAGGAAGAGCAGCCGGTCCTCGAGCAGCTGCAGCGTCCGCCAGACCTGCTGGATCGCCTCGGCCAGGGGACCGCCCCGCGGGAAGAGCTCGCGCGCGAGGTAGCTCAGCAGGCCGCCGCCCCGGAGCTCGCGCAGCGGCACGATCAGCGCCAGGGCCGGGCCGCCGGACTCGCCGGACTCGCCGGACTCGCCGGGCTGCGTCGCCCACTGGTAGAGCAGCCGCAGGCAGAGGCTCGTGCGCCCGCTGCCGGGGCCGCCCTCCACCGAGACTCGCCGCGGCGCCTCCGAGATCGAGCCGTCGCCCAGCTGCACGGACAAGATCAAGATGAAAATCAAGTGAAAATCAAGTGAAAATCAAAATGAAAATCAAGAGAAAAGTAAAAGGCGCCCGAGTCTCACCCTGACCGGGGCGAAAATCTGCTCCATCCGGATGTTCTCCAGCCGGTGCTCCTGCTCGCTCTTGTGGACGATCTGCAGGTGGGGCTGGAAGTGGGCCGGGCAGAGCGTGCCCCCGGGCAGGGCCGAGGCCCAGTGCGGCAGGTGCGCCGGCTCCCGCGTCCCGAGCTCCCGGTAGAAGCTCTTGAGGTGCCTGAGGAGCCTGGCCAGCGGGTCCCTCTCCGGCGAGCCGGGCCCGTTGTTCGACTGGCCGAGTCTTCTCGACGAGGCCCTCGCGCTGGATATGTAGGCGGCCGGCGCCGGGGGCGGGCTGCACGGCGGACAGCACGCGGGACTGCCGCCCCCGGGACTCGACAGGCTGTAGCTCCGCTCGAGCTCCTGAAACACCCAACAAGATCATCAACTTGTATCGGTCGACGAGCATATCGGACCTGCACACACACACAATCACCCAACTCTCTCCTCTACGGAAAATAATCGGATATATGATGCGCTAAGCCTCGTCGCGGAAAGTGGCCCAGCCTGTGCGCGGTAAACGTGCCGATAAACGTGCCGGGCACGCGCGCGAGCCCTCCGACCTTGCTATTCGGGGAATCCCCGGATTTCGCGCCGCTAATCGGACTTCGACGTTTGCAGCGATGCGAGGTAGGTCCGATGCTGTTGGTCGTGGCCGTTTGTTTGAAGGGACCTACTGCGCGACCGGGCGCGATTGCAATTATGCTTGCACTGCCTTTCGGAAGCTCGGATTTCCGTGCGGGCTCGCTGCGTGTTGATTCGACTCGAGAGCTGTTTTGTTTCGGTTCGTTGACGAGTTCGTTTGTTACGATGACAGGCTTGGTTTGACTTGGATCGAAATTCGAAGCGCGCAGTTGAGGAAAAAAGAGCGAAGCAGCGGTCCCGGTAGAGGTTACCTAAACACGGCCATTCATTCGCGAGCCGACTATCCCGCGGGCTTCGCCTACATTGACACAGTCTGCAGGAGAGCGACATCGACAGCCGGTCTCGTTGGTATGTAGAGCCGCTCCTGACGGCACAGCTTCTTCATCCGCAGGCTCGTCGACCGTCGGTCCACTAGCCGTGTCGCGGGCGTCAATTCGAGAATGTGTTTCACCGCGCCCGCCAAATATTCGATCCCTCCCTCGACTCGAGTCGACCGAGCGGGCTCTCCTTTTGCGAAAATTGCAAGAATTATAACGGCAGAGCCCTCGGGAATCGCGCTCCGGAAAACTGGAGCAGAAATATTAGAGGGCGAGCAGCTGCAGCACCAGCAGCCGGCTGCTCGTCTCCTCCTCCTCCTCCTCCTCCTCCTCCGGCTGTTTACGCGGGGCGCTGATGGGAAAAGTGGGTCAGTGTGCGGCCAGGGGGCCGAGACTTTTCATTTTCATCCTGCATTTTCCGCGCGCGCGCGAGAATGTTATTACACTACCGCAACGAGTGTTCCCGCACCGCGTGCTCTTATATGGCGCACTCGCGACGCGCCGATGCAACAAATCTGGGCTAATTAAAACTCCCAGCGAAGAATGGCGTCTAAACAAACGAATGCCGGCATTTTGCAGCTATTCAAACGCTCTCTCTCTCTCTCTCTCGGAGTGGCGGTGAAGCTTAATTAACTCGCCCACGCTCGCTCGCTCTTACTGCGAAAGCAAAGAACCAAGCGGAATCGGAGCGCTGAGCGGCTGAGCGGCCAGCAACAAGAGCTCAGCCTTTTAATCACCGGCGTCTGCCGATAAGCAAGCAATATCCGAAGAGAAGCTGCTCGATCGAGCTCACGATTCCAAAGTCACTTTTTCACCTCGGCTTCATCGGGGAACAGAGGAGGGCCGAGTCGTCTGATTAAGCGGCATTAATCGAATCGTCTTAGTTTCATCCTGTTCATCGCGCCAGTCAGCTGGCTCGCATTTCGGAATCGCGAACTGCCACTTCGCCTGCGCGCCGCCCCCCAACGGCCTCCCGGACGACTGACGAGTGTAACTGCGTAATAACAGCGAGGCTCGGGGGCAGTGAGCTTCGAATCTCTCGCGAGGGGAGCTGCTTGGAGGAGCCGCTCGAGAATTCATCCCTCCGAGGGCATTGAGAGAGAGAGAGAGAGAGAGAGAGAGAGAGAGAGAGAGAGAGAGGAAGGACAAAGGAACGACGAGTCAGTCACCCCTTTAACCCGCGCAGGGGTGACGGATTCTTCATAATGCATCGGCGAGTCGAGTGCAGCCATGGCTCCGGGCTCGCTCTGTGCGGAGAGTTCTTTCTTTCCTCTTGCAGCTCCCTCGCGGGACGATGCCTCCCTCCCGCACGTCACGCGGCACACAAAGGCTCGCGCGCGCAGGATCATCCTCTACACGCGCGGGCCTGCCGCTGTAGAACGAGATCAAAGCGGTTAATGCGCGATGATAAGAAACACTGGAAATTTATTGAGGCTGCGTGCACCGGTGCGCGCGATGGAATCGATCCAAGTGGCCGAGCGAGCTGGCGAGCTACTGTTACGAGTTTTCCTGCCCCCCCCCCCCCCCCCCAGCGCCGCCGCGAGCAGATTTCATTTTAGATATAACCAGAACACGTCGAGTCGGCAGCTGGCATTGAATAACGTGTCAATAATTACGAGCCCGCCGAAAACTCGAGCATTCGCTGTCGAGTCGCTCGGCTGGATTTATGCACGAATGGAAATTGAGGTAGACGGAAAGTTGCTGCCCGCAAAAAGACGGCAACTCTACCGCGGCGTTAGATTTGAAAATAACTGTTGCAGCAGGAGTATATAGGTATGGAAAATTACCGCTGCCAAGTTTGGGCACGGGTGGAATTGGGTGGAGCTTTTAAGAGGGAAACAAAAACTCGAGCGTAGACGTAAAAGCGAGAGCAGTCGGCTGCATCGGGACTAGACGGAGCCACCCCCTGCAGGAGTAGCCGATGCAAGTAACTCGTAATTTCCCAGACAATCTCGGGGGGCAGCTCTATGTACGGAGCCGAATCGCTTTCGCGTCGCCTGGCGCGAGACCGAGTCACTGAATGTTGGAGATCATCGACGTGCTCGTAGCAGCCCCTTCGCTTGGCCCTTCCGCGAGAGGAGGGAAAAGGTGAGCGAAGGCCAGCGCGACAAACTCAACGCGAGCCGACTCGAGTTGAGCAACCGATCAAACGTTGAAAAATTCAGCTGCCGGCAATCGAGCAATTTCCCGCGGGAACGCGAGAGCAGACCGATGACGCCGTCCTCTCTCTTCCGATCGATACGTCCCCGGGTATTATCCCCCGCGATTGCCTCTCAAAGCTTCATCGGAATATGATTGAAATGAAATCGGTGTTTGGTTGTCCGGGAAATTCGTTTACTGCCCATCTCGAGAGGAGAGGTCGGATTTCCGCTGGATAGACCGGCATCGCTGTTTTATCGACCCTAACTTAGATTCCACTTTTCGGCGAAACGGCTGCTCAGAATAAAGTTTCCTTTTGGAAAACGTATTCCGAGGGTCTAATAAAGGGCGGACGAATGCCGTAATGCTATTTATTTGGCAAAAAGTAAATTTATTGCTAAACACAAATGAGCAACCCGGTATTTTTATCGATTTCCATAGTAACCAACATGGCAGTAATAAATTAAATTTCTTTTAATAATTGCGTAAAAAGGGTCGAGCGCCCATTATTATGCCCTCAGAATTGAGGTTGGTAGGTCGATAAAACAGGAGTCTGGCACGCCCTTAAGGGGCCCTGCCCAGAGGGAGCGGAACGGATTGCGGACGTCAGGAGCAGCTCGTCGTCCTGCTTCACAGTGAGAAAAAAATAAAGTTAGGATCACCGGAAAGTCCGATGCATTTTCGAACTCGTGCTACCGCATCTACATTGCACGTAAACTAGAAAATTATCAATAATAGACAATAAGATCGATTAATGCAGTATGAGCAGAAGCAAAATGCTATTTACGAGCAAGAGAGCGTAAATTGTACCTTTAGAGGTTATGTTGGGTTGGTGCTGCTTTGTGCTATCAAGTAACCCTAACTTAATTTTTTTCTCAGTGCAGTCTGCTTCGAGCAACACAATCCCAACTTCTCCGACGGACGTCAGGCCAGCGTAAGCGCGTTTAAAGTCTACACACGAATCCGAGCGTTAGATATAGCAGCGTAATAGTAAGTTTTATACTCTAATCGCGCACACGTTAAGTGTACATTGATTGTTTTACAAAGAGAAATGTCCTATAGGCGCGCGGCCTCGCTCTCGCATAGCTCGCACAATGCATCGTTCGAATTCTCGCGCGCAGTTGAGCCGCAGGAATCGAGGAGGAGAAGAATAACCGCTATGATATATCTACACACATATACATATATCCTCTACAATAGCTCGCAGGTGGGCGCAGATGCAGAAAATCTCATCTGGCGCGCGTATAAATTGCGCTTAGCTCCGTTCGGAGGAAAACTCGCGGAGAGAGCATCGGAAGGAGCCTTATTTACGACGCAAGAGGGGGAGAGAGCTTATTTATCCGGCGCTTTTCTTTGCCGTGAACGAGGCGCGCGCAAAGAGCCGAGTCCATCGCTTTCCATCGGGGGGAAAGGGTAGTCGTCGTCGTCGTCGTCGTCCGGAGAGAGTTTGTTCGCTGCATTTATTCGCGCGATTCGCGGTCATCTGCCCGTTGCTCGCAGGACCCATTCGTTCCCGGCGCAGCGCTATTTACGGCCCTCTCGCGTTGCAGCGGGGATGTTCCGCGAGAATAATTTTATGTTAATATAAGTAGGGCGGGCCGCCGAGCGCAGCTCGCTGAATTTATGCCGCTTGGCGGGAGCTTTTTCGGGAGCCGGCACAGGCTATGCTTGGTGGCCGGACCTGTACTGGACTGCGCTTCGATTCGAATCGACACGAGATCGCAACACCTGCTTTCGATTTTTCACGTTTCCAAATGTTCTGATTATGCATTGAGGACGAGACATTAGTCTTGCCATGACTAGGCGCGAAATTAATTAGCCGCGGCGCTCAATCAAAACACAAGCCGAGCCTCGGCTCTCCCTGTCCGGCGCAAGGGCCATTGGATAACATGGGTTAACGTTGCTTTAATCAAACGCTGGCAAATACAGCGCGCTGGAGAGCTGCGAATATTCAAACGAGAGACGGCCAGTGTGCGTGCGCCGCGGCCGAGAGCAGCCGTGATTAATATTCGCTCGGCGGTGTATGTATGCTGTGGCCTCGGAACCGGATAGCCGCGCTGCCGGCGCTGCCGCGATAAGTAAACAAGCGAAAAACACTCGGAAAAGCAGGGAATAAGGACTCGAGGAAAATTCACTCTTGCGCCGCGCACGCGCGTCCGCCGTAAAACGGAATCGAACTTTAAGATCCGGCCGGCCCGCGACGCGCAAAGTGGCAACTGAACGATCCTTTTCTCGTTATTCGGCGCGGGAGAAAGAGGTGCAGCGCAGGTGTCGCCGCTGCCGAGCTTTTGCCGCCGAAGTTTTCAGTACACCGGCAGCTTCGAAGTTCCCGCTCGGCATTTATGCGCGTGAAATGAAAACGAGTGCAAGGCGCCGGCCGAGTTCGAGGCAAAGTCCACTAGTACTAGTCGAATCATCGTACACGCGCGAGTATCATCAGGTGTGCACACACGGGCGTGTATCCAGACGGGATTACAGTAAACACGCTTTAACCCAGCAAACTCGGGACAGCAGGGCGGACGCGCGCAGCTCGACTATGGGTTTGAACGGCGCGAAAAGCTAACCGCGGCAAAAACCGCGAGACAGCGTCTGATTGATACGGCCGGAGATATGGAGGGACGGTGAAAGCAAGTGGAATCGATACTTTTTCCGGCGTCGTCGCCGTCGTTAACGAGAGCGCGGAGAGCTCTTTAATAGACTGTTAAAAGTTCCGCCCGTCGCCTATCTAATTACTTTTCAAGTAATTGGCCCTGGCTGCGCTTGTCCCAACAAAATAGTCGATTTTTACCCGGCGACCAAGCGCTGGCTGGAATAAAAATGTGTGCGAGTTGACGGCCGAGCTCGACGTTTCAGGCTGATATGGAAGAGCCAGCGCATTAAATCAGCTTTCGATCGACCCAATTTTCGGACTCCGCTTCTCCACGTGGGAGGAAGAGCTCTCCATTTAAATATAGGTATCGTTGCATTTCATCCCGCACAGTTGCAACTGCGGTGCGGTTGCCCAGATCCCATCGCCGGCGAGTTACCAGGAGCGTAAAAAGGCCACGGCGCCGACAGTATACCCAGCGAGGAAAGCGCGCCGGCGGCGAAAAAGGGCATTAAAGCCTTATCTAGCATTACAGCTGGGGCCGCGGACGGGCAAGAAAGCGCAATATCGCCGCGCCAATGCCGCGACAGGTGTAGGGGGCCGTGGCTATGAGCTGCAGCGAGAGTCCGTTGTTTTAACCGCAATAATAGCGAGATTACGCCGCGCCGGCCGCGGCGACAGCTTGCCCCCCCCCCCTCTCTCTCTCTCTCTCTCTCTCTGCTCCTGCCCTGCACTCGTGCGTGCGGCAAACTTTGCCCGCTTCCCATACAAGCATCGGCGGGACGCGGCTTGTCAACGAGAGCGAGAACGTCGAAGATGGTCGAGGAAGCGGCATTGATCTGCGCCGCTCGCACAAAGGCTTTATCGGCGATTTCCGGCCAGGCTGCGGATTCCCCTTTGTTTACTAATTCTCGTTACTGCAGCGCACTGACCCGCGATGCGGCTGATTAATTAAGAGCGGAGCACAAAAGAAAAATCTTAATAAGCGCGTACGATGCAAGGCTCCGCGCCAACTGTCCCGGAAAGCAGCCGAGAGAGCAGCGCGACGCGGTCCCATTAGCTCCTCTCCCTCGCCCCTGGCGCTCCGATCGTTTCGCAGCGGTCCGAGTGCGAACACGCGCGGATTGCAAGGGCGGCTGGGATCGACGGGCTCACCAGAAAGTCGGCGCTGCCGATGCTCTGCTGCGATCCGTCGGGCGTGACCGCGAGCTCGGCGACGATCGAGCTGGAGAAGCTCCGCCTGGCCTGGTGCCTGCAGCCGCGCCTCTGCGTCGCCAAGCCGGCCAGGCCGGCCAGGAGATCTCCCTCCTGGGCGAGCTCCCTCCCGGGCGAGCGGCCGATGGTGCGGTGCTTGGCGTAGCGCGCCCAGTCGTGGCTGGGCCGCGGCTGGCGCCTGATGCTCTGCAGCGGCTCGAGGTCGCTCGAGCAGAGCTCGTAGTCGCGGGACTCGAGGAAGCCGATGCCCGTGGAGGCCGTCGGCGTCCGGAAGAACCTGCGCTCGCCCGCCATCGTCCAGATCTCCTCGCTCGGCGAGAGCTCGCTGCGCTGCTGCTGCTGCTGCTGCTGCTGCTGCTGCTTCGCGCCCCTGGAATAACGAGCAGCGACGCTTTAGGTATGCCGGCGCTGCCGCCGCCGCCGCCGCCGCCGCCGCGGACTCACCGATGCGGGGCGCTCCTCTCGAGCCAGAGGTCCTCGGGCGAGGAGGCTGCGGCCTGGTTGCCCGTCGCGCTGGCGCTCCTCTGGTTGGCGTAGGAGCACCGCTGCGGGAAGCCCATGCCGTCGTCGAGTCCGGCCGCCCAGAGCGACTCGAGCGGCAGGTCGTGGGCGCCGATGGGGCTGCGCTGCTGCTGCCGAGCCTGCAGGCTCTCCTTGGCGCCGAGCAGCTGGCCGGGCCGCGCGGGGGCCCCCGGGCTCGGGAAGACCCGCTCGGCGCCCTGCAGCACGCAGCACATGCTCGGCCCGCCGTCGGCCACGTCGAAGCCGTCGCCGCCGCCGCCGCCGCCGACGCCCCGGGTGCCCGAGCTCTGCAGGCAACCTATCGTGCCGCCGGGCTCGCCTACGCTCTCAGGACTTTGCTCGGCTGGCGGCGGGCGCTGCTCCCCATCGCGGCTCCGCTACTCTGCAGCAGCTGAAACAACGCGCCTTCGGGTTACGCTCGCGCGACCTCGCCGCGGGTCGATGCTTCAGAGGACCTCGCAGCTGAGCGAAATGCGACTTGGGCGCGGTAATCTCGTTGGCAGAGGCGCTGCTCTTGCTGAGAATTTCAGCTTTCCCCCTGCTAGCCGAGACGAGGTGTGACAGAGGGCCATTTTCCCTCGGATTCAGAGCGCGAGAGACAGAGAGTGAGAGAGAGAGAGAGAGAGAGAAAAAGACGCGCTGGTGCGGAGGCAGGACACTTGCTGGTTCGCGTTGGCTGGCAAAGCACGCTTTTCAATCGCTCCGGCGATCGACTGCGTTTCGCAACGAGCCGAGCGGCTGTATGTGCCATACGGAAGTAATTTACAAACACACCCGCGCGCCCCCAACAACGACGGGGATTGGCCGACTTTGTTTCGCGGAATTTCTAATTTTCCCAGTGGTCACAACGCAACCGGAGAGCATTGAGAGCGATGCTTATCGAATTCGCTCGACTCGCCGGATAAAACGCAGACGCAGAAGCTCGGGGAAACAAAGATCCGCTCATAGCTTTTACGAGGACGGACAACAGAATATATATATATATATACACAGATATTTGTCGAAGCACAAAACTCTCTCGCGCAATATCGCGCAGCAGTATTTTCCTCCGTCCGCTTTGTGCAGTGCCGCGAGTGCATATAGCTATCTCTGCCAGCAGCGCGCGCGCCGGGAGCGTAAAGCCGAGCGTGTTATTATCGCCGGCTCCGGCCGATACGTGCAATTAGAGCGATTTAAAGTTGATTCGATTGCCTTGGCTAGTTCGGCCGGCACCTGCGGCCCACGCGCTCTCCCGCTGCTTCCTTTCGGGCACGAAATCGACTCTGCGCAGCCGCAAGTTCACTTCTGGCCTTTTCCCTCGCACGACGATAACTGCAGCCTCGTGTGATAAAAAATTGCGCGCGCATGTACTCATCGAGAAAAGTCATCGGCACGGCTGTAGGACAGCGGGAGCAGGTCGATGCACCTTCGGCCCCGTTTCGTCAGGAGGATCATTCGTCAGCGCAGAAGCAGCTCGGGTAAGCCCCGAGAGATGCGGCGGCCCGCATCCATCCCGGCTCGCGTTGTAAACCGTATGCCCCGCTTTCATTAGCGGGGCGCATCAGTCTCGGCATCCCGGGCAGGCGGTCCCGCAAAGATAGTGCTTTCAATTTGCAAACTGACGCGACTTGGTACTTTATTTCGCCGGCTGGTAATCACGTTGGTGCGAGGCTTTCCGGCGACGATGAAAAGATGCACTGCGGATGATTCGCGCGGGCCTGATCCCGGGCGCCCGTTAACTATTAGCAATTAACGGGCTTCTTCGAAATAGCTTCGGGGAGGTCAAGTCGCAATCACGAGTCGCGAGGATGCGCGGGGGCACACTCTACTAATATTGGCCAATCGCGCGGCTTAAGTAGATCGCAAACATCCGCAAGTGCAATTTTCTCTTCCCCACTACTTGTAACTTTTGCGCTACTTTCCTACACACGCGCGCGGCGCCCTACGTAAATGGATGCTCCTCGTCGCGGCTCTATTATACGGCCTCCCCCTCTCTCGGTTTGACAAATAATTTGACAAATAATTTGACAAGTACTTTTCGACGACGCCCGGCGCTGCGGGCCGCAACAAGTATCGTCCGCGGCTGCGCCGAGAATTTGCGAGGGCACATTTGAAATATGGAGGGATTAGATAGGGCCGCGCTGAATTTTAAATGGAGGACGATGACGCTGGCGTGACTTATTGTTAGTGCGCGGCGGAGATGGAACATTTTTCGAGAGCCGTCGTGGAAAGCAACGATCGACGACTCTCTGCGAAGAAAATGCCGCAGGAAAAACGCAAAAACCAAGTACGCCCGGCGAGGATAAACTCTTCGCGGCAGCTTCTCTCTCTGGATTCAAGGCAACAGCCGCAGCAGCAGCAGTATAGGAGATAAAAAATCAGCGCTCCTCTTTACGAGCGGATGGAAAACTGGTTTCGTCTCTCTTGCCCCCGCAGGCTATGCGGAGCCGAGCAACTCGATACCCGCCGCCGAGAAACCGAGAGCCACGCGAGGCTGGAGAAACGC
This sequence comes from Nasonia vitripennis, assembly GCF_009193385.2. NCBI lineage: Eukaryota > Metazoa > Arthropoda > Insecta > Hymenoptera > Pteromalidae > Nasonia > Nasonia vitripennis. The sequence goes on along the minus strand of NC_045758.1, from coordinate 35,230,645 downwards.
CGGCACTACTCGGCTCCTTCGAGTGACACTGCTGCTCTCGCAGTAGGATTGCAGCCACTTTGCTGGCCAGAGACGCGAGGCTTCGACAAAGCAAGCCCCGATAAATCAGCCGTTTTCCATGAAAATCTAGCCGCGCGCAGCTGGGCCGTAGGTGCAAGTAGGCGGAACGCGGATCGGGGCTTTGCGTAAGTACACGTACGCGCGTATCGAGGGAGGACTCTTCGCGCTTCGAGCCGCATCTTCCAGCGGGTGCTCGTTAAACTGGCTCTCTCCCTCTGTAGCCTCTCTAATCCTCTCTGCTCTCTCACATCAGATCACGGGGACGCAAGATCTTCCCTCGTCCTGTGTAATCTTGCAGCTAGCCTATAGGGGGGGGAGCGATGTCTAGTGTCTGACTAGTCGGGTTTCGAGGCGGCGCAAAAACTGTCCCCATCGCAATCCGACATGTTCCGCGAATAATGCGCGCAGCTCGGCGGCCGACACGCGTTGGGCTCCGGTTGAGGGATGGACGGGGCGCGGAACGCGGGAATGTAGGTCAGCGAAAGTAGGCCGTATACGGCGTTTACGCGGCACTTTACCCTGGATACGTCTGCGCGGTGCGTTCGCGAAAATATTCGGCTGGAATGGAATGTCGCATGCGTGCGCGCGAGCTGCCGGCGGAATGCCTGCGACGGAGGGATCGCGAGTGATTTCGGAGGGGAACAACATCTCGCTCTCGATCGGCCCTGATGCTTATTCGATCGTCTCGCCGGGCGGAGGCGAGATCCAAGCAACATCTACTCACGCGCGCAATTATGCCTCGCTTTTTTCCTTTTGGCGGCGTTTATGGTCGGTATTTATGAGCGTTTTGGTGCGATTACACTCGGGCATCGGAGGCTGAGAATAAGCCGTGCGGCTCGTTTTCGGCGCGTCGCGACGAGACCAAGACGGAAACTCCGCAAGACCTGCGCGCGGTACTGCTAACGCAAAGTGGCGGCCAACACGAGCCTTCACTTATCTCCGTCGCAGCAGCCCTCACGCCGTTCATCTTGAACTTTTCTCTCTCCTGCATCGCGCACTTAAGCTCTACTCTGCTTCAGCTCGCCGCCTCTTCCTGTAGCTCGCGCGAGGGAATTATCTTCCCAGCTCCGAGGACAAGCTGGGCGAGCTGGACAAGCTTGACAAGCTGGACAAGGAACGCCCCGTGCAAAAGTATATCCTAGCCCTTTCTTTCTCCTTCGCCGAAACTTTCCCGATAAGTACGCCTTTTTACGAGTTTGCACGAATTCACAAAGTCATCGCCTTCTAGCCCTTTCTCGTCTATTCCCGCCTCGTTAGCGGGGTGTATTAGCCGCGCGGCCAACGATTCTTTCGCCGCCAAGATGCGACGCGTACGAAAAGTTCATGCGTTACGGATGCGCGCCGAATATTTTTAACGATCTCAAAGTGGAAATAAAAGCCGCGCGGACTGCAGGGCGCTGTTCGCGTGTGCTCGCCCGCGAGGAAAGCCGCGACGATTTTCCAGAGTATCAAGCGCACGTGCGTCTCGACGAGGCGAGCGTGAAGAGCGTGAAGAGCGTTGCTGCAGTCGAACGGGCGAAAATGTCCGCAACGCTCCTCGTTACGCGAGCGCGAAAGTCTGTCCATTAACGCGAACCCTTGCAGAGCTTGCCGGCGACAGCGTGAAGCGGGCCATAACGAGGGCGCCTTTGTCGGCGAGCGAGTCGGAGCGCGAGCATATAAGGGAATAGCTCCGACGGGGGGCTTGACGAGGGTTCGAAATATCGCGAAAGTGCGCCGGCTGATTGATTGCGAGGCGCGGAGAGAAAAGCTCCTTTCTCAAGACTCTCCCGCCAGTCCGAGCTTGACTACGCACTCCCGGATGAGAAAGTATTGGAAATGTTATGTCTACGTCAATTGTCAGCGAACTGACACGAGACCGAAGCCGAAGTGGGTGGAAAAGGATTGCCGCGGGAATCGCGATTCTAATTCGATTGGAATTCGATTTCCCGGGGCCTCGAATGAAAATATGGCCTTGATCCGTGCTCTGATTAACGGATGAACCGAGGATGAGCCGCCGGGAGCCCGAGCCGATTTCGCAGAACCGGGGCGCAACAGCAGAAACTCCACTCTCTCGTCCCGCTCTCCCCCACCGCGAGTCAAGAGGGCCGGAAGGAAGGAGCAGACGCAACGGAGCGCCGCCGGCTAAATCAACAGGCAAACAAAAGGACCGACTTGCACTCGTGGCTTGGAGGTCTCTGAAGCATCGCCCGGCGCCGAAGCGATCGGATGGGACTCGAAATACCTGGCAGCAGGCTTCTCTCAGCAGTCAACTGCGGCGCCGCTCAGCAAATGCGCCTCGCGAACTCGTCACTCGCTACTCGATTCTCTCGGCTCCTCTCTCTTCCCGTCCATCCCGGAGATCGTGGGAGCACACTGGCTCGCGGCCGTCACAAGAGCCATCGGATCGTTGACCCTACCGCGAGGACTCGCGTCGCTGCGCGCGCACCTGGAACGAGCTCGCCTGCGTGGTCGGAGGCGTCGGGACGCGCACTGCCGCCGGACTCCGGAGCCGAGTCTAAAACAGCCCCACCCGGCGCCGCGCGGATTCATCCCCCGCCGCAGTTGCCCGGAGCAACGCGCAGCCGCTATCCACCTACCCCCGTCCCGCCGTCCCGCCGTCCCGCCGTCTCGCCGTCCCGCCGTCCCGTCCGGCACCTATTTCCACTACTCGCAGGAGCACGATGACACGCAGCCTCCGATTTTCCGGATCCAGCTTAATTTCCGATGCTCGGATATCGCGTTCCCTTGATTAGCCAACCAGCCGAGCTCTCCATGCGCCACCAGTCCTAATCCATCTCTAACTCCGTCGAATCATTAGTATTATTCAGTGTTATTCGACATTTCCAGAACTCGGGCAACTGCATGTCTCTCGCTGCGGTACTGCAGTGCGCAAAGCCGAGAAGCAAGTTCTCCGAAAGCAGTCTTAACGTTGCGAGTAGCTTAACAAGATGCTCCCGGAGCGGCGGCAGCAGCCAGCCCGAAGCTATAGACGCGGACGGGGGGGGGGGGGGGGGGGAAAGTCCTTCGTTTTACACAGCGAGGAGTCCTGCTTCCTTTTTTCTTCCTAACCAATCGGGCTGTCTGGCGAGGCAGCGACGACGTGCCTTATCGAATGCCCCGCAGAGAAGAATTCAAATCAAATTTCTCTCGGCCTGTTCGCACCGTTCGGCTGCAAGTGCAGCTGATTTGAATAAGAGGAGTATGGCTTAACGACCCCCGCCCCCCCCCCCGACGTGCGAAGATTCGCGAAAATCAGGATGTTCTCCGCTCCACAGGCTGGCGACAAACGGTCATCAGTGGCACGCATCCATGAGCGCAAATGGATTCGCGAGCGAACGGGGCCGGCGGGCTCCGTTTTATCCCCGATCGCACTTCCGAGCCACGTACGCGCAAACACGCGGGATCCGATGTTTTATTTTTCTATGCAGACGCGTTTTCGAGGCACATCCGGCGACACCGTTAATGCCACTCTGCCCGCTGCACTCGCCTCATTACATTATCGTAGTGATTAGCCGCAGCCCCGACATCCGAGAGTTCGCGCTCGCCGTGATCGTCGCGAATCGAAATAAGCGCGCGGGATACGACCAACCACCTGTCCGCGACAACTAGGCGAACAGCGCCGTCGCGGATAATCTCGAATTCCCAGCGCCTCGCGCAGCCATTCCCGCGACCAGATTGTCCGGCGGCAGCGCAACGCCATCAAGCCGGAAATGAGAGAAGAGCACGTCTCTCAGCTCTCGCTACACTGCCTCGCGCAGGGATCAAAGCTCAGATAGGGGCTGATGGACTTTTTCATCAACAGTAGGAGCGCGAATAATTTCGGACGATGCAACTCGGATCGATCGAGCCTCCCGCGCTAACAAAGACGCATTTCGCAACAGCCGAGCTTCCATTAGCGGCGTATCGCGGCTCAGATGCGCTTTGATTTTGACTTTCGAATATGAGCGCCGTTCACTTAACGACTTGCTTGAGCAATTGTGCAAACTTCCATCAGAGTCCGAAGCGTGTTTGTGCACGAGTATCGTGTCGTCGTATCGGCGTTGACGAGGCTTTGTGCCAGTAGCCGATCTCCCACAACGGCGTTCCATCGGCGTCTCTTGAGGGAAAATCCAACTATATACGAATCCGCACTTCTTCCGCTTCGCTCGCCTCCACCCTCCGGCGAGGTAACCTGGTTTTCGTTACTTGCGCTCTCTCTCTCTCTCTCTCTCTCACACTCCATCGTTTCGAGATTCAATTGGATCCCCCTGCGGCTTCGACTTGGAATCCACGCTCGCTTTAATCCGAGATCAACATAATATGGCAGAGTAACTCCTGCAGCCATCCTCACTCGACAGTTGCGCCTTCTTTCTACTTTCCCAGGGCATTTCGTCCAAGATCAGAGGAAGATTGATCAAAGCACGACGCGACAAAGCGGGTTCTCGCGCGAAGCGAGCGGTAAAATTAAATGCCCCCGCCCGCGATTAATTATTTACACGGGAAGCGTGAAAGTTGCGTACTGCAGGCTCCCGGCTCAAAAGCTCTCCCGCCAACTCGATGCAAACTTTTAAAAAGTTCCAACCCGTTCTTCTTTTTAACAGCACGATTCCGCGCTTCGGATGCCAATTAGGATTCCCCCGGCAGCGGCGTAGGAAATTATCGTGGGAAAAAATGTCGCGAATTTGAAATTCCCAACGCGGCTGTATAATATCCCGAGCGCACTTGGCCTCTCGCCTCGATGAACCCGATCTCACTCTCTCGCACGCGTCCCCGAATTCGAAATTCTAAACTAGCTACTACGTGCGGGCCGTGTAACCGTAGCAGTTTTCTGCGTAATTTCATTCCAGCTTGAGTGAAAAGGCACGTCGAATCGAGTCTGCGGTGAATAAGTCTGCTTGCGAGAAGAGAAGAGCGGACGTAAGCTCGGAGCCGCCTCTTGGCTTCTCCACGAAACAAGCAGCCAAGCCTTTATAACGCGGAATGAAGATTAACGAGCGCCATTGTTTGGGCCGTTAAAGCTGAGCTAACCCCTCTTGCCGGCGACGTGAAGAATACGCCGAACGACCTGATATAAGTGGCGCTCTCTGATATTCCACGCTGCACACGCGGCGGCGGCGGCGGCGGCGGCGTCGTCGATAAATTTTCGAGGGCTCGAGTGCCACTTGCGCCCGGCGATTAATACCGCGGGCTTTCTTATTCCGGGATGCGAATTCGGTAGGACTTGCGCGCAGAGGCCGAATTTCCCAGCGACGCATAACTTGCATTTAATTGAAAGGAAGAAAGCCGATTTTTCGTTTAAACGCTCCGGCAAAAGAAGCATCGCGAAAATCCTGATACCGCGGGGAATTTCATTTACATGCAAATAAAAGCACGGGGCGGCGGCGGCGAGCCTGCTCACAAGCACCCGTGTGATTTACTTTTATTAATTAAAAACTTCCGCCTCTCCGCGGCTGTGTGCGCGTTTCGCGCTCTTTCTCGTCAGCTGTATGTATCATCGCCGCGCTTTCGAAAAATTGCGCTCGTAAAGCGCCGGCCGTATTTCAAGTTTTGCGCTCGGGAGAAACGCGCGGGAACTCGGGCGATAAAAATGCTCCTCGATTCCACTCCAGGGAGCGGTATAACCGTCCTCGCCGGCGGAAAAAGCCTCCGCGCGATTAACGATATTTAGTGCGAGTGCGTGATCCCGAGGTCCGACTCGATTTGAAGGATGGCTCGCGGCGAAATTTCGGTTTCCGGGGCTCCCAGTCTCTACCAGGGAGCTTCTCTGAGAACCTGCAACAAGAGTGCTAGCTTGAACTTGCAACGAAACACGTCAATATTTATGACGCCCTCGGCCGCTCCGCCGAGAGAGTCGAGAGCCCGGCTGCAGCAGCGGAACAAGCGACGTTAGCCAGCAGGTCTCGCTTAGAAAAGCTTCGGCGAGCCGCAGAAATTATTCCGGGCACGCGTGCGCGTGAGTGCAGTCGTCTTCGCTTCGTTCTCCAATTCCCATAGTAGCAGCGCTCGCCGCGGCGAGCGCAGCAAATTGCGCGGAAAGCCCGGGATTAGATTAGCAGTTTGCAAAATCGGAAGCCCGCAGAGCAACTGGAGGCGCGCACTCGTTTTTGAGTGGCTATTCTCGAGTCGGGCAGGCTTTTTCTCTCGCCGACGCTAATGCTATCGGCTACTCGTATCCGCTTATGCGCGCCGAGGAGAGTCAAGTTTTCGTCGCGGAAATGATGAATAATATATGAGCTCGCGAGAGATTGAATGATCGCCGTTTGAATATTTATGCAGTCTGCCTCGGATCTCGATTGTTATGCAGAGCCGGAGTCGGAGCTAAGAATTAGATTGGCTCGACGCGAAATATAAAGAAGAATGGACTATCGATGAGGTAAAGGTGGAGTGCTCCTCTTATCCAGCGATCCCTATTATTTGTCCTTTCTGTGCTCTATATGCTCGAGCGCGTCCCCCATACGACATATTTTAAATACTCGGGCTAGTGCAGTTTCGCTTCCCGATGAATTATTGATGCGTCGGGGTATATATATAGTAATCCATCAGCAAACCAAACGCGCACGAATAATGCGCCGCTCACACGTCATTGAGCCCAGTCGATAAGAACACGCAATAGCGAGTGAACCGTTGCCGAGTCCCAGCACTTATACTACTCCTCCTACTCCGCTTTTCGTCAGTCCAGCAATCATACTGCAGCAGAGGAGCTCGGAGCAGCAGCAGCAGCAGTCCCGAGTCGCACACGCCGCTGCGGAGCGAGAGAGTACATACGCCCGGTGGATAAACACCGCCTGGGAGAAATTGATTTTCGCGCGCGGAACCTGAACCCGCGGAGATATCGCTGCTAGGCAGCGGCGCTTGATACCCAATAACCCGAGAGTGAAGAAGCTGTACACAGAATTTCCAGAACGGCCGTTTGACATATTATCAGCGGGACAAGCGAGGCCAGAAGCGAGCTGTACGAAGGAGCGTAATATCCCTCTTTGCAGTGCCCCGCCGCGGTTCATCCGGATAACGGCCAAGGCCACGCAATATCCTCTGGAGCTCGGCAAAAACAAGGAGCTCTCCGCCGCCGCGGCGCGTGGTCACTTTTTCGTTCCTGAGAGATTCCCGCTCATCTCGCCTGTTCACGCGTCGATCGGGAATTAGTTCTGCGAAAAAGGCCGGCGGATGTTCTCCGAGGGATGCACCCGATTGTTGCTCATTCCCTGGACGGAGCTGGGAGTCGTTCGAGCCGAGCTTTGATAGCAGCAAGTTCCGGCGGCGCTCTCTCTCTCTCTCTCTCTCTCAAGATTCGCTGATTCGATTTGCTCGAATCGGCAAGCAATTCCAGCGTCGAAATTTGCACAGGCGGCTCGCGGGACTCGGGCAAACTGACGAGCTGCGCATTTTCCAAAGACAGAAGGCCGTAAAGCTCCGTGCATCAAAAAGCCATTTCCTCAAGGAGGAGGAGAGGCGGGCTCGCGTGGGACGCTGCATAGATTTCGAGTGCATGCGCGCCTCTCGATCGCGAGCGGCAGCGATTTACGAGGTAGACAGAAAAATGCCCTCCTCATATATTTCCCTAGTGTGGCGTTACATTTGACGCGGCTCGAGACGAGCTCGTAAATCTCGCCGCCGGAGGACAGGCTTCTCGCTAATGGCGCGCGAGGGAATTGGTTCAGTCGATCGGACGCGCGATCGAGAACTCATTGAAAGCCACATCAGCCCGAGCTGCTGCAGCGTTCTCCATCTCTTTTTCTTTGCTCCTCTCTTGACGGCTCTGTTTGTCCGGCTGTCGCCCGGCGCGTTCGACGCGACGACACTATTCCCGATGCAGCGTACGTTCGCAGCCGTACGTGCGCGCACGCCGTCAAATGCACTCGCCGCCGACAATGGACCTGCCCCCGTGTAACGCCGCCCGACACACTCTACGCGTCGGATATCTCCCGAGAAATATCGTTACGTTTATGGACCTTGCAATTCTCGGCGCTTCTTCAGTCTGCAGTCCGCAAACCCTCCTCCGCAAACCCTCCCCGTGGATCCCCCCCCCCCTTGTGGCGATTTCATATAGGGCTTCTCGTTACTCTGCACTTCGCTAAAGGCACCGATTCGCAACAACGCTGTCGTCGCTCAATCGACGAACCGATGCCGCCAACGAGAGTTGCGAAATTTCTATCGCCGTCGCCGTGCAGCCTCTACTCTCCAAATGATCAATTCGCGAGTAAAGAAGCCGCTGGGGCCTTATTGGAAAAATCGACGCTAGACGAAAATGTTCCGGCTGAAATGCAGCATTACGTCCGTCGTGCAATTTATAACGTCTTCCTTGCGTGTTAAAGCGCGGCATGAACGGCATACCTAACGCAGCTCGCCCCCTCTCTGCGCCCGCGCGCACGCTCGAATCATAAATCCTCCCCCACCTCGAAGCGCTTGCACACCTATATATATGCAACTGAGCCTGTGCACTGTCCAGCGCTGCTGCATTCGGTATGCGAGCTCGGATCTAGAAAACGTATCGAAAACGATTGGTCGTCACGGACAGTTTTTATCGAGTTAGTTATTCGGCTCGTGGTTCGTGCGCCGTCGTACACAGCTGACTCATGCGGCAGAGGCAGCCTAGTCGTTACGCTGCTCCTTAGTGGCTATCCGCTCGAATTGAAGAAGAAACGACCTCTGACTCGGTGACTTAATTGACACTCGGGGCAAAGTTCACGTGTCACTCGAGATACTTTTCCGGCGCTCCGCGCGATTGATAGAGTCGAGCCCCCCGCCCGCGTATTAACTTTTCGTCGTTCAATTTGGAGGACACAGGACACGCTATTAGAATATCTTTTGTGCAAAGTTTGATAGCTTCGAGCCAGCTGGGAAATTCAATGTATGCGGCTTCGAAACGTGTTTACAGGTGACTGCGTTATTTTGACCAACCACCGAATCGCGATTGGCAAATCTCGACTGCGCACCCGGGCCAATGGTGCAAATAACTACTCTGATCAATTTCATAGCTCGGATGCAGCTCGCTGCTGTCAATAGCAGCTGCGGCAAAACGCTCAGAGTCGGTTGTACTCACCAGTTTCGCGAGCTCGAACTGCCCCTTCCTGAGCAGGTCCATCAGCTTCTTCCGCTCCATCTCCTCCTTGGTCACGTAAATCTTGCCGCCGTCGAGCTGGCCCTGCTGATGCTGCCTCGCGTGGACTTTCTCGTAGTCGTCGTTGAGGACGCTGTTGTAGTTGAGCGGCTTGACGATCGGAGACGGCTCCCGCCGGCTTTCCGCGGCATCGGGCGGACAGGCTCGGGGAGGCGGCGCCGGCGGCAGGTCCTGCTTGAACTGGAGGTTCTTCACCAGCACCTCGTTCACCACTGCGCCGTTTTCGCTCGGCGCTCTCTCGCGGATCGCGCTGTACGCGGGCTCGTTGCTGGTCGACGACGGCGTCGAATCGGGCTTGGCGGGCGGATTCTCATGCTCCTTGCGACGGATCCTCTCGCTCTCGATCAGGTTCAGCTTGAGGGTGCTTCTGGATTCGTAGGAGGTCGCGTCCGACTTGTCGGCGCTCTCGACGCTCTCCTTCGAGCGTTCGTGGAAGGTTTCGAAGCCCGCCTGCCTGGGCTGCTCGGGACTGGGGGGCTTCGCCGCGCAGCTGTCCTCCCTCCTCTTCAGCCTGAAGCTAGGCGACCTCTGCAAGAGCTTCAAGCAGTGGTTGAGACCGGACTCGGGCGGCCGCACCGCCTCGTCCCTGCCCGCTTCCCTGCTGCAGGCCTCCCCGTAGACGAAGTTGGTTCGCCCAGGCCTGAAGACCGACTCCAAATCGTCGGCGTGAATGACCTCCGGCTGCAGCGTCGTCTCGTAGATCTTCTCCACGCGCCTCGCCGGCGAGTCCGGCTCGGCGTTCGGCTTGAAACTCGACTGCCCCCTGTCGTGGCCCTTGCTGGGGTGGAAGCCGTCGCTCCTGCTCGGCGACATGGGCGACTTGCTCCTCGTCTCGATGAGCACGTTCGAGCCCTGCAGGCTCCTCGACTTGGGCGCCCTCTGCTCGGCCCTGCCCTGGAAGGCCCGGACCCGCGCGCTCACCGGGCCGCAGTGCTCCTGGCGGAGCTCTGAGCCGGATTCCGTGGCCGGCTCGGCCTGCCTGCTCGACTTGGAGCGCGTGCTCTCGCGCTTGAAGGACGCCTGCCGCGTGAGCGCGACCTCGCCGCCGGCCATCTCGTTTCTGGCCTTGATCAGGCTGGATATTCGATTCTCCATCTGGTGCCTCGCGCGCGCGCTCTTGCTGCTCCTGGCCGCCTGCTCCGGCGGAAGGGGCTCCGGCCTCTGGGACGGGCTGGCTTCCCTCGAGCGGAGCACGGCGTTCGACTGCTGCTTCTGGAGGCGAGCCTTGCCCTTGAGGGCGAGGTACTGCTTGTACGTTCCCCTGCTGGTGTTGGCGCCGACGCTCGGCTTGGCTTGGAGGCCCTCGCAGGCGGTGAGGTCGTCGTAGCTGGAGGAGCCGTTGAGCTGGGAGCGCCGCGACCTCGCCTCCTGCTGCCTGAGCCTGCGGTAGCTCTTGGCCTCGGCGCTGCTGTTGGACCTGGTGAGGCCGGGCCGGGCGTCCTTGGCGAAGCCCGCGCAGTTCTGGCTGCGCGTCTGGCTGAGCCACTCGTCCACCCTCTTCTGCACCTCGCCCTTGCGCAGCAGGAGCTCCGGCGGCGACTTGGCCGAGCTCAGGCTCGAGCGAACCTCCGGGTTCTGCGGCTGGAAGGGGCCGGCCAGGCCCTCGGAGCCCTCGGCCGGCGGGGCCTGCCGGTCTCTCGAGCGCTGCCGGACCTGCGTCTGCCTGCTGACCTTGGTCGGCGCGAGCTGCCGCTGGGGCCCGGCGCAGCTGCTCCTCGAGCTGTGCTGGCGCCTCTGGTAGTCCATCATCTGCTGGAAGTTGGCGAGCTCGAGGCAGCCGAGCTCTATGTCGCTGAGATCGGAGGAGCGCCGGTAATCGAGCTCCTCGAACTCGTCGAGGATGTTGTTCACCGACTGCGTGTCGATCGAGCTCGTGCTCTTGGACTTGTTCCTCGCGAGGCACTCGTCGCTGCTCGAGTGGCCCTGGAAGTTTCGGTACTGCTGCTGGAGCCTCGCGTGGTTGGTCAGCCGTCGCCTCGGGTGCGGACTGAGCCGCTCGTACCTGTCCTGCGGCTGGCCAGCTCGCCTGGGCCGGTGCGAGCCGCGCGGGTGCATCCTGCCGGCTGCTCTTGGCTCTTGGTCGCTCTCTCACGGGTCACGGGTGCGCGGCGCCGAGGAAGCGCCGTAGTAGAAGGAGCCGGCGCGCTCTCGGCATCGCTTCCGCCGCCTTGGTCTGAAACACACGGAGCATAATGCGTGATTAGCGGGAGGGAACTCGAGGTCGCCGCCACGCGGACGAGAGAGAAATAGCCCAAGTAAAGGTAAAGCGGCGCGAAACGGGACGATCAGGAAGGCGGCGGTCGAAAAGAATGTCATCGTGAAAATCGGCTCGCGTCCCGCCGAACAATCATCGCACCTCTCGCGAGTTGAACGCACGCCTATAACGAGAGAGCGCCTGGCGTACAGTCGCCCGTCCCTCTCATCTCGCTCTCTCTCTCTCTCTCTCTCTCCCTCTCTCTCTGATGTTGCGGAGAGCGCGCGCGTGCACGCAAGAGCGTCGACATAGAATCGCTGGAGAGGAACGCGGGCGCGCCCACCGCGGGCGTAGAGAAATTCTGCTGTGTCGGATCGGCTCTCCAGATATATAACACAGCGAATCCAGCGCAATGCGCAATTTGAATTAGCGATCGGCGGCTATCCAGCACGTAATCTCCCCGAGTTTATACTTTGAGGTTTCCGAAGAGATGTGCGCGGATTAACTGTACTCGGCGGAACTGGTAGGGACTGAGACTGCAAGAGTCCTAGTTGATAAGCGCACAGGATCGCGGATCAACATCCAGCTCGTTCCCCATTCGTATGGGCAGAGAGAAAGAATTAAATTAGGCGCGCGTTCGATCCGTTTTTATGCACGAATCTTCAAGTAAGCCGCAGACAATTGAGCGTCAATATCAGAGTCCTTGTGTGAATTAATTGTAAGGTCCGATATATCACACGGACGATGAAAAAAAAGTCACGTTATGACTCGTGTCGAATTGGAGGTGCAATTGAAGCCAATTGAGTGAAACTACGCCAGTCTGGACAAAAAATCCCCCTCCCATCTCGAGGCGTGATCACTTTCGAATTGTCCGTGGGTTTCCGTTTCGAGGGACGAGCTTAGAAAGCGTGAGCCGAGATCTCTCAATTCGACGAGAGCAGAAGAAATGCTCGTTAAACGGCTAAATTGGCATAGCTGCAGGCATGCATCAACGCCTATTAGACTCGCGAGTGGGCGGCTCATCTGAATTTGCCTAGTTTTTTTTTCTCTATTACCGTCTAGTCTACTGCCATCGCGTCGCGGGACGTGCCTTGCGCAAACTTTCTGCTGCTGCGCTCTCTAATTATTTGGCGTTTTGTAACGCGCGCGCGTGGCAGACTTTTAAATAACAATAAACTAAACGAGTCCACATCGCGTGCGCGGGCTACCTACGAAATTCGGCCACCCGCTCGCGTTCGCAACAACAAAGCCCTCCTGCGCCCGTATATCCGTCTGAGAGAGAGAGAGCATTGTCTTTCGCGAGGATCCCGCAGAGGTGGGCACAGCATCGGCTCTTCTCCTTCTTCTTCCTCTTCTCGCTGCTCGCGGGCATCCCTGGAGAGTAGCCAAGTGTGCCGGCGCGCCGCCGGACGTATAAATATAAATATACGAAAGGATAATATTCCGCTTCCTCTGGCTCTCTCTCTCTCTCTCTCTCTCTCTCCTGGCGAGCCTCATTTTCCAGCATCCTTGCGTGTGCTCGCTTGATCCGGTCCATTGCTCTGGCGGACCGCGGACTGCATCGACGTCCAAGAGCTCGTTCTGTTGCCGCTGCCGCTGCCGGCCCGGCGCAGTTTTCTACGACAGCTTAAACAGCGCTCTCTCTCTCTCTCTCTCTCTCTCTCGGCCGGCTGCGCTTTCATTTCCGGCGATTGACGTCCCCGATAGAAACCCATCGGGACGCGTTGTAATGAAATGATAGCGTGCTCGCTCTCCCACTCTCGTGGAATAGATACGGATGGATGGGTCAATCACCGACGTCTATTGTGGTCGCGCATCGAAATATACCGACGCACGCGAAACATCCCGCGGCGTTGCGCGGGTAACTAGAGGCGGCCGGGGAATTCGAGATCACGCTCGCATCGAAAGAGGATCGGCGCCTTTTTTCTCATCGCGGAATAATCCAATCCCTTCTCCCCGCCACGGTCAGAAAACCGCGTGGGGGGCCCAGCGAGCGACGTCGCGGCGGCACTTTCCTAACTTATCCTCCCGTCCTTCCTTTTTGCGCCTGCTGCTTTTATTAAGCCCGCCGTCGCCGCGCCGCCGACTCATCTCGCGCGCGAGTCAACGTTCTGTAGCTGCGCAGCGAAAGAGGGAACAATGAGCGAATGGGAGGGAGGGCGAGAAGTCTTGGTTGTTTTGCAGTTATTAGCAGCGTAGGTTTCGCTTGGCAAAAGGAAGGAGGAACCCGAGAGAGGGAGAGAGAGAGAGAGAGAAAATGCCTTTTCGAGATTAGACGCACGTGATGCGAACGACGAGCTCTAACAGTAAACGCATTTGTGGAGCTGGAGCTTTGAGAGCCAGAGCAGGAATGCACAGCATCCGTTTATGCGCGCAAGCTGCTCGCAATCGCAGCATCTGCTGCTGCTGCTGCTGCTGCTGTACGTCTTCGTTTCAAGAGCTACTCGGATTTTTCATGAACAGATCGAGTGTTGCGCGGAGAATAAAAGCGGCAGCGGGCTGAAACAAAGTGTGATGCCGCGCGGGAGCCGAGAATAAAGAGCGCACTGCAGCAGAGCCGATAAAAAGAAAAACAGGGCGCTCGGCGGCGCTCGAAAAGAATGTAAAAGGCCAGAAGTGAAATGAAACAAGAGAAGGAACAAAGAGCGTAGCTGCCGCTCGCGCCTCGCCGCGCGGCCAGAGCTGAGAGAGAGAGAGAGAGAGAGAGAGAAGTGGCGGGTAAGAAGAGAGCGAGCAACTACACACCTATAGGCTCTCCTCTCACCTCTTCCTTTCGCGCTACAAATAAACCACGTGCTCTCCTCTGCCGGGCTTTATTCAGCAGGACGAGCTGCCGCACCACCGGCTACTTCGGGGGCGGAAAATTGTCGTTTATTATTATGTTCTTTAAATTGAATGCCGCCGGTGATGAGCGGATCAAAGACTCAGGGGGGAAGGCCCACTGCCGCGTGCTCGAGTACTGGCGAATTTACATTCTTCGCTTTCATCGATAAGCTACTACTACAATTAGTACATCATGCTCAGCGCGAAAGTCAAAGGCGCTCGGTGATTCTCGGGCACAGAGAGACTGCTATTATGCCGCCGCAACTAAGTAGTCCGCACGCCGTGCGCGCGCGTGTGTATGTGTGTGTGAGAGAGAGAGAGAGAGAGAGAAAGGAAAGCCTCTCCTCGGGGGGCTTTGATCTTCGGCTGGAACCGGATACGCCTTTCGAAACTCGTGCGCCACCGCCGCCGCCGCTGCACTGCTCGCGCGAGCAAGCGCATTACACTACGATCTTAGGAAACAAGTGCACTGACTGTGCGCCTATTGAGAACGCGCATATGCGCTTACCGGGAGATAAGCCAACTGTGGCAACGCTGTGGCGTGAAATTCGGCTGCTGGACGTAACGGGCTGTGCCTGCTATTATCTCCCGCGGAAGAAAGTTTACGAAGCGGCTTTCAAAAGGCTCTCATGATTCCATTTAATGGCGATGTTGTACTTGCAGCCGCGAATTCCCTTGCGCAATATATTCTGCACGTGTAGTACTGTACAAGATGTACGCGCGGGGCTTCTTTATTACGACGATTCGTTTGTGTACTTTATATATTTATGCGAGATAGACGTTAAATTTTACGCATCTCGTATAAAGCAGAGTTCAATCCAATAAACTTTTCATAGCGCGTTAAGCATGGAATTCCAGGCCGTAAAAATTAACGCGCCTAATAGCGAGCTATAATGTATGTAACGAAAAACCTCGTTTCGACTTGAAAGTATTTCCTCACTCCTCGTCAATTTTACACCGCCACACGATGGACGCGTGCAGGTAATTCGAGTCATTAGAAGCAGTGAGTGCGCGCGCCGAGAGACATTTTTCGCGACGCTACGACAATGACAGACCACTTTGCTCGCGAGGAAAATAAATTCAAAATGCTGCGAAGCACGTGATTCCGTACTCAATGCACAATCGTTGCGTAACGCGTTATTGTGATTGTTCTCATCGTTTTAATCGACGTAGTTGCCTCGGAGGACGTGCATATGCGAAGCTCTCCGCGAGCAGAGCGACAAACGCAAAGTTAAAAATGAAATTTTTTGCGGAAATTTTGAAAATGTTTGTAGCTCGCGCGTCGACGAGAGGAATAAATGTGGCGCGGGGGAAAACAGCGCATGAATTGTAGCTGTCCGAGTAGAGCATTTATTTCGCTCGAACGCAATGAAAAACCACGGCGAAGATGGCAGAAATCCAGAGTCCGCGAGAAGGAGCGTAGATGTTGACAAAGGCAAGAGCGCACCCTGCCGCCTTATCTCCCGCTCTCTCTCTCTCTCTCTCTCTCTCTCTCTCTCTCTCTCTCTCTCTCTCTCTCTCGTCCATACAGGTGCGCGCAACGTAAGAGTGTGCGTGTGTGCTCGATACTCACCTACGCGATAGTCAAGTCTCAACACGTCCTCCGCAGCAGGCTAGGCACAGGCGGGCGTCAGGTGTGGGGTCAGCATCGGCCACAGCGCACTGAAACAAACACACGATCCGCACTTCACACACGCGATACTACACGTCTTCCTGGAGGAGAGCGCGCGAGAGAAGAAGCAAGTCGCACACGTGTTGCACAGATTGTTGCCGGCCTCGGCCGCCTCGGCCGCGATTATTACACCGCCTCGGACAGGCCATCGGAGGAGTGGGAGGAGGTGCAGCACCTACACTGCACTGCACAGAGCCATAAACGCGCGCGCCGAAGGAGAAGACCGGGCGCGTTATTTACGAGCCTCCGCGTGTTATTGCGCGCGCCGTGTAGCCGAGCCGAAGCCGAGAGAAAGCCGCTGCCGCAGCGGATGAATCGAGATTAGTCGGGCTCTATTTTTATCGGCAGATAGAGAGCCGTCCAGAAACGGCGCTTTCGAGGCCGTCAGTCAATCAGTCATATGCAGCCGATTGGACCTGGGCATGTGTCACCGAGCGGTCGGAGAAAGGAGGACCGTTAACAGCGCGCGATTTTAAATTCGGAACTCTATCCACGCGAGTGTTTCCTCTCCACATTCCAGGAATGCCGCTTCTCTTGGAAACGAGGCGGAGGGCGAGACTCGCTTCAGATCTTGGAAAAAATCGCCATCCCGCCTAACCTCAAAACAATTGCGATCCTCGGCGATTTCGACGCCGCCGCCGCCGCTGCCGCCGGTCTGCGGAGAAAGACGCGAGTGGTTATTATTGGTACAATTGGACCGCGGTCGGGTCGTTCAGTGCTTCAGTGTTGACAGCTCCTCCCGCAGGCCCCCTAACCTCGCAGCGCAGTAGCGGCCATAGCGGGCGGCCATAGCGGCACTCAGTCACTCAGACGCCGAGGACGGCATTCCAGCACAGAGGACGATATCAGTTCGAACTTGGGCAGCAGGGGAAGTGAGGTAAGTACTTACTTGCACGCGTATTTACGATCGCGTCGCGAACTGCGAACTGCGAACTGCGAAGAAAGCCAGCGGGCCTTCGAGGCTCGGACGACGGGCTGGCAGTGCTGGCACTGAAGCGCCGAGTCGCACTCGATCGCGAGCCCGTACTATACTAAATACTTGCGCGCGCTCCCTCTCTCTTGCGCTCCATACCATACTCTCCAGTCTCTTTTTCTCCGCGTCGCTCCGTCCTTGTCCGGGGCCCGCGTGCGGAGATGGTGCGGAGCGGAGAGTGTGGACCCCACGTGGCCGCACCGTACTGTACATTGTGCCTCTCCGTCAACACGCCGCCCTTCCCCTCTCCCGCTCTCGCGTCTTTCTCTCCGCTGCAGTCGCGCATTCTATCTTTCTGGTCGTCATTTTCTCTTTTCGAGAAGTCCTCGTCGAGCTGGCTTCCCAAGAAAGCTGTGTTGCGCTATGTGCGCTATGTGCGTTCCGTCTCTTCGATACTCTACTCTACGATTGATTAGTTTTATTCGAGAGCACATTAGCCACGCTCGGCCCTGCCTCTTTCTCTCCCTGGAGTCTCTGCTGTCATTTCCTATGTATTCCTCGAGCACTTTTACCGGAATCGTACTTATTATTTTCATCTCGTCGATCCGAGCTGTCTCGCCGCATCGCACGTATTGTACGGCATAAATTAACAAAGAGCTGGCTTCTTTACCTTTATTTCATTCTTTCTTCCGGCCCCACGGTTGCCGCGATGTCGTTGTATTCATTTCCCTCGGCTCTCTCGATCGTTGCAGAAATGAGCGAGAGTGCGGCTCTCTGGCCCAGTCTGCGGAGAACAGTTACGCGGACCGGCAAGAAGCTCGCCTTTCTTGCGCGCGGTGGCGCTCCACAAATTACGAGTTCCCCGGGTGCGGATAACGCCACGTACCGTAGCTCTCGAAAAAGTTGCGTCAGATCGGCCACTGCTCGCACGCTGTCCCTCATTGTTCGGCCGCGGTTTTTGTGTCTGGCGGCGACATAACAGCGTGATTCATGCGACGCGTGCGGATGCACCTCGCCGGCGATCGGCGCGGCGTGATTCACGAGGGTCAGCCTTATTTGGCCTACTGGATTCGAAGAGAGTTACGCGAGCTATAAACGTTGCGACCCGTTATTACTCAGCCGGCACAGTGACAGCTGGAAAAAGGGGAAATCCGCAGAATGGCAGCGCGCAAAGCCACGCGAACCCGAATGGACCAGAATTTCAGTTGGCTAATTAGTTTCTTTAAAATTAACGCCGCTCGACGGCATCTGGCTGCTCTCGCCGCCTTTCAGTAAACAGCGTGCCCCGCACGTCGCGCGACGGAACGAGGCTCTTTCATTTCCGCTCTCGGCTGCCTGCGTACATTTGTACCGTTCTTTCGCCTCGTCCTTTTATCCGCTTTATTCGCTTTATTCGCTTTATTCGCTTTAGTCGCTTTAGTCGCTTTAGTCGCTTTATTCGCTTTATTCGCTTTATTCGGTCCAGGCGCCCTACCGGTCCTACGCGTCGCGCATACGCTATTCGCGTCGGTGGTAAATGTATGCGCGATACAGTTCATTGACAGGTCCGGTCTACTGCACTGATCCTCTTATTAATCGCAAGGCGGCTCGTACAGGCTGGCTCAACGGGCCGCATGGTAGCTCGCCCGGCGTTTTCGCCTCTTGTTCGCGCGCCTCGCGTACGTCGCGTTCCACCTAGGCCTCGGCTCCACGTAGGCCTCGATCGGCTCCTCCTGCAGCTCGTCCGGCTGCTTGTGCTTCCTCAGGGCCTCGGCTGCTCCTTCCGGGCTCGCGGAAATCGCGGCAGGAGGCGATTCCGAGCGGTTCCGGCCGGGCCTCGCGTACATCTTCTCCAGCCGGATCTCCAGGCCGCCGGTGTCGTCGCTGACGCGCAACGGAGCCGCCCCCCCCTCGGCCATCAGCTGCTCGAGCTTCTTCACGAACGTCAGGATCTCCAGCATGTTCCGCATCCTCGCGATTTTCTCCCTCTGCAGCTGCAGCTCGTCACCTGCAACGCGGAGGGCCGACGATTCGCGCTCGAGGCAGCAGCGCTTCCGCGGCCTACCTACCCGGCTCTCGTCCCGGCGTCGTCCCCTCGCTGCTCGTCGCGCTCGGCTCCGTCCGCGACTCGGTCGAGTCCCGGGCCGCGGTCTCCGTGCTGCCGCAGTGGCACTCGGGGCTGCTGGTCCTCGTGCGCACCCTCTCCCCCTCCGTGCCCGTCTCGGGCTCGAGGGTGTCCACCGCGACGGAGGTGAAGTCGGCCGGAGGCGGCGCGGCAGTGCTCGTCGCCTCGCAACCGCACCTCGCCGTAGCCCCGGCGGACTCGTCGTCGCCGTCGCCGTCCCCGCGCCAAAAGCTCCTGCTCGAGCCTTGCTTCTCCGGCGCGGACAGCCGGACGAGCTTGGCGTTCGCGTGGATCCGCTTGCGGGGCGCCTTCTCGTCGCCCATGCGCCGCAGCGCTCCCCTCGCCTCCCCCTCGCGCTTCGAGCGCTTGGGCTTCTTGCCGGAGCAGCGCTTCTTCTTCCTGCCATGCGACTTGGCGGCTCCGGCGTCCTCGGGGTCCTCCAGGTGCAGGTGGAGACTGCCCTGCACCGCGACGTCGTACTCGCGCCCCTCGGCCAGGAGATCGCTCAGGTCGGCGCTCTTTCTCGCCGACCTCGCGCTCGGCTCGTAGCCCAGCTCGCCCGACACGCGGAGGTTGAGGCCGTTGAGCGAGGACAGCCTTCTTCCCGTCCCGGCGTTCCTGCTTTCGTAGTAGTCGTAATAGTCGTCGTAGTAGACGCTCTCCTTCGATTTACGTGTTCCCTTCCCGCGGAAACTTGCCGCGAGAGGCTCAGCCCCTGCGGCTGCTGAGGCGGCTGAGGCGGCTGAGGCGGCTGAGGGATCGTTATTATTCACCGAAACCTCCTTGTACGGTGTAATATTCACGTGCCTCGAGTGCTCGTTACTCTTCGAGTGATTCCCAGTGCTGCTGCTGCTTTCAGCAGCGTTGCCGCGCTCATTCTCCGATTGGCGCAGATCCCGCAGCTCCTGCTCGAGCCTCTCGTCGTCCTTCGTCCGCAGCCCGCGCCTCGCCAGCTCCAGCAGCTCGTCCAGCCGGACGCTCCTCGAGTCGCGAAAGTAGTCCAGACCCAGCTCGCCGGCGCCGATCGCCAGGCAGATCGGCAGCCGCCGTCCGAGGCTCGAAATTATCAGCGCCTCGGCGACCAATTTCTTTCCCTCCGGCCCGGAGGCCACGCGCTCGGGTTCGCGGCTGACCGCTTGCCGATCGCCCCCAGCCGAGTGCCCCTCCTCGAGCGCCGACTTTTTCTCCAGCCTCAAGGAGCCCCTTATCCTGTCCAAGTCCGCGGCGATTCGACGCTCGATTTCGGCGAGCTCCTTCTTCGCGCCGAGGCGAGCCTGCGCTCTGCTCGCGAGATTAGGACGGCCTGCCGGCCGTCTCCTGCCTCGATGCTTTTTGACGATCCTCCGAGACTTGGGAGAGGGACTTCCGGCGCTTGATTCGCTGTCGGCCAGGGACAGCAGAGCTCTCCTTCTGAATTGGGGGACGCGATTCTGGCTGGAAGTGGAGCGGATTCGTAGAGTTGCGGAGCCGCGTTTCGAGTTCGGCCAGAGTTTTTCCCCTATCGGTATCTGACATGCATCCCTTTTCCGAGAAGCGAGCTGCATTGAACGGCGCCGCGTTCGGAGAATGTTGGCCCGCGTTTGCGGGAATCGTTGACGCGAGCGGAAACTCGCTCTTTCGTTCTCGCGGAAAGTTGGGAGGAAGTTTGCCGGGTTCTTCGAGCTACTTTGAGCTCCGTCCTGGTGCACATGTAGAGAGATAGTTCAGATCCGTTAGCAGACCGGATACTTCCGACGGATTGAAAGTTGGAGGAATTTGGAGTCTAGTGGATTGCAAGGCGACTCACCCTTGTGCAGCCTTCTGCAGTTATAACCCACGTTGATGAGACACTTGTTGCAGTCGAGGTTGCTTCTGGAAACTGCAATAAAGAAATCCCGAATTATTTGAAACTCCGCGTCGAGTTCGCAAACTATTTCGCAAGTTGGCAAAACAATGCTTGTCGCAGCTCGACGAAGAAGATTTCGAGCTGGCCAACCGAAGGCATGCTCGCTAGGGATGATCCCACGCGTCGATGGATTACCGTCGGTCGGGCTGGCTCTCGGTCGGTAATATTGAAATCGCTTGAAATGAACGATCTTGGTTTTCCGAACGACGCTTGCCCTGCACTAATCTGCTTGCGATGATCGAGCAAGGAAAGTCGAGGACTCGATTCGGCGTTTACACACTTACTTTTCTCGCTGTCTGGATGTTCGAGGACGAATGAGGCTTCTCGTGAAAGGCAGGCCTGCGATCCCACTTACCGCGAGTGTACCTGCGCATAGTGAACGAAGAAACGCTATCGCTTCGGCAGAGTGTGCAACGGGTGCGAGACGAGGAATTCGAATAAAGAGCGATCGTACATTTCTCGGTGGCAGAACCTGGAATGACGATCATCGGTCCAGCTCTCGCAGGCCACCCCATCCCCGGAGCATCGAGCAAGATATTCCGGATTCCCGGCAAGCTGTAATTGAGACGCGTATTCAAATTCGCCGCCGGGCCAGCGGCGCGGCGACGGCGGCGTTCCAGGATCGATGCTGCAGGCACGCGCCAGCGAAAAGATCAGCTGTCGGGTTAGAATTCCCGGAGGAGTTAGTTCTGCTGGGCAGAACAAAGTTCGAAATAGAGAGGTTAAAAGCAGCCGCTGCTTTCAGTTAACCTGCAATGACGTCCAGATGAGAGTGCTGCGGCGGAGGCTCGCTGACATGTTAAGCCATTCAAGCGGATTGCGATCCTTTCTTCCCGGCGCATTTCGGAAATCAGTTGCAAAGCTCAGGCCCTGAAGGTACTTGTCGTCATGCTGTCCCTTCGTTTTCGATCGAAGCACATAACAATCGTGAGGGAGAAAGAGCAAATTGTACAGGAGACTCGAAAAGCAACAGAACTGGTAATAACTCGTAAACAATATTGAACACAGGTGCAGAACCCTCCTTTGTTTTCGCACACTGCGTCCTTTTTTCCAATTTTCCGTTGAAAAATGTACAGATAGCGTCCGTGCTCGCAAGTTCGGCTGACCTAGTTTAGTCTGTTGTTCTTCGGGGGTTAAAAATCCATCGAATTTATGTCGAGCGAAGGCAAAGAAAATGCTTCCATAGCCGCGGCGATACGCGCGCGGGGGGCAAAAAGTGCATTTCAGTTTGTTTAATTGCCAAGCGAACGTATACGGACGTACGAAATGCTCCGCCAACGTATCAGAAGCGAAACTCGCTCTTGTTTATGTGCATACGCGCGTCGATCGATAAACCGATATCCAGTTCGTTCTGTTCTTTTTAGTGGCTGGATGAATGATCACAGGAAATTAACAACGCACTTACAGGCGGGTTTGTTAGAAATGAGTATTTATTTATATCACTCTCAATGTTGTACTGCAAATACAATACGATTTATCTTCTTAGATGCTCGATTTTTCTCTATCGTTGAATTCTTATTGCATCGCGAAACTGAACCCCACAGAATAGCTAGTAGGTATAATATTAGTCGTAAAATGTTAGATGTAACGCAGTTATTGTGCTGAAAAAAAGGAATCGATCGGTGACCACGTGTTCTTTTTTTTATTTATTTATTATTATTATTGTTTTTTTTTTTTTTTTATTGCGCAGATGTACTTAACAAGAGGACTCGCCGTCGGTTCAATTCATCTACTATATAGTTACAAAGATTCATCCTAGATTTCGTTAATGTTCAAGATTATACGCGTTCGAAGAAATTTGTAGATCAGCGAAAAGAGTTAAAAATCGCAACTTGTTAAAAGTTCCTATTGAAACACGATCAAGCTTGTCTATCGGAAGCATGAAAAATAACGAGGATAATCGTATACCATTCTGAAATCTATAATTGCACCAGGTGTGATTCTCGAGTTGGTCTTCTTTTAACAAATTACGATCAATTTTTACCATTTCGTCGCGTCCTGTCATTGTTTGTGTATACTTATCGATCAAACTCGAGGCGCGTATGACTATCGCATTCCAGAGTTCGAATGCATTGAGTATAATTGTATACGTTATTGTTTCCGCGTTTCCTCGTCGTTAATTCTAATGAACGGAGCGAGCTGGTTTTTTTTTTTGTTTTCATTTTGAGTTGCGTTAATGCTTAAAGTATCACAGTTCACGTTTTTTGCGTCGACGCTAGAATCCCCTTTCGTCCGCCTTTCATCCGGCAGCAATGTATCATCTCTCCGCGAGTGTGTGTTACTTCGGTCTAATAAAATGGCTTCTCCTTTCGCCGTCCGATCGAACATTCAGCTTTTTACGCCCGGAATGAAAGGGCGAGCCAGACGCAACGCCACACACAACGCCACACACTCGCCTCTTCCCGACAAGTCGAACGCATTCTTCGAAAAACTGCAGCTCCTACGCGCGCTCGAGCAAATGAAACGTTCGTTCTTCCATAAGCGGTGGGTCTAGGAGTTTGGTCTAGCAACTTCTCGCTCGCTTACAATGTTATATATTTGTTGATTCTCGTTGGAATCTCATCCGTATTTGTCCTAAAGCTTCTATAGAATGGCGCGTAAGTATAGTCTAGTTGAGAAAACGGTGCCGGACAGGTGCGGGAATCGCGAGCTCAGAGGACCGTGCGGTAGAGGAGGAGGCGGAGGAGGGGAAGGAGGAGAAGGAGGAGGAGGACAGCTACAGGAAGAATGTACGGCAGTCTTTCCCGTCTTTCGCATGCTGTCAGCAATGCGACGCCCCGATCGACTCGTCGTCTCCTTCTTCGCTCGGTCATAGCCAGAGGCAGGCGGTCGCTAGTCTCGAGAGAGGAGTAACTTTCGCCGACTGGTCCTGCCCTCGCACTCGGCTGCTGCTCTCTCTGCAAGCACACGCAAAGGTCGAGGCGTCAACTGGCCCGATTGAATTATCCACTGCGGGCAGTACCTCGATTTCGTTCGCTTGATCGACGGATCCCTGCTGGACGTTCGGCGCCCGAAATCGCGCAGCCCCCGCTTCGATCTGCGGCCAATCAGCGGCTGCTCGCTTGGTCATCTAAAGGCGACTCGTTCTCCCCGTCGCGCGGCTTCGTCACCAAGTCTTGCACTTGTTCGGCGGATTCATCTTCGCGCCGAGCGAGCATCGGAACGCCTCGGCGAACTCGGGCGAGTTCATCATTATGCCGTTGATCCTGGAAGCAGGCGAGAACCGTTTTAGCCTGCAGTGCCGCCGAGTGTAGCGGGGGAGACTCACCTCTCGGGCCGAGGCGTGTGGTAATCCAGCTCGACGGAGAGAATGTAGGCCTCGGCAGTCATGTTAGAGCAGTAGCTCTGCAAAGAGAGTATACGCGGGGAAGATGAAGTGAGAGCGAGCGAGAGAGAGAGAGAGAGAGAGAGAGCGAACGGCGCGGCGTGTCGGCTTACTTGGGCGGCGCTGATGAAGAAGAGCTGGCTGGGCCGCAGGGCCTCCAGCCCCGGCAGGGTTCGGTCCTTGCCGTTGGTCAGGATGTGCCAGGTGTGGTAGGCGATCTGCAGGGCGCCGATGTCCGCCACGTTCTCGTTCCGCGTGACGTTCCAATCGAACTGCCGGACAATGGGCGCGTCAGTGTGCGTAGGCTCGCTCTAAGGCGCCTAAGCTGAGCCTACCTGGACGTCGACGCTGCTCCCGAAGAACTTGACCTTCCGCCAGAAGCTGCGCGCGTAGAGCTTGGCCACGCACTCGATCATGGCCTCGAGTCTGCGCCAGGCCTCGGGCGTGATCCAGGACCAGTGCTCGCTCAGGGGCTCCGGGTCGAGCGGCAGGCGCCGGTGGTGCAGGTCGAAGGCGTGCAGCACCTCGTGGCTGATGACCGTGCCGAGGGTCGCGTAGACCGCGTACGCCGGCCCGCCGTCCCAGGACCAGGACCAGGCGGTCATCATCGCCAGGGGGATCACTGTGTGCACGCACAAGATTGTCGCATTGAGATTCGGCTCGAGCCTCGCGCGCTCGAGCACACTCGCTCCTAACGCTTACCGATCGAGTTGGACGACGCTTCGTAGTAGGCGCTGACCGTGAACGGGTAGTGCCACCTGTCGACAAAGCAGACTTAACTCGCGGCCCCCCGAGGGTGCGAAGCTGATCGGCGCGCCAGCTCCGCTCTACTCGCGCGCCTCTCTACTCTCTCGAGAATGCATTGGAAAACATTGGAAAAATAAAGAGGATGACGGTTGGCGCGTTACTTTTGAAATGGGTGGGTGATGCTCATGACGCGAGGCTCTGTTCTTCCGTCTTACTTGTGAGTCGCGTTTCTCTTGGGCTGGCCCTCCGCGGCTCGGTTCTGCCTGAACCTGCCCAGCACGGTCGAGAAGAAGTCCTCCTCGTCGATGACAACCTGCGCCGGCGAGCAAACCGGGATTAGCGAACCTGGAATTAGCGAGGGGGAGCAAACCTGCGCCGCGGCGTTCCCGACCCACCTCCGCCATTTCCTGTGCCAGCAGGCTCTCGTTCAGATAGCCGGGCCAAATTTTGAATTTCCCGCGCAGGGAACGCAGCCGGAAGACGGCCTGCGTCCTCGTCTCCTCGTCGAGCCAGGGCATCACCAGCATCCGCTCGGCGAGCGTCTCTTTGATGCGCTCGAAGAGTGCCGCTATCTAAACACGCGTTTTCCCCATTAAGCTTTCATTATTTTTTTTCATTCAGCCACGTGAATAGCGACAGGCGAGTCTCTGCTGGTTACCCGGTTTACGAGGAGCTGCAAAAAATCCGGATCGTACTGCTGAACGTAGAGCATTCCGACTGCTTCGCCGAAGACGTTCTTGGTCAGCTTGACGCAGTCCTCGCTCCAGTTCTTACTGGCGCTCGCGTTCACGATGTCGTGCAACACGTCCGTGGCGTAGAGCACCAGCAGCCCGTTGTGGATCACCCTGCAACGAATTCGCTCAGCTGAGGGAGTGGGGGGTATTATGGGAGAGCTTTAATTTGCGCGCACGAATAACGCTCGATAGCGCCCCCCTGCTTAATTATGAGCTACACGCGTCCCAGGTGGAACATCGATTCGCCGCGGGAAAGGCAGCGCTAAATAATTTCGCACAAAGGAAACGCGATAGATTGCGCCGAGTCGAGGTTTGGGAAAATTCCAAGATTTCGCTCGACAGAAGCGAGGCCCGCGGCTGCCTTTGGAGCGCGCGCGAGCAAAAGCATTCTTATCGCGTTAACGGCCCTCTTATCCGGCACACCGCTTCCCCCAGATCCCGGCTCCGCGCAGCTTTTCCGCACACCGAGTCCGCAGGGCGCGAGGGGCTCCAGGTGCTTTGAAGCGTTAATTAATCCCTCATCAGAGCCCGCCGTTAGTATATTCGACCCCTGCATCAACGCTCTCTTTGTCTCTGGGATTGTTTTTTCGCTGGCCGTCTGTTTTGCAGGAAGGGACTTTCGGGGTCGACGCGGAAATCCCAGCCAGTGTCAATTTCATTCGAGCGAGATCGTTCGCTCCGTCCAGATTGATGGCCGCATCTACCCGCGATCGATTGGAACGTATTAGCTGAAATTCAAGACGCGACGCGGGAGCGATCTTCATAATTGGAAGCCGATACGCCGCTTCGTTATCCTAGTCGCATCTCATTCGAGTCGGAAGGAGTTCCGAGTCCTTGGCTTCGTCGACACTGCACGGCCTCTTCATTCCGTGCGATTTTTTCGAGCGCTTTTATCCAGCCGCCTCGAGTAGGCATTAGGAGGGCGCGGGAATTTTAAAACGATGTCGATTCGCCCGTTGTTCGGCAGCTTTAGCGCGGAGGTCAGCCCTGGGCCAGCGAGAGCCTTTGCCCCGCTAATTTGCATTTTAATACGCCGGAGCGGTATTTCGGAGGCGAAGCTTTCTGCATCCTCCAACGAATGGATCCTTCGAGGAGGACGGCGAGACTCGTGAAAGTCTAAAATTCGATTTGGCCGCGTGAAAGAATCAGCAGCGCATCCTCGCCGGGAGTCGACGCTTTCCAGCTGAATATTGCGGCCCCGACGCGCAAATTCCTACGCCCCTGGCTCGCCTCGCTCTTGCCCGTTCTTGCCTCCCCCCCCCCTCTCTCTCTCTCTCTCACTCTCTCGCGAGGAGTTTTTCCATCGTCGCCGTTTCGATCGAGTTTTTCCGCAGCGGATAATTAGGCGGCCGGCGAGGATTGAGCGATCACGCGAGCGCGCGTTATGTCGGCACACAGCATGCATAAACTGGCAATTTGCCGGGGAAGCAATTTAATCGGCGCTCGGATTCTATATTTAACAAATAATTGGACGTTATCGCGTTTCGGGGATATTTTTTACGAGTTACGAGCGAGCGCTGCTCGTCCGACGCTCGTCCCGTTAACGAGAAACGCGATGGAGATAAATTACGTTAAAATCCGCGAGTCGGAAGAAGATCGAGGCTGCAGGGCAGAGGCGATGTTATTGTTTGGGAAAGCCTTTGAAACGTGGATTACGCACTTATTATTAGGGGTGGGACGAATTGTCTGAGCTGCCACACGTGGCTGTGCAGGCGGTACGCGCACGTTTTATAGTTATAATTATTCCTATTTATAGCCGGCTGTCGTTCGATAAAACGGCTGCAGGTATATTGCGAATCTGTGTCAAGCTATCCGGCGCGGCGCGCAAACATGGTTGGCGCGGCAAATCGATTATTAAAATGTCGAGTCCGTTCGACTCGTCTCGCGAGGCAAGACTGGTCGCACTCACCTCTTGGAAAATCGGCCGAGCAGCTTGCCGAGGCTGCGGAAGTAATGGGGGGCGGTCACGTAGACGTAGGCGGGCTGCTCGTCGCTGCTGTACTCGTGGTAGTGCTCGCGGCTGTAGAGCTCGGCAGTGGCGTTGTCGAGGCTCGCGTTGAGCAGCGTGCCCCAGCTTACCTATAACCGGGGCGTTTCGACAGTTGCACTCACTCGCGCTCACTCGAACTCGTCGCCCGCGCAGCGCTACTCACGTAGGCGAAGCTCTCCTGCAGGTGCGTCAGGTTGTACGGCACGTAGATCCTCTGGTCGATGTCGATCCAGTTGTAGATGTCCTTGTGCCTCGGGTAGATCTGCCAACAGAGCGCCGTGAGAATTCCCCTAAGTAGCGAGCCTTTTGCGCATTCTTTTTAGAGCTAGTCACCTTGTTGAGGGCCAGGCAGAACTGAAGCAGCTGGTCGGCCTCGGAGGATCGCTCCCTCGATTCCATGTCCCTGGGTATCAGGCCTTGGATGATCTTCTGTATTCTGCGCGAGCGCTTCTCCTCTCGGTTGTTCTGCGACACGGGAGAAAAGGAGGAACGATGCTTTATCGCGGCGATTCTTGGCGGCCGGCCAGTCGACTGGGCCACAGCTGTCGAACTTTTGGCGCTCGTGAATCGCAGGCGCGACGATTAGAAGAAGCCATGAATAGTCGATGAGCCAAAAAGTTAACGAAAGCCAAGTAGCGGCCTCGCATTACGCTCTCTCAAGCGCATGTGTGTCCGTAGCTGCGTGAATATAAGCCGATACACCGCGAGACCAAAGCCATGTCCGCGAGCGCGCCAAAGAGTTGCGTGGAGTCATCGATAAAACGAACGAGCCAGTGCAGCTCGGAGATGTTTTTTCCGCGGCGCTTCGACTGCAGGGAGCAAAGCTTCTGCTATCGGGCTAATTGGCTCGCGTTCGAACCGACGCCGCGGCGAGGAGGCAGCGACGAATAAGGGGAATGCCAAATGCCGGAGTTACGCTCGCTCTATCATAGCTACGCCAACATTGTTAATCGAACGCTTCCGCAAAGTTATCAATGCGCTGCAGCTTCATTGCTAATCCATCATCTGCGTAATGGCTGCTAACCATGATTAATTCCCCGGAGCCAGGCCTGCAACTTTCCCCCCCGGCGGGGACCGAACAATTGATAATTTATCAGCTGCGGCGCCATGCGGCATTTTTGCGGCTTCGCCAACGATCGCCATCGTTCGGCCGTGCTATATTCGAGCTCCGATCCCGCATTGTCCTGGCGCTGATTCTCCCCCCTGAGGATGCGAAAGCGAAACTGCGCGGAACGTCGATGCTTATCGTCAACAGCAGCGGTAAAACTTGAGGACCGCGAGCGCCAGCCCTCGTAAAGCCCGTTCCAGCCTGCAAGACAGCGCAACCAGTTCTAGTCGCAGTACAGGGCCGTCGGCGAATTGGAGGCAACTTGTCCCGGCCGGGAAGTGAAATTCGCGTTGCGCCGAGCGAAGATCGGAAAAACCGGCCGAGAAGCAGCGCTCGGCTGGCGGACGATAAATCGTGAATTGCGGCCCGCTGCGCTCTCGACAGAAACTCCGCGGCATAATCTCTCGACGGAAGCCCCGAAATCGAGGTTAACCGATTCCGAGCACGCCCCCACGAGCGCAATCGCCGGGAAACTCGTGGAGGAACTTGAACGCAAAGCAGCGCTGTTACTCGCCGCCGATCGACGCTCCCGGGCCATTTGCATTTGCATTTTATTTCCGGGCCGCTCGCCGAATCTCGGCGGAGAGGGGCGCCGAGGCCCCGAGTCCGCGCTGATCTGCGTGTTTGCTTTCGACTTTTCCTCGTTCCCGCATGACGATTGCGCCCGACGATAAGTGTAAATCGAGAAATGGCAGTCGAACGGCAAGCTCGAATGGCGAGAAACTTTCGGCCAAGTTAAAACTGCGAAACTTTCCTACGCTCCACTCCCTTCCTTCCCCGCGGATTCATTCGCTCGTTCGCATCGTTTTTATAAACAACCGCCGGAGCCTCGCGCGGAGAGGGAGCCGCGATGAAAAGCCTCGAACGATTGAACGATTCAGCGCGCTTTCGACTCGATCGTGCTTTAACGACGACTTGTTTTCTTTTCCCGCAGCTGCTGGACTTTGATTAGCGTCAACTGGCGAAAACTCGATTTTCTCCAGCTCCTGCAGCGGCTCCGAATCGATGGCGCCGGGCGCGTTCAGCTAGCGGCCCGGAAGAAACGGTCGGAGTCGGACTTTTGACGAACTGCTGTTGTTGTTGCTGCGCGGCCTCCGCCTCGAGAGATAAGACACGTGCGCGATCATCTCTTATCAGCTCCCGGCTAAAACGATTAGGCGCGCGCGCGCGCGTAAAAGACCCCCGAGATTCAAACTCGTTACGCTCGGCGAATTTCCGGCTTCTTTGGGAATTTTAAGAAGTTTAATTAAAAAAGCTTCATCGCAATTTTTGGGCCGCGCGTCACCCCTCGATAAAGAGTGAGAGTATTGAATAAATTGATAAGGCTGCCTTCGATTCCGTTCACCTTCCGGTGATGCATGCCGCTCCGAGCGATCCGTTGCAATCGGAAGAAGACTGTCGAAAGAGCAGGGTGCGAGAATACACGGAATGCATTGGAAGCGTCGCTGCTGCGGAAATGCGGAAACGCGGAAATGCGGAAATCGAATCCCCCCGTAGTAGCCGAAGAAGCGTACCTTGATGACCGTGTAGGCCTTGCTCTCGGCCAGGTTGGACGAGCTGCGGCTCCTCCTCTGCTCGGCGAGGCCCTGCAGTCCTCTGCGCCGCCTCCGCCTCGGGGCCTCCTCCTGCAAGGCAGGACACAATGGACACACACTCGCGTGCGGCGATAAACTGTTATCGGGCGCGCCTGGCGCTAATCCAGTTTCGCGCCGTTCTGGCGCTCGTCCCGGACGAGCTCGTGGCACACGCGCTGAAAAACGCCGGGGCGTCGAGTCTCTCGCGCGATCTATCTCGGACGGCCAGAGCGAGAGCCGAGCGCGGAGACAAAGGAGCGGGAAAAAGAGCCGCGAGAGAAGGTTGCTTCGAAAGTTAGAAGGGTTCGCAGGCGGAATAGCGCGTAGCGCCAAGCGGCTTTTTGGCGGGGGGCCAGCGCCGAACCGATACTCGCGGCAGCGCTCCCTGCTGCAACGCCTTCTCTCTTTTCTCCGGCGCGAGTTATTGCGATGCGGCAGTTGCTACGCGACGCCGGCGCCGACGCCAATTTTCATCGTCCGAGCGCAGGCCTAAGCGGCGCAAGACATGCGCTGGCACACACTTATCGCACAGACGCGCGCGTTCGGCTCGACCCAGATTTTACTCTTGGCGCCAGTCGAGATACGCGCGCTTTTAAGCGCGAAAGAAAAACAACTCGTGATCGAGCTGTTTTTCTCCCGGCGAAGGAATTCCATCTCGGGTATAAAAATTTGAAAGGCGCTGATTGCGATCGAGGCGAGAGCCGGACTCTGACGGGATCAACTCGGGCCGGGAGACGCACTCACCCCGGCCTACTGCGAGGGCGCGCCAGGCCAATTTGTGCAAGTTCCTTGGACGCGCGCGCTCGAGTATTTTCGTCAACCACTCGTCGTACTCTCGTTTCTCTCTTCGTTATTATACAGCGTCCGGGTAAAAGTGCTCGAGCCTTAACTATTTAAGCGCCTCTGCAGTTCTTGCTTATTTATCGTTATCCGCTGCTGACGCCTAGTCCGGGGGCCTCCCTTGCGCGCGGCTTTTCTAATTAACTTTCAAAAATTCCGTTTTAATCCGGCGCCAGAGCCACCGCGCCGCGGCATCGTTCCCGGCTGGCTGAATAATGCATAGGACTAAATTGCTGGCTCGCCGTGCCCGCGACCGCGAGACCTTTTTCCGCTCATTGAATATGTGGCTGCGTTAAGCCATTGATTATCGCATCAGCCCGATAAGATAAGCGGCCGCTCTCCCGTTCCGCGTCTCAAAGGATCTGCTCGAAAAGGGGACGGGAGCCTGAAAAACGCGAGCTTCTCTCTACACTTTGAATCGCCCGAATCCCCATTAAGGGGCAGTTTGGTCGAGAGAGACTCGATTCCGCCGCAGACTAGCTGTCGCCGCCGCGCTGGATGTGCTTTGTCGTCGAAAACTTGGCCAGTGCACGCGCGCGCTTTCAAAACCGGAGCGCCGGATGATGCTGCTGCCGCTCTCGCTCTCGCTCTGTGTGCGCGGACAGCGTAGATCGATATCTGAGAATGCCCCCGTTGTTCAAACAAGTTTTTTTCGTACCGAGCTTGACTGTGTGGCCGAGATGCACGCTTGTGAATTTTCGAAATCTCTCAAAGCCCCCAATTCAATAGAACGCACGCAACGTAAACTTAGTGCCAAGTCCGGGAGCCTGTAAACTTTCTAGTAGATTTCTGCGCCCCTCCTCGAATTTGTTTTCCGAGTCGAGCGAAAAAGGAGGAGTTGCAAAGTTCTCTCGGAAAGCGCGCCCGTTACTCACCGATACGCTGGTCACGAACATGTCGGACTCGTGCTTCCTCGGCAGGTCCAGAAAGACGGCCATCCTCGTCTGGTCGTAGAGGTCCGCGTCGACGTAGAGGTCGAAGAGCGGCGCGCCGGAAACTTTCAAGAGGGAGGCGACCAAAGGCGTTATGTCGGAGGGTCCCTCGCTCTTCGGCCAGATGTAACCGCCCAGTTCGTCCAGCAGCCTGTAAACTGCAACAGACAGAATCGAGAGGCTCGTGTCGAGAGTCTCGGCAAAGGAGGAACGCGCGCCTGAATGAATATAGCCAATAACATGCAGCGAGCAATCGCGCCCCGAGTTGTACGGGTCAAATTGATGAGCGGAGGTTCCATTTCACGCAACGGAGCCATCGACTAGCGGCGGCTTGCCCGCGCAAAGCCGAACTCATAGCCGAAAGGGATAACGCCGGGGAGGGAAAAGCGAAATAGTAATGCCATTTGTAAAAGTGGATTCTGGCCGACCTCGCGCGGCCTATAGCCGTTGCTCAGTCGTCGCGTGTATACCCCTACGTGTACCGGCCGCCCCGCGAAACTCAGCCCGTTCGAAAGCTGCGCGCGCGAACGACGGAAGTCTTGCGCAATTAACTTTGGCCTTGGCACCCTCTCTCGCTCCGCGCAGCAAACGCTTCCGATTCCGAGTGTCGTGCCGGGCAAAGTTTCGCAATCGATGCCCCCCCCCCCCATCCCCCCATTCCCCCCATCCCCCGAGCGAGATTGCTTCTTTCCCGCAAGCTCGCGCTCATGGGGCCGTATTATTTTTCGGCCGATCAATGCACGGGACGACCTTGACACTCGCGCCGCACATGCCTTCGATCGATCGGGCGGGAGCGCAAAATATAACGGACGCGAGAGGCTGCCTACAAGGAGCGCGTATAATTGATCGAGGAGGAGGTTTTTCTTTGAGAATCGCATTCGGCATGGCGAGTGAGTGCATGCAGCCCCCGTAAAGCAGCTCGTTTGCGCCGGCCCGTGTGCGCGATTTCATCAGCCTTGCACGCGAGTCGTGAATTATCCTCAAACGGCTCTTTGCGATAAGCTTCATATTTCCCGGGACTATAACGCGCGCTTTCTCGTGCCCGATCGCCGCGGCTAAGGACATCTGATTCCGCGCGTTCTGCGTACACGCTAACGACTCGCCCTACTCGACGAGGAAACTCGAGAGAGCTCCTTCCTCCGTTCTCGAAATACCAAAGCGCAGGTCGTAAATTGTTAATTCCTCGAGACTCATTCGTCTCGAAAATATTTCGCGCGTAATTTACGAGACTTTCAAAGAGCGTAAATTCGCAGATGGAAAACACACAGCAAAGCCATTGATTTTGCCGGCCCTGCAGAGCATGCTCGCGCATTACGAAAGCAGAGGCGGCAGGCTCTCGACCTTGAATGGAGTCAACCGACCAGAGCAAAAGCGATTTCGCGGCCCCATCCCGCAAGCTGAATTATTAGGCGCCGGCCGATATGAGAAACTGGGTCAGTTTTACGTGCCTCACGCAAAGCGCGTTAGGGCGGGAGGAGAAAAGCGAGTGCGTGTTTCGGAGCGCTATCTCGATCTGCATGCTCAAGGCGCCGGCGACGTCGAAGAAGGCCAGCTGTGGGCTTGTTACCGTGTAATTAAGTGTAATCAATTGCCGGGAATGGTAATAGTTCGAGTCCGCGGCGAAACAGGCGGCCGCGAAATAAAGGGCGCGCGCGTCTCGTCGAGAGGCTGAATTAGCTGGCTCATTGTTTGATATCCGAGGAAAACGCGCGGCGGCGCGGAGTATTCGGCCCGACTGCACTTTCGAGCGTGCGCAGGCTCCAGTTGGCCGATCTGGCTTGCGCGAGAGCGGGACAAGCCACAACTCGGGCTGATACAGCGCGCGTCACTCGCCCCCTCCCCCAAATCGATACGCGACATCGCGGAGCCTCCATCCACTCGCTAATTTCATAATCGCCGCCGCGGTGCATGCACTCGCCCGTTAATCCGGGATTCTTCTCCGCCGAGACAGAGAGGGAGCTGACCCTCCAGCGGCCCAGATGCTTTGCTCTGTGTCGATGGTTTCCGGCTCTTCGGAAGAGCAGCTGACGGACGGCCGAAAGTTTCAATTTTGAACTCGCACTCGATAAACCGGTGACTGATCGCGCGTCAGAGGCGATAATTTAACGCCGACTGGTGGTGCGAGGAAAAGAGTCACTCTATTTTAATACGGGAAGGTGAAAAGGCCAAACGAAACAAAGACAGCCGTCGAGTTTCGTGTAAACCGAATTTGGTAAAGGCTATAATGAACGCGGAACCGGAACGCTAACCGCACTTCTTCCCAGCATTACTCTCGCTCGGCGCAGTGGGAATCAATCGGGAGACAGACTCGGAGGCTGCTAATGAAAGATCGGGCCCGCTCGATCCATCATTTTTAGCTTTCAAATCCTCATCTCGCCTCTGCCCACGCCCTACTCGGCGCTATTATTCTGCTCGTGGAAAATCGACATTTCAATCGAGCTGCACATAGAAATAAAAATAGAAATAAAAATAGAAATATTGCAAAACTCCGGGCAAAGCGGCTAAATTATATAGTGGCAGAATCCCGCACGCTTCCAGCCGAATAATCTCCGAGCCCGAGTCAATATTGAACGTCGCCTCCCGCGAGATTGTTTTCTGCGGCCCTCCCGGAACACGGCAGCTAGGCGCGGCTTCGGGTCGCAAATATTTGCAGAGTTTGGAATCTGCGGAGCGGCATCAGCTCGTTAACGAGAGCTCTACTCCTTTTTCCGTCGAACGTGCGGTTAAAGGGATTTGCGTGCGTTTCTCGAGCTCTCCCCCCATCGGCGCTTGAATTGCGCTTCTCATTAGCGGCCTCAGAAAGTTACTCGTTACTTAGCTTGGAGGCATAAATATTGCAAGCTGCAATCTACTTACCCGGCGCAAAGTCCACGGGTTTTTCTTTGAATTCGAGGCAGCTGCTGTAAAACTGGCCGAGCTTTTTGAACGCGCCGCCCATCTTGCCCGTTTCATTCAGCAGCATCCCTGAAACAGATTGAAAAGCAGTGAGACTTATTTATACAGTAGAGGAGCGAGGAGGCGCGCAGGGTCAATGTCGCGAGATAAGAACGCGAACGGACGATCGAAAGGACAATGCCGCAAAAGCGTGCGCCAGTCCGCAGCTTCTGAAATAAATAAGGCTCCGGCTCTTTTTCAGCGGGCCTGGCGCGGTGAATAATGAACGCCCGCGACTGCGCGCTCTTTACTTTTTCAAGGGAATTAAGCACCAGCTATACGCGATAGATCCGATCGCCGCGATTCCGCTGAATAATTCAGAGCGCACTTTTTCTCCGTTCATCCGCCCGTGTCGTTCGTTTTTGTCAATATTAAAACTGTCTCTCTCTCTCTAAACGCGACTTGGCAGTTGGCAGCGGTGCTGAATATTAATTATTTTGATGCCTCGAGTTGAATGTGAGATCTTAAATAAAGTCGCGTGTGCAGCCAATTCTTAACGAGGACCTGCGAGCCGCTCTCACGTGCGACAATAACTCTCGCACAGAGGGAGGCGCATTGAAGGCCGCACTCGGAAGAAGCTGAATTATGCAGGCCTGAAACTGATGCTCCTTCGCGAGGCTCTTAAAAAAACCAGCCGCAGCAGCAGTGCAGCTTATAGAGCAGGCATCGATTTCCCGGAGTAACAGCCCGTTAAAGAGTACGGCTTCGGCGGACGATATTCGAATAAAATATATCGGCGCTGCAGCCGAGCTAATCGGCCGGAAACACTAATTGGCAGGCTCCGCCGTATTTCTTTTGCCAGGCCGAAACAACAACAACACCAACAACCTAGAATACTAGCCGTAGGTCCGCGGAGACTCTGCCGCGCTGCGCGTTTTCTGAGTTATGCGTGATGCGTGATGGTTTTCAGTCGGCGGCGAGAGTTCGAACTTGACCCGCTAAAAATTAATCAAACTCAAACGCGCCTAGCCGAACCCGTTTGCTCTCTTGCGCAAGTTTCGCCGCGTACGGCTTCGGCCAGTTGGAGCAACAGAGCAGGTTCAGTGTGGTTCAATGTTTCTCAGCTGTTTATTCATTCATTGAAAGCTCTCGAGCCGCTGCGAAGCCCGACAAGACGTTTCGGCCGGGCCGGGGCAAACATTTCCCGAGAGCCCTTTAGCTCTGGTAAGGCGATTCGCTCGAGTTTCGCGACGGCCAGCGCGTTCTTGAGCTCTCGAGTGCGAGACGTAAACTTAATCATCGTATCTTGATAAAACTTATCTTTTTCGGACTCGTACATTACGCCGGATTAGACGGAGAGGGAAAAAGACAATCGCGCGCGGCCGCTCCAGCGAGCCGTTTATCAACGGAATAGGCAGTAAGCAGCAGCTGTCACGCTCGGAGCAGTTGCCCCTAACGCGATTGCCGGCTGCCAGAGTGCGTTAACCCACGTTCGACGATTTTTCAAAGCTTCAAGCCTCTGCGGCAAATTTCGAGAGTTTCGAGAGGCGGCACTCACGCCGTATCCGATCGTCGAGCTGCTCCTGCAGCGAGGCGAAGCTCGAGGTCGGCTGGTAGGGCAGCCGGTTCTCGAATCCCCCGCAGGCGAACTGGTAAAAGTCCTTGCAGGGATCGACGCCCCGCTGCATCGTCGCGAGCATGCGGCGCGAGGCCTCGTGGCAGGCCGCCGACTCGCAGACGCCCTCCTGGCCGTCCCGCTCCCGGATGCAAGCCTCGTCCTGCAACGCAGAGGAGAGACTCGATAGAGCTGGGCATCGCTGGGCATCGGCCAAGGACGGGAGGCCCTGACCCACGCCGAGGTCGCTCGGCCCGCGGTATGGCTTCGCCTCGCTTCGATACTGACCAGCGCGGCGCACTCGCGGGGCTGCTCCCCCTCGGGCAGGCTGGTGATGAGAAAGAGGACGGGGCTGGTCACCAGGAGGCTCGTCACGAGCAGCATCGCGAAGGTGAGCAGCGCCTGGTGCACGGCCTTGCTGCGCCGGAGCCAGTAGCACGGCACGCAGCAGATCCAGGTGCCCATCTGGCTGCCGCGCTCGACCTGCACCATCGGCTCCTCCAGGCCCTGGCCGTCCTGCAACAGCAGAATACGCCCTTACCTCTCCCGCCCGTGCAGCGCGCGCGCCCCACGGGAACGGGGCCCACCTCGTAGGACTGCCCGGCGCCCTGGTCCCGCGGCGTCGCCAGCTGCTGCTGCTGCTGCTGCTGCTGCTGGGGCGTCCCGCTGCCGCTGCCGGCGAGCGCCGCCGCATTCTGCTGCTGCTGCTGCTGCTGCTGCTGCTGCGGCTGCTGCGGCTGGGGCTGGGCCGCGCACAGGCTGCGCGGGCTCAGGGGGAGCCGCTCGGAGCGCGAGGCGGTGCCCCGGCGGGCCCCGCGGGACCCCGAACTCCGGCTCACCGTGCACAGAGCCACATTCGCCGGCTCCTGCTCCGCGGGCTCCCTCTGGCCCTGCTCGCGGGCCCGCTGCTCGCGCAGCGCCAGCGACCACGCGCGCACGGTAGCGGCCCGCTCCTCCGTCCGGACGATCGGCCGGCGCCGATGCAGCCACTGTGCCTACTGCCCGCCCGGCGCGAGCCTCTTCGCGCTGCACTCGGCCGGCGCCCGCATGCCCGGGGCTTCGACGTCGCTCTCGCCGAGGATGCAAGCTCGCCGCGGCTTCGGAGAACCGGTGCGCTTCGGGGATCGGGCTGGCGGCGCGCCGTCGTTCGTTCGGGGCTGAGACGCGCGGCGGACTGGACGCGGACTGGACGCGGGAGCGCGCGCGCTCGCTCCCACCGCCGCCGCCGCCGTCGCCGTCGCCGCCGATGGAGCACGCGCCGAGATGCGCGCGACTCTCGCCTACGCTGCACCGCGCGCGCGCGCGCGCGTCGAAAATTAATGAATTAATTGCGACTCGCAGCCCATCGCAGTTATACGTACCAGGCGCGTCCTGCCCGAAGATATCGATTGCGCGCGCGCCCGCGTTTTTATAGCGCCTGCACATAACTCGAGAGCGATCCGGGAGATGCGAGGGAACTCAAGGTCGGCGCGAGCGCGGATCGCAAACGGATTCATTTCGAGTTATCGTATAATCTCGTTAAGCACTCGGCCCGAGTTAGCTTCCGTAAGCGGTAATACTTTTAGTTGTAACATCATTTGTCCCATCCTCCTCTGCTGAAGAAAGTTTCAAAGTCCTGCACTCTCTCGGCGCACGCACAGGTGCGCACACGCAGACGCGGCAGCGCATTGATCAGCTGGCGAATCCCGATGTACTTACCGCACGGGAATCGTCGGTTCAGCGCTCAAACTTGTTGATGGAGTATTCGTTACAACTTCGAAGGAACGAATTGAGGGCCAAGTGTTTACGCAATGAAATGACGAGCCGTGTGTAAAACGATGCAGGACAAAAAATAAAGATTTATTCACCCACGTACATTGTACAGAATAAGGTTGATTAAGTTCATTTCTCGCATGCAGATATCACTGATAAATTCTCTCCTTATATCCTCGGCTTTTTTCTACATCGAAATTTCCGTGCAGGTATGCACCAATAATAATCATATAATATAAATACATATGAATTTCTAGGCTATACCTACAAATGAATCGATAAATTTATTCGTCGCGTCTTCGACGTACCCATATGTAATTCTAATAATTTATCCGTTACAGTACTGAATCCTTTCTAAGCACACACAAAAATATGTCTCGCTATATGTTTAGCGCACAACTAATCAACTAATGTTCAACTGATTCTCGCAATTTATTTGACTCTTAAACAGATAAGGGTTAGAATTCATATCAAATTCATACAACAAGAATATTTCGACGGAAAAATTTTACAATATACTTCTTTGATAAATATTTGGTAGTTCTTTTTATACTTTTATTTATTCTCTCTTCAGCGTAACATACATATTACGTTCGAAAAGTACTCGTCGAGCAGCTTTGTCGCAAATACTCAAGTCTTTATACTTTTCAATAACTCAGTTAGTTATTTCACCTTTCATATACAAATTCTTCTTTTCAAGACAGAGAGAGAGAGAGAGAGAGAGAGAGAGAGAGAGAGAGAGAGAGATATGCAGTCACGGTAACTTAATATTTTTGCATAACATTGACTGGCTTTTAATAAATCTATTAAATCTCCTGTGTATTAAGAGTAGATACATTGTAATTATATGTATTTTCTGATTTCGCGCGACACTGCAAAGTAATCACTGCGATTTTAACATCAACGACATTTTCGATAAATTCTTATAAACTATATAAAAATTAAAAACTGATGACTAGTTTCATTTGGATGGAAAACTCTAGAAAAAACTTACAGTATGTATTGAGATAGATAGATAGATAGATAGATAGAGTAATAATAAAAGTAATAATAAAAATCGTCACGCGCGAGCGCGCGGATGACTATTTCGTTTTCAAGTATATAACGTCTCTTTATAAAACTCTGATGCGGATAAACTAACAGAATGCTGTTAATATAGGCTTGTTGATGAATTCTCTAATACTGATATATCGTATATCTTTGTTTGCCAAGGTGTTTCCTCGTGTATGATGCTCGACGCACTCGACTCAAAAGTACAACTAAGGAATTAAAGACAGTGGCTTCTTCGACTACACTATGCGCGTCACGTTACTTTTTTCTTCGCTATCAGTAAGAGTTCACTAATGTATTCTCGATATAGTTCTCCCGTTTCTCAAAAATTGATCCCAAAATTCCTCTTATTTTTGCGTGGCATGCGTGCATAAGTTGTGCTCGGTTGGATATTATCATTTTCTACGCGTGCAATAGAGTAAAGCTTCCAAGTGCAGGAACGTTTGAATTTGGTATGCTATTCCTCTATAACTTTCATTGATTTTATACTTTGTGATGTAGGCCCCTGTAGCTCAAATGAAAATCGCAAATCATTGAATCGACATAATCATCCCGGAAACAAGAGCCGTATTTTATATATGTATGCATATTGTGTTACGTATAGTCCTTTAACAGTTCATATAAGTAGATTGGAAAAAGATTAGATACGATCAAAGGAAAACTGTTGCTAGGAGCGCTGCCAATAATCGCAGACTAAACTCAGTCGGAAATTCAGACACTTGTACGCCTTTACTGCCGATACCATAGATGTCTAGACGATCAGCGGCCTCTCTCGGACGGTAAACCGCGCGTACAAGGAATCAATAAATCAATAGACAGCTCGGGTAATAATCGGAAAGCAATATTCACGAGCAGAGCTCGTCTTCGAACATAATGCACACACGATACGCAAGCTTTTTTTTGAGATATGGGCATTACAGTGTGCACAGCCGCAATTGTTGTGACCATCTCTCAGGCGCGACAACCGGCGAGCAAAACTAATGCTGCGTCGTACTCGTGTGTGGGTGGATGTGCGGGAAGTTGGGCGCTCTTTCCGAACGTAAATTCATTATAAAATCGAGCAGCAGTCGTGTACATTGAGAGAGAGAGGCAGGGGGGGGGGGAATCAGTGGAGCGAAAGTCAACCGGCGTGAAGTCGGCCGCGGATCTATTGATCTTATTCGGCGAGTTGCTTATTTTATCACGCCGTGCAAAGGTTCAAAAGCAGCGAAACACGAGCGAAACGAGAACGCCGAGCTCGCAGCGGGCAACGCAAACACATTGAAAAGCATCTCGTCGTCGGAATATGCGTATTGTCAGAAGTGCAGCGGTAGCTTCGAAAGTTGTGTCAAGCCAGATGGCGTAGAAGAAGAAGCAAAGTTAATTTTGGAGGCGCGCGCGCGCGCGGGCGGGCGGGCGAGAGGTCAGCCTCCGGTTGACTTGGACGCGATCGATACAAGCGCGGCGAATAAAAGAGCCGAGCTGCTCCTCATTGCGCAATAATAAGCTGCACGAGGTCTCAAGAGGGGGGAGAGTTGAAGAGCGAGAGGAGGGTGGAACAGCTGTTCCGCTCGGCCGGCATATATAGTAGTGTCGGACGTGTTCCAAGAGAGATAGATAGGGAGAGAGAGAGAGAGGGGGGGGGTTGGGGGGGGGAGGAAGGTGGGAAACTGGAGGCCAGATTACATGGCCGTGCTGCGCTCCTCGTGCGCCTTCTTCACGATCGCCAGCTTCGAGTGCGGATCCGCGGCTGGGAGCCCGGTGTAGGGCGGCTCCCGCGTCCCGTGGAGCATCAGCGTGAACTCACGGATCCAGCCGTGCTGCGGCGCCTGAGAGTTGAAGCTCACCTGAAAGGGGAAGAGGTTTTCGGTCACACGAGTGGCAACGCGCGCAAAAGCTCGGCCAGCTTACCTCCAGAAGCCAGGTTCCTTGCGGATACTCTCCCCAGGTGTGGGTGGTCATGAATGGCCACTTGGTGAAACCGTCCCGACGATCGTCGTCGTTCGCCCTTCTGCTGAGAATCATCGACCTGCGAACGAAGCCGAGAGCGTTATAACGGCTCGCGCTCCGACCTAGTTCGGAGACGAGTATAGCCGAATACTCACCTCGTGCCCATCGGCGACGTTAGGAAAAGTTCCAGATCTCCTCTGCGCGTGGCGTTCACCGAAATAACGGCCTGCACGTGCTCCAGATAATTCACGGCCAAGTCCGTCCCGGCGCAGGCGTCCGTCTCAATCTTCAGGAGGATGGACCGATGGCTCGGCACTTCCCTGCGGACAATCGTTGCAGCGTTATAATAGCCTAGACAAAATACAACCTGCGTACGTCTTGCGTGGCGTTGGCGAAAAGCTCATGGAAATCATAAGGAGGCGTACGTGATTATCTGGCTATTCAATCGAGGAGAGCCTCGCCGTGCCGGGCGAGCCAGCAAGGTGAGGACAATTTCGGAAAATCGACGCCGCAGCGAGCGCGTGCGCGGGCAAAAATCGATAAATAGACTATAGTGCTAAGAGAGTGGCGCGGGCTGAGCGAGATTATAATCCACAGTAAGGTGGTGGGGGGGGGGGGCAGACTGAACACTCGATTAGAATCTAACGAGCTTAAGGAGCTCGCTAACTTACTGCACTTGCTGAACGGTGCCGGCCATGCAGTGATATCTCGGCGGCACGGTCTTCCACTTGCTGGCCAAGGCGACCATGGCCCCGGCGTCCAGGACTCCGTAGCCGAAGAGGTGGTTAAACTCGAGGCCGACGCCGTTCATGGTCCAGTGAAACCTGCCCTTGGCGTCGAAGAGCGAGTTCCTCTTGGAGGTGAGCACCGTCAGGTGCTGGATGTCCCGCCAGGTCAGCTGCGGGCTGAAGCGACAACGTTATCGCGCTTTATCGCGCTTTATCGCGTTTTTCCCGTTCAAAGCTTCGAAGATAATGGCCGCAACAGCCGCTGCACTTTATGGAATCTAATTTCGCGAGCTTTAAAACTTTGTCTCGATCGGCGCGAAAGTGCGCTTTCTATTATAAACCGCTATGATGTATGCAGCTGCTCTCGAGAAATTGATATTAGAGCGCGGAAAGTAAAAATTAATTAAACTTTCGCCCCTCTAGTCTCGCGAGCTCGACAACGCCCGACGTGCGACTTTTTCCCGAAGGCACTTTCCCAGCGAGTAAGGTAGAGTAGATCCGGCAGGCCTTTGCAATTAATTCCCCCTTATCACGAGCAGTCGAAGAGAGAGAGAGAGAGAGAAAACTCACTTGGCCTCCAGAGCCAGAGCAAACACGCCGGCAGCTTCCGGCGCGGCGGCCGATGTTCCGCTGTGCGTCGTCGTGCACTGCCCGTAGAGGTCCGTCGTCGCCTGCAAAGATACATGGGAGAAGCTGATGACTCGTAAATATTCATGCGCCTTATCGCCTGCCGCGGTCTTAATGGCTCGGCGAGCTGTTGTAGCCCAACGCCTGGCCGTAATTGTAAACATTCGCGAGGCTCGATAAGAAGGCGATTACTGCAGAGGCTCCCCGAAAAAGGGGGGAACGAGGGCCCCGAAGCCGGGGCGGGAGTGGGCTTTTTATCGCTCCACTCGGATCGCGCACCTCGCCATGGCGCTCCGGCAAAGTCGGAGCGCGGAGCAGGCCGAACGATTCAGCCGGGAAGAGCATGTAATGTCGACTCACCACTCCGGTGTTGGGATCCTTGGCGCCGTTACTGAAAGTCGAGGCCAGAGTGCTCGAGCAGCTCTCGTCGTAGTGGGCGTTCTGGCCGTCGTTGATCGCGCTGTTGATGCTGACGGTCCACATGCTCGCGGCGTAGCCGTCGCAGTTGCAGTCGTCGTCCTCGCCCCCGTCGCCCGAGGCCCAGACGTAGATGTTGCCGAGGCCCTTGCGGCCCTGCTCGGAGGAGGCGCGGCTCGCGTTAGACTCGTCTCGGGAGACACGGGGAAAGGAGGAATCGCTACTTACCTCGTTCACTCCCCGGACGATGGCTCGCATCGT
Source organism: Nasonia vitripennis (assembly GCF_009193385.2). Lineage (NCBI taxonomy): Eukaryota > Metazoa > Arthropoda > Insecta > Hymenoptera > Pteromalidae > Nasonia > Nasonia vitripennis. Next base: position 35,187,412 of record NC_045758.1, on the reverse strand, counting down.
CGCGTTCCTCGGGCCGTCGACGGTCTTGCCGTCGTCGGTCGGGCCCCAGGAGGCACTGTAGATGTCGATGAGGTCCGGCTCGTGGCCCATGCTGTTGGCCTCGATGAGGTCGGTCATGTAGGGCTGGTCCAGCATGCGGATGCCCGCGACCTTCGAGTCGTAGGCGACGCCGACGCCGCAGACGCCGTTGTCGCGGGCCGCCGCCACCTCGCCGGCGCACCTCGTTCCGTGGCTGCGAAACATTTCACGCGGCCATGATTGATGAGCCTTCGATCGGCCGGCTGACGTCAGAGCAAGATGGGCGTGTTTGCCGAAGCCCTCGTTAATTCACACGCGCGTGTTTATTACGTTTCTCGGCAGCTCGCGATTCAATTTTAAATCAGCAAATCGGCTCGCGTCATTCGTCATTAGTCAAGGGCGCCCGGCAGGGGGGAGCGCAGAGGAAGCGGGGGAATTGAAGAAGGCACGCGAATTAATCACGCGGAGAGCTGCTTCCAATACTTGATTGGAGCGCGCATTGCAGCAGCTGCCGTTCGGCCATCGTGTTCAATGAGATATTCACCTGTTGAACCAGTCGTCCGTGTACCTCGGGTACGGGTACGGGTCGTTACTGCTGAAGTCGTACGAAGCTTTCGCGTTCTGCAACAGAGAAGAAGGAGAACCTCTGAACCTCACTCGCAGCTGCAACGACGAGCGCTGTAAGAAGCCGCTTAGAATAAATAAATAAGCAGCAACGAGTTGCTCGAGCCCTGCACTGACCGAGCTGCCTGCGAGCTCGCGCAGCGACGCATGACGTCATGCGGCTTCTATTTATATATACCTACGATTTTTCACTCGGCGTGCGCGTATTTTTGTCACTGCACTGGCGGAGTCGTCCCTCCGTCTTCGCGCAAGCAAGGGCTATCAACGCTTTCTCCTCCACTTTCCCCATTAATCTTTCCCGCAATATTCTCCTGCCCCTCCCCTACACGTCTCTCATCCGTCATCGCGAGGCGAGTATCACGGGATATTCGAGAATCCGTTATTCAGGGGCAGGGTCGCGCTGCAAATAACTGCCTCGATAAAAATCGATCGTTAATTTACGTATTTACGCGCATCGCCCGGCGTCGATTGAACGCTTGATTGCCAATTACGCCCCGAGGGCCCATTAAAAGAGGCAACGTGTGCGCCGAGCAATGACGCGCGTCCTCTTTCCATCCGCCCGAATAACGGCTGCAGACTTGAAAAGTGAGTCGAAAAGTGCCGCCGCCGCAAAGGTCACGGCTGCGTCAAGTGCGGGAGCGTCGACTAGCTCATTTGAATTTCAACGCCGTAGCGCCCTCGTAGCGTTATGCTAAAACGTACACGCGCGCGCGCGCGAGCGCACACACGTCGGGAAAAAGGAGCGTAGCAAGGTTCCCTCTCTCGCGCGGCTTTGTAATAACCCTCGCGTCCGCCCACTTGTATTATCACCGGGAGCTTCTCCGCTGCAGGAACCTGTCCTTTTTTCAACATCTCCGCGCAAAGCCTGCAGCCCGGACCTCGCGCGATATCATATCTCGGTTTATTATAGGGACAGTTCAGGAACAGCAGAACGCACGTCACGTTTTGTGCGCGATAGGAGGTGGGTTATACAAGCGCTTGTCATGTGCCAGATTTTGCTCGATTAAGCGCCTCTCCAGCGGAGCGAGGATAACGTCGGAGAGAGAGAGAGAGAGAGAGAGAGAGAGCGATTGTACTTACGTAATTGTACTTGAGGTCGGGATGCATGTAGTCAACTCCTGCAACAGAGAAACAACTTTTCTCACATAGCCGATCGATCTACTTTTGCGCGGCAAAACATGCGACTATAATTACTGAGCTGCCCGGAAGCGTTTCGCGATGTTTCGTTCGCTCAGATATAATGGGCGTCCCGCTGCGCTCAGGCCCGTACAGGCGATAACATAATTTCATAATTTCCTTAAATTTATCTCGAGCCCCAAGCGTTGGATGCACGCTGGGAGCTCGTTTCATCCCCTGACGTCCATGGGAGCCGGGTAACGATCCGAAGCTCAGCTCGGGAGAAAGCCATTCGTTGACCTTTTATATCCCGCTTCTCATTTCTCTTAGCGTCATAAAGCCGCGGCAAACTGGCCGTATAAAGCTCTAATTTTCATCCTCCCCGCGGGGGATGGTGAAAATCGAGAACCGCAGCTCGTTATAAAAAGTCGTTATTAAAGCTTAGGTATTTAAGGAACGATCGTGCAGGCTGTGTACTGACCGTCGTCCATGATGGCGGTGGTGACGTTCTTGCCGGTGAAGCCCTGCGCCCAGGCAGCCTCGACGTTCAGATCGAGCTTGGGCTTGCCGGCGTTCTGGCCGGTGTTCTTGAGGTACCACTGATACTGGAAGTACGGATCCGTGGGATCGCGCGAGGCGGGCTTCGATGCCGGGTTCTTCATCTCGCTCTTCATCAGCGGCACGAGCTTCTCCACGCTGAGCGGCTTGTAGCCGCGCTTCACTCGCTTGAAGCCCGGCTGCTGCACCGCCGTGTGCACCTGCGCAAACGGTCCTTTTAGAGACTTGTCGCAAGTACTCGGTAGCCCGCTAACGAGCCGTATAATCGACTGAGTATAATGACCGAATCGTCGAGCGAGTTCACACGGGCTTTTTCCAAAAATAAACCGAGGCACGTATCTTCCGTCCAAACAAAAGCCCCGACACGTGCCGCGCGCAAGCCGAAGCTCGAGCGGAGCGCGAGGTATCGATTCGGCTTGTCGCGCCGTTCGCGTTTGCATTTCTACGGCGCGCGCCACTGCGGAGCGCCGCTGAATAATGCAGACGCCAACAGCGCGCACTTGCTGGATGAGCGTTCGCTGCGCCGAGACGTGAGCGGCTCAAAGAGAGCCGGGAAACGCGCTTCTCGCGATTATGCCGCCTCCGAGACAAGAGCGATTGCAGACGATCGAGGGCCTACTCACCAGGGGATCCACCTTCAGTCTTCGCGTCTGGGCGACGGAGCGCTTGCTCCTCGCGTGCGGCAGAGTCCTGTGCACAAAGTGGTACTCCGTCTGACTGCCCAGAACCTGCAAGCACAAGCGACGTCAGGCATTTTTCTTTCTTTGCGGGGAATGGAGATTCAAGCGGATACCAAGCCCGATCGGAGGAAAAGCTCATCTCGTGCCTGCAGCCGGGATCGCGGGACAGGACTAACCTTGTGCAATGGGAGAGGGCCTGCTGCCTACACGGCCTGATTAGCCCCGGATCGATCCTGCACCCTGCGGGCATTGGCATTCGATTCCAGCTGGAAACGAATGGAGCGAGAAACCGAAACTCCCCTCGCGCAAGTGTAAAAGAAGCCGAGCCGATATAAATTGCGAATAAAAAATATGCCCCCGCAACGCAGCCGTCTCCGGTGGCGGAGCTTCTCTCGCAGCCAATAAATAAATAATGTAAATAAATTCCGCGACCTCGCCGCGCAGCGAGAGTTGCGTAATTTTCCCTCTGTTGCCGGTGCAAGCAAACTGCTTAAATTTCAATGAGCGGCACAAGTTCGCTCAGACCACGCGCTCGCTCCGTCATCCGTCGGGGCTCGGGTTCCGAGTCGACATTTAAATGCTAATCCGGCGAGGCTTCCGCGCCGACACGCTGCCCGATTAATTGATTAATTGCCAAGTTTTCAGGATTAAAGGAGCCTCCGAAGACTGCATCAGCCACGCGCGCGATCGATCGAATTTGCCAATCATGCAAAGCAGGAGAGAGAGAGAGAGAGAGAGCTACGAAGCTGCTGCTCGAGGCGATTATTTTGCCGACGGGCAGCGCAATGAGCGGCATACCCCGATAGCCGAGGGCCAATTAAAAAAAGCAATCAAACCGGCGAACCGCACATCCCGCGAGTAGGAGGTCCAGTTATATAAACGATCACGGCCAGTCTGATTGTACGGCGAAAATAAGCGCGCGTGGGATTCACGGGAATCGCGGGCAAGAAATTCTTCGGCCGAAGCTCGAAGCCCCCTTGTTTTTCTTCTCGTACATCGATACAAAATATTGATTTTACCGTGATAACGGCGTACGAGCCAGCTGGAATGGTTTTCGAACTGCGCGCCTTATCGCCGTTCTCCATCCTTCCTTTTGCCGCCGCAGTGTCGGCGGAGCTGATCGACTGTCGCTCGGGCGAATGGCCACCCCCTCGCGCGCGAAGCCCTACTCCGTCAAAAAAGTTGTAGCCGCCTTTTCGAGAGGATGACAAAATCCAGGGGAGGAATGCCTCGGCGCTTCGTTGGTATCCGCGCGCGTGAACACGGCAGCAAACGGCTCGGAATTCTTATCTGCGAATCTCGGGGCTCGGGGCTCGGGGCTCGAACCTCCCCAGGTGGGATGAAGCGCGTTTGCGACGGAGCTTGCTTGCAGCCTTGCCAGCAGCCTGCACTACTCACTCTAACGGGACGCGGCCGGAATTTTAAACGCAGAGCTCGTTGACATTCCACATTTTCTGGCCTTCATCGCAGCTGGCATTTTAATCATCGGAAGTGCCGCGCATCGATCGGGCCAGCGAAGATTAGCCCAGCCTTGAGCGCCCGGCTGATCTCGCGGATTCAACGCCGATGACTTGCTCCGGTAATCCCCTCGTCAGCCGCGACTCTGTCCCTTTGGCATTTGCGTAAAAATCCATTCGCAGGCAGCGCTCGAGCGCCGGACGCGACAACATATGGCGGCGGGCCGCACGAGAGAAGCGCTATATACTGACCGGGCCGAGGTTGACGAAGCCGTTCCTGCTGGCGATCCTGTCGGCGACCTGCCTGGCCGCGGGCTGCCTCATCTTGACGAGGAAGCTGTTGGTGAAGAGCTCGGCGCGCGCCTCCCCGAGCAGCGCCAGCAGCCCGGCCAGCAGGAGCAGCGGCCTCAGTCTCATCGTCCCGCGGTGCTGCCGCGGAGCCCGAGCTCGACTCCCCGGCGACGGCTCGTCGAGGCGGCCGCGGCTGCCCCGGCACGAGCGCGGCACCGCCAAAGAAGCGACGGTCACGCGTGCACTTGCCATGCTCGCCCGAAACCGACTGGCGGCGCAGCTGCTCCGCAGGCTCCGCTGCGCGCTCCAGAGTTACAGACCGCGGCGCCACCTGCGGCGGCTCGGCGCTCAGCTGGGCCGCTTCGATTTTCCGCCGCCGAGCCGAGGGAGCAGCTGTGCGCGACGCGGTATACGCGCTACGCACTCGGGGACTCGGACTGTCTTCCGCTCCTTGTAGCTAGCTACCTATCGCTTGTTGAGCGACTCGTTCGAATGCTCGGGTCAAGCAGCGACCTTAGCTGCTCCTCATTCTCCGGTTTGCGGGTTGTTGTCTTTTCCCTTGCCGCAGCCCGTGGCGAAGACAATTAACCCACATGCTGGGGGGGAGGCGTCATTAGCCGCGACCGAGGCGGCCCGGTGACGTCACGCGCCATATTGATTGCGCCGCGGTGTACGAACTGCAAACACACGGTGTGCTAACTGCTAACTGCTACTCTGTGCTCGAGCCTGCGCGCAGGCGCACCTCCGCGCGGATATTACGAGGATACCCGCGATAGAAGCTGTAGGTAACTGCGCTTCCGCCAGCTCTCGTGACGTCAGCACGGGGCGCTGATCTCTCTGAGAATGCGAATACGATCAATAGATCGCGGCGTCTGACCTGTCGCGCACTTCCGCTACTGACTCGATCGGCGCTGAACACGTTGTCTTTGTACAACAACGCTGCGTCTGCCGGCCGTCTGCGAGAGACTGCCTTGTTGGTTTCTCAGCAGAGCCACAAGGCCAACACACTTGTGGAGGGTGGAGAGAAATTCAGGGAGGCCTGTGTCACATGGCCGCCTCGAGCCTCTTACAAGTCACAACGAGTCTCTCCTACAAACTCTCCCCTCTTCTTATCGGCGTAATGTGCTGATAAATCCTGAAAACGAAAACAACGGCATAGCATTTGTTATTCGTCAAGAGAAAGCCCGATTGACTCAGGAGGCGAACAATAACAGAATAGAGCTCGGTTATCCGGGCGTAGTTAAGGAGGCTTCGTTAGAGAGAACATGAGAATGTGTGGGCTGTTGCCTGAGGGGGGAAAGGGAAACCTTCGCTCGCGCTCTTCCGAGTGGCTTCTAAGCCATCCGATGCGCGCTGGACGGCGGCTGTCGAAAGAAAAATCGATGATGGAATATAGCGAAGGAACGAAACGTCGGATACTTTCAAACTCATTTATTATCCGAATCCAAGTTACAGTCTGTCTTCAAGGCAGTACTTATACAGTAAAACGACGTTAAAATTTCAAATGATAAAAATGACAAATAAACGATTATATTGATAATTAATCACCATGACAATCTGAGAACTCTCTGACTAGCGCTCCTGATCGCTAACAGCGAAAACTCTTTGCGCACAACCAGAGCGATAATCTTTTATAACAATATTCGTAACCGTAATGATAATAGCAATTGTAATAATAATCATAATAATGTATAGCAATGATACGCGATAACCGCAGCAATAATATAAGTTCAATGTAATTCATTAAAATACGAATACGTCAATGCGCGCACATCATGGGAGGAGCGGGCGCGAAACGGCCCGTCTCCCGCCAATTATTACACAACATTAAAATCCAAGCGCGACCGAGCAAATCGCCATCGACTCTGCAGTATCATATGTATTATACTTTTAGATAATTGAACGAAAAACTGAAGCGACACCACGAGCGAGCATATAAATCCATCTCCGCTGAGGTGCAGATATACTTTTTTATAGTTTATTATTTCATCATCGCATCGTTAATTTATTTATCTTAAAATCCTCGATACTCCTCTTCCCAACTCCTCTTCCTTACTTTTATCGTTTGTCAATTTTTCTGATTTATTATATCATATATCATCTGATCTACCGTAAATATATAGTCATGCTGAATCTCGTCGCCGAACGAATGTCCTCCGAAAAAAAATTCCTCGACCCTCCTGACTTGGCGAAAACGCTGACTCGACTATTATATAGCTATTGTTTCTTTTTTATTTTTTATTTTTTATTTTTTTCATCCCCAGCCAAGCCTATATCCCGATGGCCAAAATCTGTTTGCGCAATCGAAGACGAACCTAATTAGCGGACCGCGTGGCGAACGGAAAAATTAGGCGCCTATATCTTACAATCGGTGCGCTTTGCGCCAACACATTTAAAAAAATACATTCAGCTCTCCCCGGGATTTATCTTGTCACATTTTTCTTTTATTTCAACGTTTTTGTATGTCTGCTTTAACTATCTGGTACACTGCGCGACTCACCCTCACCGGCTCGTACTCTGTGTGCGTGTGTGTGAGCGTGTGTGTGTGTCTGTGTCTGTGTGAGCATATTTTGTGTGCACGACAATTTTTTCTCTTTTTCTCCCGTTTTCTAGACAATCTCGTAAAAGTGTCGCTTTACGGTTTGTTGAGCGTTACGCACTCTCGCCCTACACAGCTGCTCCGTTTTCGCGCTTTTCGCCACTAAATGCAGAGATATGATGAGCTCGTCGAATTTGTACTATTTTAAACTTACACCAGAAAATTCGCTATATGTTGTTTGTTTTTAGCTTTTTTGTACAATTAAAACGGACAAGGTTTAGTGAATAGAATATATTGTCCAAGAAAATTTATACCATAACATTCAATTAACTGTTAAAAATTCTTATAGTTCAAGTTTATTGTTTGTCTGTTTGTTTGTTTGTTTTTTTTTTTTGCGTTTTTTATTCATCTCTTTGGAGAGAGGGGGAGTGGGAACGTATATAGAGCATTTTAGCTTTGCTTTTTTTCATTATACGTGTGACGACTAGATCATTAACATCGACTATACAGTTATTGCTATGGAAGCAGTACGGTGTTTCCAAGTCGCCATAAATCCAATTGGATCCGCGATGTGCACGAGACAACTTTCAACGACCGTAAAAACACATATCATCGCGAGCGCGCGCGCGGTTATAACTCTCGACCCTACTGCATGCTACTCAAAGCTTTGCGAACTGCTAACTTTTTTTCTCGAAAACAAAAAACGCAAATTCGGGCAGAAGTGATCGCAAGTGCAGCAAGAAGCTATAAGGAAAGAAGCGAACCTGCGCGGGACAAAAATGTATAACAATAGGTCGGATGATACAGCGTATCGTGACGCGCGAAGACACCCACGCGTGCATTATCTTACTGCTTCGTCCGCCATCAAAAATTTAGTCTCGTCGTTTTGGCTGTGCCCTACGTCGTTATATAGTGTTTGTTTTGTTTTATTTTATCAACCATATATACAATTCTCGAGGAGGATCGTGAGAATCTTCTAGGAACTGAATAATATTAACTGAACGCAATCGTTTGATTTGTTGTGCTACATGCGTTTACAAAAAAATATATTACTCGTGCGTGCTGATTGCAAGTTATCGACGCAATAATAATACAGAATTTCTTCACAGTAATTATTTCCTGCCACTATTGGTGGTAAACGTTTTTGTAAAAATTTTCATTTTTTTTCTTTATAATATTCTTAACCATTGCTTCATCAAAGTTAACTTATTATTCATAACAATCTGCGAACTTCAACATAATTAACGGCAAGTATCATTTAATTAAAAATAAATCTCTTTAAGACTAGACTATAGTGCTTTTGCTCGCGTCAACTACAAACGATTTTCTTAATATATATGTATATTATATACTCATCGTATTCTAAAAATTGTTATTGACTCTTAATAAAATTAACAAATGGGTTTGAAAAATATTTTACTTTAACCTTTAATGAATCACATTTAGTTTTCGCGTTCCACTGAAAGAAAGAACCGTTTTCTGCATTCGTCGCTTGTCGTGAAGACTTTATCACAACCATCTCGTCGACAATATTTTTTTCTAATATATCAACGCATAAATATTGTCTTTATACTCAACAAGATGCATGCGCAGGACTAAAACCATCCTTTTTCTCATATTTTTAATTATTTCTACACAAACGCGCATATCGTATCTCTCGAAGTCTCTCGGTAAGCGCACGGCGAATCCAATCGAATTTACAGCTGACGCTGAAGTAGCGCAACTTACAACACATTTTTTCAAGTTAATGTTTTCTTTTATGTAACGTACTGTTGCCTCTACTATATCAATACTGTTATATACATAACACGTCTAGCAGTAACTACGACTTTTTTAGTCTCCCGTATTAATTTATTTTCTTTCTTTTTTTTTTTTTTTAAGTAACTACGACCCTTTTTGCTTTCGCGTTATGGCATGCTAAAAATTTGTTCTCCTCTTCCTTTTACTTTTTTGCTGCATGGTTCATTGAAATGTCGTGCTGAAAATTCACAACCGAAGCGACATTTATATTTCATGTATTTTTTTTCTTTCTCTCTACGTTATTCTTCACGAACGCTCGGCCATGAGTCGATTATTGTCAATACATTCGGAGTAGCGTCACTGCTGAGGCCTTTTTCAACATATTTTTCATCCTCTTTTTTTGTTTAGCCTTTGCAAGCATGATAATAATAATTATAATTATAATTAATTAAAATTATTAATAAATAGTAAAGATAATAATTAAACGAATACAGGCTTCACTACTCTGTGTACCATGTTTTTTTGTGTGCTTATCCCAACAACTTAAAGACTTTTTCATTTCATTCACCTAAGCTCGCATCTGGTTTTTTAAACAAATATTATCTAACCGCCTTATTCTTGCGTTAATCTTTATTACTGTTCATACTCTGCCTGTCTTGGCAACATTTGGCTGAATAGCGTTTTAAAGTGTTGCCTCGGTGTTCTGTGCGAGCTCGAGGTTTTGTATGTATGATTGCGCGAAAGAAGCATTTTTTCGACATCGAGTTTCTCAGTGCGTGTGCCATCCCCTTGCTAGCCTTCCACAAGGTTCGCAAGCGCAATTTGTTTCCCATTCACAGGACGTCCGAATGGATCAACGGATCTCATCGATCTTTTTTTTTTTATTTTTCCTTTAAACTATGTATATATATGTATATATATATTTATATATAATATTTGTTTTTTATCATTTGTAATCGAGATGATTTATCAAAACAATGGATCAGTGTGTAGTTTGTGTGTTTTCTTTTGTTTCGTATTGACTCGTACAATAATAATCATTAGCTACATATAGTCACCAAATGTCGTCGTCTCAGTAATCATCAGATTCTTTCATACGCACGCACCTCTCGAAGTATCCATTATGTCTATAATTATGTGTGTGAGTATATATATATATTCATATGTATATATATATATATACTTGTTTCATTCCTTAAAATTGATATATAAGTATAATTTCACATCTCCTTCATTTCTGCGAGTGTGTCTGTGTGTGCGTGTCAGTGTATAATTATGCGTGAAATACATATGCAACCTGTATATAACTGGATGACATAGTTTATCGTAATTACAGCCTCCCAGTGTCTTGGTTGTTACTTAATATGTTTAAAATTCTACTCTTGTCCGTCCGTTTGCAGACAATAATAAGCGAGTCCGCGCGCACCGCCGCAACTTCTCATCCCTCATGCTCTCTCCTCCTCCTTCCCCCGGGAGGAAAAATAAACTTACGGGGCGACGTCTCTCGCAAAGCCCGCACTTTAGTGCCATCTCCGCGACCACGCTGCATTTGCATATATTTTTTTTTACTTTATTTTATTTTGCTTATAACATTATGTGCGTTGGCTCGTGTCAGCCCTTTCGAAAAAACACCTCTTATGCTTCTTTCGACTACAATAATCGCCGGCAAAAATGCACCATGAGAGTTGTTCTCCTATAGTTTCTCGTCTTGCATCAACATTAAAAATCCCGTACCTCCTCTCTCTATTCTGTCGTCGAAACGTGTGCGTGATAGTTCATCTCCCTGATCCTCTCTTTACATTTATTTGTAAATATATATATTCATATATGTAACAACGACAGAACTCTGAGATCCGCCAGTGTGTGTATGATAGAGAGAGAGAGAGAGAGAGAGAGAGAGAGAGAGAGAGAGAGAGAGAGAGAGATAGAAGGCGCGTGAAATATTCATATTCATATTCTTTGTGTGTATATATATATATATATATACTCGATATATCATGTAGTTTTTTTATACTTTTTTCATTCGTTATATACGCAGGTGGTGAAGATTTATCTTGGAGGAGGTTCGAGGACGCGGCGTGGAGAGTCGCTCGCACGGCCTTGATGATCGCGTCAGGCTCTGGTAAATCGGTTGCTTGTCGTGTGTAGCAGCGACGAAGCCGCTGGTGACGATGATGCTCAACAGGCTCTGGAGCCTCGACTGGAGCTTAGCTCTCATAGCTGGTACCACTTTTTGTCTTTGTACTTGAGCATGAGCGTGTGGGCCGACGAGGCGAAGTTCTCCGACTCGTTCATCATCCGGGCCGTGCGATCTTCCAGCTGCGACAACTTGTCACCGCGCTCGACGACCATCTGATGAGCCATTGCGACCTGCGGATTTTGCACGGATGCTTAAGTCGTTTTCAAATTGAAAAGTTTCGGGCTTCAGCTCTGAATGAATAGCATAGGAAATCAATAGGAAAGACGGAGTCATTCACTGCGCCGTCGAACTTTGCCGAAAGCGCTCGAGTAATTTTATTAGTAAAAGCGAAACAAGCGAAAGCGGTATGCAATATAATGCGAGAAGCTCTCACCTCGTTCGTGGCGGTGGACACTCGTTCCCTGATTCCCTGGGTGTTTGCGTCGGGTCCGGGTATGCGGTTCGCGATGGTCCGTGAAGCCTTGCCACTCGCCTCGCCAACTGGAAGAAAAGAGCGGCCGTCGTTAGTATACGCCTGACGTACGACGTAGCACTTGTCTCTGGCCAACTTTTCCTCCGCGTCTGTCGCGAGCACAAACTTGCTGCTATCCAAACTTCATGGGCCGGTCAACTTTGTCACTGCTGCGAAATCGCAGCGTCAAGAGAAACGCCGAGCGGTCGGCAATTAATTCTAAACAGACGCTCGCTCGAATTTCGCGAGTCGGTGACTGCGTTTGCGATTTTTTTTTTCATTCCATGACTGCTTTTAAGGGGATTGCCCGGGAAGTGATTTGCAGAGCAGCCGCGAATATAACAAAAATATCGACACGCCGCGCCCACGTCATAACTCTATGCTTGCTAACTTGGATCAATATTGCAAGACGAAGCGAATCCTTCACGCGGAGGCAAATCGTGACGGGAATTTTCGCAATTTTTATCATTCTCGCGAAGACATCTCGACACTCAATCGTCGCGACAACGATAATAACAACCGATAATATTAAGCCCTCCAAGATCCCTCGAGGGAAGAAGAAAACCGCCGGATAATTGGCCCAAGACCGAGCAGCCGCAAAGAGCAAATTAGAATTATCCGAATCGACATTTATGCTCGTTAACAATGGACCTTTACACGAACGCTCCTTTGCATCGGTCGAACAAATAAACTTCCCAGTCGCGATGATTTTAATAGAAGCGCAGAACCGACTCGGAAAACTTGAGCAGGGAAGAGAACTCATCCCAACTTTTCAATTAGCGCGCGAGCGCGATACGGAGCGCAGCCGCCTCGAGAAGAGCACAGCAGCAGCAGCAGCAGCAGCCGTCGATAAATAATTGATATCTCGATAGAAAAAGTCACGCCCGGCTAATGGCTACTCTTCATCTCGAAACTTGGACACTTTGGACAGTAGGGAGGCTTGCGCCGCTCGCACGCACGCGATTATCTTTCCTGCATACTCACAGAGCTCCTCGCGATCGACGCTGCGGGTGCCTCCGCCGAACAGGCCCTTGAAGAAGCTCTCCTTCGGCGGCTCGGGCATGTCCTGTCCGATGAATAGATCGCCCATCATTTCCGTCAGCTCGGCGCTGCAGAACAAGTCGCGTTGTTAGAGTGCGAGACGACTGCGGGCGAATCGATTTCGCTCGATTGCCCATTCAAAATGAGTAGTATTTATATGCCGGCGATTCGGCCAGACGGATGTCAGCGCGATCGGTACCGCTTTTGTTGAAAAGCTAAAAAGCCGCTACTCTACTTCTTCCGGATCTGGAGAATGCAAAGGCCGGCTCTGTCGCTGGACAATGGATGCTCCAGGCCGCGATTCGAAAGACAAAGGGAAAAAGCTATAATGCTCAGTGATAAGTTAAATATGTCCAGTCAGACGCGGCCCGTACTGCTTGTCATTCGAAGCCGATAACTAAAGCCCGCTCCAGTTCCAGCATACGTTTCCACGAGGATAAGAAACTCATAAACGCGCTCTAGTTCGCGTCTAGGCAAAAGAGATGATTTGTGAAAAAGAAAAAAATAATAACTCGTGACGGCACACTCACCAGAATTCGCTGGAAACGGTGAACTTTTGAATTTCAGCGGGAGACGACAAGTAGAGTCCGTGGCCTCTGTTGCTGAAGCAGAGGGTCCTCGAGATTCTGCAAGAACGCAGGGGTATCAGCAAATCATCGAACCTCGCAAAGCGTCCTAGCTAATGTGTACTCTACACGTAAAGCGTGAGTTTGCGGTGGTTCTACATTTTGTACTTAGAAAACTCAAAGTGCAGAGAGCAAAAAGTTCCATCGACTATTCTAGGCAGAAAACTCGCACGTGTGTGTTTATGTGCTTGTGTGGGTATATACAAAGATAGAGATACATCGTATTGAATATTATAGAGATGAGAGATAACGGAAAAAATCAGCAGATTTATCCTATTGATTATCTACAGCTACGCTCGCTAGATGTGCCAAGAAAAAGTGAAAGACGTACTTATTACATCGAAAAGGCATTATAGAACAATGAATAGATAGAAAGATTTGATTCAAGGCTGAGTATCGTGAGAGAAAGATTATACAATAATAACAGTAAAGTTAATAAATAAAACGAAAATCTGAGAGGTGATAAAGCGAGGGTGATATCATGATATATTAGCTACGGTGTTGACTCTTTCTCCAAAAGGATATATTACGTGTATTAATATATATATATATATATTTATATATTTATATTTATATTTATATGATGATAATGAATTTTTAGTAGACGACTTACTGATCGGTATCGCCATTAACAAAGAGTTGATGACCCCATATGGACAACATGGGGTCTTTTATGCCGTGTTTAGTAGTCTGAAAACTGTTAGAGATTACAGAGACAGGAGGACAGTGAACAATAACGGTCGCTCGCGGATTTTAGTTGTGGTACAGTAGTAGTGGGTTTTTTGGCTTTGGCTTTGTCTTTTGTCTGCGCGCGGTTTGTTGTCGTGGTCAAGAAGTGGCCTGGCAACTTGTATATACACTTCATTGTGAAGAAAAAATCTTACTCTGATTTTTTTATCCCTCCCTCTATTTTTGGCTAAAAATAGGAATTTCCCCTCGGCTTTGACCTCCATTTCGCTTCGTGAAATAGACACTTTAACGTGGTCGATGAGATCGATGAAGTATCTGTCACACTCTAAATGTCTTTCAGTGAAAAGAGAATGATTGCGTTTTCCGCTTTAAAGGAGGGATTCATGCGTCGCCGGCTGCAGGATAATGGATATCTCCTTACTTTCGTTGACGAGCTAAGCGCTCGAGCGCGGAGAAACTACAAAGTCAGAGACGATTCAATCTACGAAATTTAGTAAACAATTCTACGTAATTAGATATAACGTGGTATAAGCTATATTGCATTTCTGCGCAGCCGTAAAGAACGAAGGTGCTAAAACTCGAAATAGGCTAACGAAGTTCCGACAGGGCCTCGAGTGCGCACAGTCCCGAGGAGCTTCATTGAAATTTCAATGCTCTCTTTGACGCGGATTGCGCATACCTGATTAATAAGGCTCCTTGCAATGTACCGAAAATTAATCCTTCTAGTTCTTGATTATTATTTCTCATCATTCGATTTTCGTCTGAAAAGTATAATGCTGAGTCTCGACGAGGCCAATGAAGAGTTCGTAGTATTGTTGCTGGCAGAATACATTGTGCTCGCGAGTCGCGTAAAGAGTAAGCCTCCTTTAAAGCGCATGATTATCTCGTTAAGGCGCGTAATAGGCCCACTCTGCATTTTTCACTCAAAGAATTCCGAGTGCTTGTTTTCATGTAAGAGCTTGTATTTTCATGAGACTAGTGACGCCTTTTCGTTATACAGCTTTTTTGGTAAATGGTACCGTATTCTGAATGACTTTTCAAAGAACACAATCCGATAATCCCATGGAAGAAAAAAATGTGCCGAAAGTGCGCTAAAACATCTACATCGATCATGCCTCGAGCCTTTCTCCATGTATAAAACCAGTAGTATACAACAAAATATTTGTATATGGTGCACAGTAGTGTGTGTCATCGAGTAAAGAATAAAATAGAGAAAATCTTTATAGCATGCCGAAATGGTTGATTTGATTCGTTCGCACGCGCGTTCGTTCACTTGAGTGTAGGCCAAAAAAAAGACAGAAAAAAAACAGAAGAAAAAATTAATCGATTTAGCAGTGAATTCATCGTCGTTCTTAACTTTGCTCGTATAGCGCGTCGTCGTGATTTATGTGGTGGTATCTAATAAAATAAAATAAAAAAAAAAACATCATTGTTGTGCTATGATGTAGAGGAATACAATATAAATATAATCTAGAGAAAAAATAAACAAATTCGGCGCCTCTAAGCACGCGTCAATCCAATAATAAAAGACGAAAAGGTAAAAGAGAGGTAGATAAACTAACATTCACCTGCGCAGACTCGAAACTCATAAATAAGCGTCTTATATGAAACAGCAGTGTGATAAACATCTTTTTGTCAATTCGTTTCTTTTAGAGTATGGTTTTTAAGTTCATTTGCAAGTGTTAATCATGAATGTCTTTAGTTATGATGAACTATATTGGTTGTTTAAGTCAATTTGTTAAGATTGAGACTTGATTCGTTTATAGAAAGCATTAATGAACTGCAATTAAAAATTGTGCGCCACCGGATATGCCAGACATTAGTGCGTACGTCAGATATAGTGATTAGTAGATTATTTCAAACACTCAAGTGGTAGAGTAGTAAGTCATTTACAGTTGAGCTTGTAAGTACATTCGCGTCCTTCTTACCTCAAGTCGGAGACTGGTACAAAATCGACGTCCATCAGTGGCCTCAGACTCGGCAGAGTGTAGGTGCATACGTGACCGTTCGAGACGTAGCAAACCAGGCAGACGCTGTCTGTAAGTACGAAAGGATCGTATGTCGGTGCGCCAGTGGAACGAGTCCGGCTGCGGTCGGACGGTGGATTATTTTTGACTAAAACTAAAGCTCGAGGGCTACCTTTCATCGACGTTATTTCTGCCTTGATGACCACGTGCGTCTCGGCTAGCTGCTGCTTGTAGACGCAGTTCTGCGACGGAAGAGCGACAACTCTGGCCTGCTTCTCGGATGTCAGCACGACAAATTGCCTGTCCTCGTAGCCGTCCGTACCGGATCCTTGGGAATTAATTGAGGGTGACATCCGCGTACTCGAAAATTTCCCTTGGTTCTCTGTAAAACGAGCTTTTCTTTTATGACTCTCCGCGTCTTGTATTTACCAACTTTCTTACCTACTAGACTCGCTAGATTTATTGTGATCGAGGAGGAGTTAAAAAGTCTGAGTTTACCTGAGCGAGCCACCGACGGGCTATAAGCGTCTGAAAACTCTAGGAAAACTCTAAGAATCTGATTATAGAAGTGAGGGTAAAAACGTACTGTTGCGGTCCTTGGCATCTGTATTTTCATCCCTCCAGGATTCGTAGGAATAAGGAATCAAAGCTCCGTTACAATCCAAAAAGGACATCGTTAAAATACAGCCCTTCAGTTTAAACGTAGAGGCATCTGCGGAGAAATTGATTCATCAGAATGGAGTGCTTGCCAAAGATGCAGCGGCACAGGCTGTGCCGGAGGGATTCAAATATTTGCGCAGAGTCAGCTGCGAATATCGCGCAATGCGAGTTACTCACTACAACTAGAAATAATCACAGGCTGTGCGTGTCTGTCACCAGAGGCAGGTGTGTTAAACACAATAGTTTGTACGGAACCTGAAGACGTGCCAATCCATAAAGTCGGTAAGGCATTGGAATCTGCGGAAGAGATTAAGTGTTGCGTCTTATTGTTAGTCATTTTCAGGCTCGTTTTGGGGAACGAAATAACTCACCGCTCTTTTTCGTGTAGGAATCGGCAAAAGTAAGGCAGCTGACGGTTTCAGTGGCAATGTTTTCCAGCGAGGACATACTCGAGCTACGAGATCGTTGGAATGAACTGTCGGGTTTGTCTGCTCGGCCAGCATTTGGAAAAAAACCAAGAAAATCGATTAATCGCTGAAGCGCAGCTCTGGCCAAAGTCGCATTTCGGAAAGTCATTCTACTGAGAGGCATGCACCAAGAGAATTCATATAGATATAAGTCTTCTCGTAATAGTAATTAATATTATACACAAGTTCCTCCAAGAAACGTCTAAAGTATAGCAACAATAATCGATATAATAATATAGATATAGTGATGTAAGACTTGAAGTACTGACAGTGCAGTAGTAAATATTATACAATGACAAACCCAACAGCAACAACAATAAGATTAATAATAATAGTGATAACAATAATAATAACTTGATAAAAATTTCTTTTCAGGAAAACAATGTCAATTTAACGAGCGTCTGATCCTGCGCGCTACCGAGCGAATTACCGTCAATTTATTTAATTGCCAATCAGCGAATACGTATGTATATATTCAATCAGCTCTCATAGCTGCTGCTATGCTGCTTGCGTAGATCGGCCATTTGAAGTGCGTATGATTTTAACACAAAAAAAAAAAAAATGTTTAGCTGATCGCGTCGAGCTCGGAGACGGCGCTTCAGCCGCTGCCAACCCCCCATCGAGGATGATTGCAACGGCTGAAGCATCGGCTGATAAAAATATACATACACACCAACAAGCTTCTAGCTTCTCCTACTGATACGACGGAATAGCCTCCGATAACATCCGTGTTAAAACGGTTTAGCCAGTCAAGTATACAACAAAAGCTTTCCTTCTCAATATAGAATACGTGAGCAAACTTACTCCAATCGCACAGGATCACCGAATTCATATCAATGCCCGCGCGATCGATTGGTTCCCTCCCTTGCATTGTGCGTGACTTGACTGGTCCCCCCGTCATTTCACCCATAGTGTTTTCTTTTTTGTTTTTTTTTTTTTTTTTGTTCCATCTTTTCAACAAGTCTCAGCCTTCATTCAAAGCAGTTCCAAAGTTTCGCGGGCAGAACTCGCACAGATATGATAGATAGATAGATAGTCATGTCTCAATCCGAAATAAATGTGAAAAGCAACCGATCCGAGACAGTGTAAGCAGAGGTAAAAAGTTGCTAAAACAGACAAAAACATAATAATACATATCGAACGTGAATCCCATTGAAGGTGCGACACTATAGCGAGAGAATTAGAAGGAGCCTCCCGAGAGGGGAAGCTCGCAGGGAAAAAGTGCACTTTCGTTCATTCGCACAGGCGGCCGCGTGATTATTTTCTTCCTTTTCATTATTGTACACATAGATCATACGCATAGAATTGCTTTCAATTCATCATCTTGCTCGTTCAAGTCGCACAACAGTAACTGAACAGAGGTGTAGAGGTCTACCGCAAACAGGTGAGCATACGCACAGATATCACACAAGTATAGAGGCAAACAGAGGATGCGAGTATGTATATTGTATATATATAATACAGAGAAAGAGAGATAAAGAGCGAGTGCGCGCGTGAGCGAGGATATGCTGCAATTGCCGATCATTCGTTGCTGATGTACACGATTCAGGCTCGCAACGACGCAAACCAGACAGTATTTTTTCTCGTTTTACATTTTCTTCACTCTCGGCGTCTACGTCATATTTGTTTCAACTTATACAATTCTGCGTTCTTTTTCTCACTCTCGATTTGGATGACACTGCGTGACTCGATCTGGTATCTATGATTCGTCTGCGATTCTTTTATATAATCTTTATCGTTTATTTTTTGGTTTATTGTGTTCAATGGTTCTGCGGATTCGTCCGTGCGAGCAGGGTTCTCCCCGCAGAATCATTCTGGTTTCAGTTTAGAGGAGATCATTTATTTATCAATATTAGCTTTTATCAGTGCCATCGCGTGTTGCACGGTGAATCAGCGCACACAGACAAAGAGAAGGAGATAGATAGACAGACAGAGACAGAACGAAAGCTTACCTTGAACTGGTCGTGTCTTGGGGTGCAAATTATGCGTAAACAGGGCACAGTAGAGCGCATGAGAAAGTAGGGGTAAGAGAGTTATCATAAATATGCCAGAATCGAGTCACGCACCGTCATCCCTTAGCTATAGATTACTTTTTCCATTTTCGTCTCATCTTGGCTGAGTGGTGTTAACACATTGCACTCTATAGTCACATCGCTAAAACTCGCGGCGGCATTGTTTCAGCTATAGGAGACAGACGGAGAAAGAGAGGATGTGTTTTTTCCAAAGAGAGAGAGAGGGGGGGGGGCGGAGAGAAAGAGCTTACTACGTAATGAAAGATTTAATCTCTGATGAGTATACCGCTCGATCACATAATAGGTATTGTGTGAATGTATATATACATAAGGCAACACAGTCATTATCATCGCCAGAGCAACTCTTTGTACGTTTGTTTTTAGAGTGACAGTGAGGCAGAGTACAATTAGTTTGTTTGCTGTAAAAGAGCTTTTGTGGCGCAAGACACGTCGGTGCAGTGAAAGAAATTGGAGCTTGCTATAGAACGAGAAAATCGGAATTTGGATGATTCGACTCTTGTATACAAGCGCATTTCTATCGTGCAACTTTTACCATCGGTGCAATGAGAAGGCGTGCTTTTCACTGCACCGAAGGCATACTAGCACTCTAGATCGATTTGGTCTAGAAAAACGCGAAGATCTAATTGTCTGCGAAGAATTTTCGTTTGTTAGTATAAAGTTTCGTAAAGTAGCAACAAGATAGCTTGGTTTTCATGCTGATGGCAGTGAGTATCAGTGTATTAATAGTATCGACTCGTAGAACAATGCATTTGCTCGTGTTCATGCTTCTACATATCAACAATTTTCCATCGGAAAATGTGATTCAATTCCATTCCGAGAGGCTCGCGCTACTTCTCTATGCGGAAAATCCGAATTGAATGACAGATTTCGATGATGGGCTAGTTCTCTAATCGTCGTGTTCGAAAATAGTTGCAAGATAACGAATCATCGAAATTCGAGTTCTCTATAATGGAATCTGGAAACATGAGCTCGTCGGGCGAGAGATCGCGCTGATAATCAGTGTGCTGCAAGCAATTTCGTACGAGACATTTGAACAGGTGTCGTTTGCTAACTCGATATGTACACATTTACGCAGTGTAGAGTAATAGAATAGTTTACAAGAGACATAATCATTACAGCATCATCATCGTTAATGATTGGTATAAAGAAAGTGGCGTAGTAGCCGTAGTACAGTGACGACAGTACAGTATAGTATAGTATAGTATTGGCATATAATAATAATTTAAGATAGAGATTGAGTTAGTAAAGAAGAGAAGAGAAGAGAAGAGAAGAGAAGAAGAATAAAAATAAAGTTTGCAGTCGCTTTGGCTGTTCTGTTAATAATGAGATACTACCGAAGCTGCTATACTGTCTGGTGTTGGTGAGGATAAACGGGGAAGTCAGAGAAGCCTGGGAGGAGGCGGTAGCCGTATAGCCGCGAATGTCAACACTGCGCTGAGCGTGGAACGGGAAGCTTGTCGCAAAGCCGCCTCTCTCGGCGTTCTCGCTCTGACCAGCAGCGGCAGCACTTCCCTCGTAGTGGCTGACCGAGGTGCTCAGACACTTCTGCAACTTTCGTATACCTTGGCTCCGGCCGCTGCTGCCGCTTCCAGCGCTGCTCTGCCGAGCCCCGCCGGCGAGGCTCGCCTCGGACCTGCGGAACAGCGAGCTCGTCGACAGGCCCTTCTCGGCCTTCTCGGCGGCCTTCTCCCTTTCCTTTTCCCTTTCCAGCTGCTGCTGCTCCTCTCCCGCCGCCTGCTGAGGATCGTCCGGGGGGCCAGCGGCCTCGCAGCCGGCCTCGGTGCCGTCGCTGCCGGACTCCCCGCCGTGGCGCCCGGCCGTCGGAGAGACGCAAGTCCCGTTCATCTACAAAGCAGGCAAAGCACACAATCCTAGACACTCTGTAACTCCTGGACACTGGTCAAACGCTTGTCTGCGGGACACCTGTGAGGCCCGTGGGCCAGAGAGGGAGAGAGGGGGTGCGGTGGGGTGGGGGGTGGTGGGGAGACAGGCAAACGGAAACTTTGCTGGTGGCTCCTAGCTCTTCCTAATTGTGCTCTCGGCTTACACGGTCTGGGGGAGGGCCGTATTTGCTGAAAATTATCACCTATGAAAATACATCAGTGAACAATTACAATACTCGCAGAAACAAACGAAGCGCGCGGCGCAACAGCCCGACCTCGTCACTTCATATCGCTATGAATATTCGAGATAGGCGATGATGCGGGTCGGGCTGTTATCCTCGCACTTTTACAGAACTCGTATATAAAGCAGTTTACTCGGCGCGTATATAACGAATGATGATTACAATGAGTGCGCAGCAGCAGAGCCGGCCTTATCCCCCGCTTTTCCCTCACTTATTCACGCAAATAGTGCTGCGCTCGGCTGCCTGAATAAGTGATCCTGGCGCTCGTTGTTATCCAGCTGAATTCTTAAAACCAGCCGAAGCCCTCTCGGCCGCGCGTACATTAGTAACGAGGCATTCATCGCTTCGCCTTGCGCAACTTTTTCCCCAGATCATAACCAATCAATTATTCTCGCTCTCTCTCTCTTTCTCTCGCTGCGAATGAAAAACGGGCGGCCGAGGAAAATAATTGATTTGATAAAATCGATGGAACGCGCTCGCTGAGAAGTTCTCGCAGGGCGAGCTAACCCTACGACGATAGGCGGGCACATATCGATCTCAGCGGAGTCCATCTCCTGGCTGGGGGAAGGAGCGCGAGGCGGAGGAGGAGGAGGAGGAAGAGAAAAAAGATTACATCTGCCGAAGAAAAGAGCTCTCGAGTCTCTCGCGTGAATTGTATTTCATCGTTATTTATGGAGGCGAGAGAGGCTTTTTTCACTTCGGCGAGAAGCGAAAACTAGGATCGAAGGAGGGCCAGAGGCATTAGAGAGTCCCCGGAGTCCTCGTATGTCATTAGCCCGAGAGAAAGAGAGGCGTGCTTGCGAGAGTGGACCGTCGATAGTCCTAAGGACACCCTCGTTAATGCCGATTTTTGTCTGCCTTCACAACTTTTCCGCTCTGTCCTCCACTCTCTGTCGTCGGTTTCTTTTGTTCGTTAAAAATAAGTTTTGTGTACAGTTTTGCGTGCAACCGGTCGATGAACTTTTCTACCAGTTGGCAGTCCTTCGTTTCAGAATTTCTCAATCAAATCTCTACGAGAAGATGCTTTCGTGGGTTGTACTCTGTACTGTGACGAAGCGGAGCCTCGCCTCGTACAAGCCATCAACGACGTATACGCCAGTCGTTGGAAACAATCCGAAAACTCTATTCTGGCTCAGGTTCGAAACGAGCATAAGAAATCTACTGTACGGTCTCAATGCTGCTACTGTGTCTAAAGTCTCGTTTATCGCTTCTCTTTAACCTTCAAACAAATGTAACAGTATAATTACGTCGCCTGTATGCAGAGTCTTTTATAGCAGTCAGTCAACTCCGTTCGACGATTGGTGTTTCGCGCGGAGTTTTTGCTAAATGCGAGCGATGGCTGTGTTTACAAAGTTTTTTCTCTTTCTACGGAAATCCATGTTCAGTTCAAGAGTAAACAGCTTCAAGACGCTGCTGATAAACAAGTTTTTGTATAAAGTGCGTTCTCAAATGAATACGTGACTCTTGAAACGGAACTAAAAAAATTACTACTCTAAGAACTATGTACAAATCAAATTCAAATCATGTAACACATTTATGTAACACGCAAAACTAAGAGAAACGCTAAGGAGCTCTCGGAAGTGAGCTTCTCGGGTTTTCTCTCAAATAGGACCATTGTATTGTTGTTATTCCACAATGCCACTATCACTAGTACAAACAAACCATCATCTCAATTACTTCGGAAAAAGCTTTTAACAGAATTTCGTACCGATGTACTGGTGTTGGAACACGGAAGTGGGCGCGCAAAGTAAAATGAACTGGCGCAACTTGCATAAATTGATTCTTTATAGCATTGAAATTCTCCATCTGGCACGAATCATCGTCGAAAAAAAAGGAGCTGCGAATTTCACTGTACTTTGCACTCGGAGGAAAAAAGAAAAAGCAGCGGGAACCGTTTACCTGAATCAAACTTGCCGTCTGGGTAGACTGCGAAATTGAAAACCTGAAAAAGCGTTAAAGTAGAGACTTCTCTTTCTATATCTGCCACTCTCGATGAGTCGTTCGTAAGTGACTGGAATATTATTCGCTGTATCAAAACTTAATTGCACGATGTTCTCTTCTTGACCCCTTTAGCTCAAGTGTATACCGTTGAAAGATCAATAAATTTCGTCCCCGGCTTCACCGATTCTCATTTTCAATACTTTAACGAATTTTTACGTGTGCAACGCAGCTTTCTGATTTTATTATTATTATTATTACTCTTTTATTCTTTAACTTTTGCTTTTTTCACTTTTATACAGCTAGTTTAGTTATTCTTTACAGAATCGATAAGTTTAGCCGTGCCACGGGTTCAAGTGTACTTTCACTGTGTTAATCAAATGTTTACTGGTAGACACCCTCTAGTAGATAATATACGTTATATTCGCGGAATAATAATTCACAATTCGTTCCGCAGTTGTTTGCATATAGTATAACATGACTGACTAATATACGAGACTCTGCACTTCGCGCGACGCGAAAACGTTCTGACGGTCCAATTACCAATCATAACCAACGATCCAATTCTCAAAATTACATACAGCAATCCAGTATCAAAAATGTTCTAGCGCGATACAAACTAAAATGAAATTAATCTCCAAAATCATATATCTAGACGAAATGATAAGATAGCCGTTGCCTATGTACAATGCAAAATTATGCACATTCACGCGCAAAACGGGAAAAAATGAACAAAAATAAGAAAATCATATGAAACAGAGGAAAAAAAAGAAGAAATCGGTGAACTGAAAGTGATAAATGTCTACGACTACTGGTAGGCAACAGCAACGTTAAAAGCGATGGCTAATAATAACGAGTAAACAAAACGTTAATTATGTAACAAACAGAATAAATAAAAGATCATAATACGAACAGTTGATTAGACAAGTTCCACAAAACCAAAACCATGTCATGACACCATGCATCCCCCACGTGATTGGATCAAGGAACATAACTGCAATTTCAACAACAACAACAAAATGATAATCACTGGCGCCGTTCCACACAGTAGCTTTATACTGTCATTTTTTTCGCCGGTGCGCACTATGTAAGGCCGCAGAATAAGTGTTGTTTGAGGAAATTACGCGAGCGAGCGGTTTCGCGTAATTGTTGCAATATCTCTTTTGCGCCGCTGACGATGCAGGGCATCAAAAATTCGATCGTTTCAACGAAAACCCATCGGCCGTCGGTCGGCTCGACGCCTCGCCAGCGAATCTACACGCGCTCCGAGTACATACTCAAACCTTGTATACACAATAACACATAAAAAAATGTCTACGAGCATCCTAGGCCTTTTATCGTTTCCTATTCATGTCTGTTCACATACGATCGACAAAGTACACATCGAGAAAAACAGATACACGCACACACAAAGTGTCATAAAAACAAAACAGAGTATGACAGATCGTAACATAGAATAACAGTGGAGGGCACTGGGGGGGGGGGGGGAGCACATAATAATATCACGAATGCGTGACGAATCGTGATCGTTATCGTATTCATATATATAAAAATAAGTATACACGACAACATCGGTATATGTCATCCAGTGAAGTATCGTGTTGTGTGTACATATGCCAAAGAAGTCTGATTTGAAATATTGTCATGAGGTGAGATCGCCGTAAAGAGAGAGAGAGATAATATTGCGCGGTGATCGAACGTTATAAGCGTCCGTTAATGGCGATATAGCCGCCTGGCGCGTGTTAATGAGAACGATTCAACCCCCTCGCGCGCGCGCACACACACACACACACACACACTGCAGAATAGCCAACCCGCCAAGTGATCGAATCCCCGCTTCAAGGTCAAGGTCGACGGCGTGGCGACACATATACATACACATAAACACACGCACACGCGCACACAAGCCGTAAACCCCGTGTGTGGATGCCTCTCTCCCTACAGCCGACCGTACGCGGAAATTTACCGAACGAAGCCGATATCCCTTTCTCCGGGCAAACGAACGGAAGTGCTAAGCCAGGTATCGAGATTACGCTACTCGCTGGTGTGCATGTGTGTGGACGCGCTGCGCCGCTGCAGATCGATCCGCTCGTGAGATGCTCGTGAACACTGCATATACGCGTACGCCGCACAATCGAGTCGAGAGTGTTTGTGGGTAAGTGGTACGTAGTATACGTATAATTTACTGCAGAGATAATGAAAAAAAAAAAAAAAAATACACCAGACACAATATATTCCGACGCAAAGTCCTCGGAATTATCTAAAGGCATGCGTCTCTAGTACAGCTACACCTCTCACCAGTCAGATATATCCTCGTGTACGTGTGATGCAAAAGGTTAAAAAATCCGCCCGCCACATCCCAGCGAGAATGAGTTTAATGAAGCTTCGATTGTCAGACGAGTAGGATGCTCGATTGAGTGAGCGAGTGTAAAGCAAGCAGATTTCTGGTTGCCAGAAGCCCAAATGAATGATCGAATGTAGGCGACGCGTGTCGCGCGCGGAGAAGAGATGAAAAAAGAGTGGAACAAGTGGCTAGCACGAAATATATATCTCACTGAGTCTGATCCATTATGCCCAAACGTGTGTGTGTGTGTATAGTAAGTAATGTAGTATAATATAGACTGACATAATACATGACACTCCGCTATTTGATGATGATCTAATGGAAGCTTTTGTCAAAACTTACTGAATCTTCTCAAGAAATTGCTGCTCGCGTCCTCGGCGTGCTTGCGGTGGTGCGCGCTCGAGGAGGAGTAGGCGTCGCTCCTAGACCTCGAGGTCGACGCGGAGTCGGCGGGGCCGGCGGGGCCGGCAGCGAGCAGCGCCTGAGCGCCGGCCGCCTCGTTGGGCGAGTCCTTCTGATACTTAATGTTGGGCACCGAGAGCAGCCTGCCCTCGGCGCGTTTGGCCTCGGCCCGCTTGGCCTGCAAGCTCTTGACCACCCGCTTGAAGCGCATCGGCGGCTTGATCGGCGCTGCGGCGGCTGCTGCTGCTGCTGCTGCTGTTGCTGCGGCGGCGGCCGCGGCCTCGCTATTCAGCGCCAGATTCGTCGGCCGGTGCAGCTGGTCCTGCTGCTCCTCGCTGCGAGACCTGCCGGCCGTCAGACAGGTCGCGGCGTCGTTGCTCGTCGCGCGACGCAGGAAGTCCGAGGCTCGGCTGCCCACTTCCGGCACCCGGTCGTTCGCCGGTTCGCGCGCTTCGGGCGACTGCGGCGACTCTAGCTCTATGCTTTGCACTGGGGACAACGTCCTTGTGTTATCACTCGACGATTTCTGTTGCTGCTGCTGCTGCTGCTGCTGCTGCTGCTGCTGGCTGCCGACGCTGTTGTTGGCGGCGATGTGCAGGCTGGCATGCTAGAGCACAGGGAGTTGCGGTCGGGTCAGCCTTTTGTTGCCTACGTATGTCGAGCTGTTTCTCCGTTGCTTTTTTAATCAGTGGTTCGGTGGGGTGGCGGGTCACACTGGGTTACCGGGGCTCGGTTAGATCTCTTTTCTCTTTTTCAACAAAAGCGGAAAACAACAGGCGAATTCGGTTTTAGTCTGGCGGAGGGTTACTATATTATGCGGTGGTGGTGGTGGTGGTGGTGATGGTATACGTTGGCCGACATCGGTACCTCCCTTTGCTCGATTCGGGGGTGCGGGCTGGGTGTGGGGTTGAAAATAATACAGATAGACAGAGAGAGAGAGAGAGAGAGAGAGAGAGAGAGAGACTCGGAAATTTGCAAGAGAAACCTGGTGAGAACGTTCCCCGCGAGGCTTCGCAGCTCTTGTACGAGTCTTGAATCCTCGATTATGAATGCGACAGAGGCTCGCGGGGGAAACTTTTTCACCAGGTTCTTTCGCTGACTTGCCAAGCTTGAGAAGAGCTGGAAACAGGGAGGGAGCGGCGAGAATTCAGAACAAAAAGAATGCAAGAGCTAGAGCTAGAGGGGGAGGAGAAAAACCTCGCGAGGCTGCGAAAATTGCTCTAAATGCAACGGACGGCACAAGTAGAACGTAAAAGAAAGAGCGGGATGGAGCGCGAGGGGGGAACAAAGGGGAGAGACAAAAGATAGCCAAACCGAAAAGTAACACAACCCAAACGGGGAGAGAGAGAGAGAGAGAGAGAGAGAGAGAGAGAGAGAGAGAGAGAGAGAGAGAGAGAGACAGGGAGTAAAATTAACAAACTTAAAAGCAGAAACAAAACAAAAAAAAACACAAGTACCGCATCTTGGGAGGTGGACGTCGGCGTGGTCGCCTTACTCTTGAGCTCGGCCTTGCTTTGCTGTCGCTTCAGCTTGAAGCTCTTCCATCCAAAGCCTCCACCGCCTCCGCCGCTACCTCCGCCGTCCTTCTCCTCGGCTACTTGCTGCTGTTGCTGCAGAAGAATCTCACGCCGTCATTTCTCTCTTCCCGCTAATTCTTCCCCCTTTTTCATTTTTCCCGCTTACGCATCGGAGCCAGGGCGACTCGGCTCTCGCTCTGTTGTGATTTCGGGATATCGCGCGATCGATCATGGGGAGTGTGTGTGTGTGTGTGCGCGCGCGTGTGTGTGGTGTGTGTGTGTGAAAGATAGAGAAGGGGCGGGAAACGCGCGAGCGCCTGTTCGTTATTTTTTATCCTCCACGACTATATACGCGATTACCTAATCTCGAGCCGAAATCCCTGCGGCCGTTCGGCACTGGCTCTATCTCGCCCTGCAGTCGGCGCGGAGTGTACGTATGAGTGTGTACCTTTCGGGGCGCTAACCTACTTTCGCGCGCTACTCTCACCCACTCGCAGCTCTCCGCCAGCCTGTATCGGCCAGATCTGTGCGCCGGGCTACTCGTAAATTTAAAGACTCTCTCGTCCAGCGACGCATCGCAATCAACGGAAGATCATTCCTTTGCTGTACGACTACGTACACACGCTTCCCTCCTATTTGTTCCTTTCTTTTTTACTGCGCAAGACTTATCGGGCAGCGCCATCGAGCTGATGTTTGAAATTTGGAAAAAGAGAGAGACACTGCCAGGGGATGGTGGGGAGGGGGCTCGTTTTACGAGGATCCGAGTTAATTGCACGTTTGATCTTATCCGTAAAAGCGATCCACGCAATTTGTAGACCGTTCGCGATTCTCGCTTGCGTCTGATCTACGGAGAAGAAGTCGGTTAGTACAAGTTTTATCTGGATACGGTTATGCGTGTGTGTGTGAGTGTGTGTGAGAGAGAGAGAGAGAGAGGAGAGAGTTTTACGTGTGATCCGCGTGTGGTCAAAAGATTACGTGTGTCGTACATGTCATCTCCATCAAAGAGGGTGGCAGAGAGTAGGAAGAGAGCTTGAATTTCAGGTAGTTTGGCGCTTATCAACCATCGGAGATTAATTCTCAAAAAGTGAGCAAACTCATTCTTGCCGATGATAATTACTCGAGAATCTCACACGCTCCAAGACGCTGAGAGCTTGACGAGTCCCCAACTCGGGAATCTCTCGATGCAATTCACATTCAATTTCTCCATCGAAATGACAAACGCCAACGACGTCGAGCGATTCCTGGGAGAATTGCGACATTGTTTACGTAAATCGTAGCACTCAAAAACAAAAAGAATTGCCTGCATCCAGCCGATATGCGCACTGGCATTGAAATTGAAGTGTCATTTTTCCAGCTTCTCTCTCCGCAAGCAACAATCCAATCGACAATCTTTTTATTTCTTATGTATTCCGCGCATCGACTTGATATCCTATAATATATAGATCTATAATACAGAAAGTCATCGCAAATGCGAGGCCACTTGTCACTTCCCAAAAGCTTTCTTCCCTCGTTAAAGAAGCTAACGACAGACTTTCCAGCCACAACGTGAGATTCGATCAAATGCCCCTACACTCGAAAGTCTATACTTTATGGCCTAAGATGCTCATAGAAATCATCAACACACCACCGAGTTATTTCCTCTAGGCTCCGACGAGACTTTAAGGCGATTATATAATATATTATGCTTTTTTCTACAACACAGAGGGTGGCTACTGTAAATTTAACACTTCAACTCGCGTGCTTACTCTTTGTTCTAACAGCGATCGCGCATGATAAACAATTTGACTTCACGCGAGCAGACCGTAAAGGATTATCGATTTCAGCAATTCACGATGAAGTTTTATTCACTCGAAAAAATTTGTCACGATTTCAATAATTACACTTGAACAGATAAAAGCATTCGCGTTGATCTTATCAGCGATAATCGTTTAATCGGAAAAATAAAGCCTCCGTTTATCGAATATTTCGCATATATTTTGACTATCGGAGCGTGTATTTATTGTTCCCGCGTACGTTTGCAGTTTAAACGGCATACACTTGACTCTTTGTCAAATATTATCATGGCTGAGGATTTAATTCATATTTATTTATAGAAATCAGAAAATATTTTCGCACGTGAGAATTAATCGATGCCATGTTGCCGGGCTCGACTGTGCGAGAAAGCAAAAATATTTTGAGATATCGAGCTCCGTGGCCGTAGCAAAAAAATCTTAATAAACTAGCATCAGCAGTAACATCAAGAATTGTCCAGAATAATGCGAACACGATCACTGAAACGCACGATGCGCATGCAGAACTAGAAAAAAAAAACACACACACATCAACATGCAACATACGGCATATAGAAGGGTATAAACAACTCTGGGTCGGAATATAACGCAGCTTTTCAAGTCTATCCAGATGGAATCGGGCATAACGTTTTTCAACAAACGAACAACATACAGTAAGTTAAACAACGACAAGCCAAATTCCAGGTAAAAGCATATAACTCGTGCATAGCTGCTAAAATCATTCCCTGATACTATCTCCCGTTACCATTGTCGTTGTTCTCGGCGTCATTCGTATTCCTCTAAATTTCGAGCGACATGCGATGAAAATACGAATTATAGTAATCATAACTTTAACTTTTTCAATATTTTATTATTAACATTAAAATGAACAAGGTCGCAAAATAAATCTCAAACAGTTTGATGAACAAATTTCAAGAAGGCCGTACACATGTATTTTATTTTTATGCATATGTTTTGTGTTCTATAATTTTGGTCTGACAAATAATATCATCTCATTTTCATCGACACCTTTCAAACGCAACGCGAGGATATTGCGTATTTAGAAGAATGTAAGGCAAATCATGAAAAAATATGTAGCAGCTTTTTCTTACACATGTACACTCTGTCACGGCATTAGGACGGTGAGGTATTCATGTTAATATGGGCATGCACCGATATAGGGATATGAGCAAAATTAAATATCTAGAGCCAATCTCATCGAACGTTGGAGATATGTGTAAAAAAATAATAAAGTAAAAAGCAGCCAATCGTATCCTGACGTTCACAGATGGATGCACACAGAAGGATAACTATTCGAAGCGACGACAAATGATGCCCCGGTATGTGGGAAGGAGAAAAGATGGCAGCTATTTTTCGGATATTAAACATCGATTTTCGAAAAAGAGAAAGAAGAAAGGGAGTAAAAGGTCAGCCACTAATGGCTGACTGCTGTATGCGCATCTATGATCTGAAAGTCGTTGCAAATGAGCACTTCTTATCTATTCGCGTTGTATTGAAAAATTATTTTGAAAGTAGCTGCCACCTCTTGTTCCATCGATAAGTCACAGTCACGTCAAGTTCGTCCTCAGCTGATAAACACACTACCTTCTAGGAATGCCTAATTCAACATTATTGTTCATCACTACTCTTCCTCCAGTGCACTTTATACGAGCAGAGTGAACATGGCCAGACTTATTTTTACGATGCACTGTTCAATTATCCATCATTTTATCAAAAAAAGAGGGACAAATTTCGTCTTTTTTGTTCGCGGCCGTGTAAATCAATAGTGAACAAAGTATTGACTCTTTCGATTGATTTTTCTTGTTTCTGTTATTCGACATAAAAAGTGCAATCCATTCGATTCTTGTATTCGAAAACATGTACATAGAAAAAATACCCGGAACGATTGAGATTTTTTAGAGAGGCGAAAAAACGGAGAGAAATAGAAAAAGAGAGCGGCTACGTACGAAAAATGAGTTTTCTCGGACTCGGATGCAAATTAAAGACTCAGCGCAGAGACACCGAATAACGATTAGTATGAAAAATACTGCACAATGTTCTATGTAGATCACAACGACTCCGCTTTCCAATACCTCACACCAATTTTCAGAGTAGAAACAGAAACACAATAGAAAAAAGCACACGTTTCACAATTAAAGAAAAACACAAGTATAGTAAGACGAAATATTTCACGTATACAAATGTCGACTAAATCTAAACCATGTACCATGCAGCGTACGATGTATTATTTATCTCGTTTATATAACAACGTTAATTTCATCGAAACAAGTCCCGAATTTCCGACCAATATTCTCAGTTATAGCATGTAAAACACTCCTGACCGTATAAGAGAGGGATAAGGAAAATGACAAGATTGACCCGCAGTTGCCAATGACGTTCCATACTCGAATTTCGAAGCAATAAATTCATGCTCTC
The DNA here is from genome assembly GCF_009193385.2 of Nasonia vitripennis. Lineage (NCBI taxonomy): Eukaryota > Metazoa > Arthropoda > Insecta > Hymenoptera > Pteromalidae > Nasonia > Nasonia vitripennis. The sequence goes on along the minus strand of NC_045758.1, from coordinate 35,155,723 downwards.
AATATTTGTCACTTTTGTTCAGCAAATGGATGGCACTTCTTTTAAACGTACGCTTTATACAAAAAACTACTTTCCTATTCCTTATTCATAGCTATTCTCAGGAAAGTCAAAGAGATTTGAGTTTACGTTTTCGTCTGCTTTCTCAACAGTCTCTACGAATGACACAGTTATTTTCTCTTCTGCAACAATTCTACAGCGATCTCAGAACTTTGAATTCTTTCCGTACACTCGAAAGAGCACGCTTCTTTTTCTCTTAATTGTGCACTTTTTTCGTATTCGAGCGGCTTGATTATGTATGTACACATATCCATGGTAATGGAACTTTGCCTATAAAATCTATTCTATTCTGTATATATGTATAAGGTGTATCAATTATACATAAATAAACGGAACAAAAACGATAAAATATCGTGAAAGCAAAATAGCATGATTTCTCTGGAAAGATATATACTCTCAAGTTATAGTACAAGAAACTAATAGGAGTCAGCTGATGGGAGCATCGAAATAATGTCGTCTCACATTTATTCTAAAACAAAACTAATCGTCTCCTGCATTTTAAGGCGTTTTGCTATTGTTTCTCCCGTTTGCGTTTCATGTATTGTCGAACTCTGTCGCATATAGGTATATGTACACATGAGTATATAAGAATGAATATAAACTCTGACTATTTATACATATATGTATCGTCATAACGTATCGTCTGCCACTCATGCCGCATTCTTTTACTCTTATTTTGTCATATTTTTTGTACTTCTGTTTTATTCATCTTGCACACATTATTTCATAAAAGTAAAAAAATTACTTTGGCCTTTTATCGTATAAAAATGGCGATATGGGGTGTGTATCACAAAGGGGTCGTGGGGGGTGGTAGTGTGTTGGTGAGGGTGCGAGGTTAGGTTACATCAATGCGCTCAGCCTCGGTTGGGCTAACTATTAAAATAGCATTTGAATAATCGACGGGGGTGTCGTACAGGGGGAAAGGAGTACGGGTTCGTGTGTATCGATCATTTGATAAGGTATGTCATTTTGTACGAGAGAAGGGGTTATTTGGACCGTTAAGCCGACGCCGAAGGATTTTTTCTCGGCTTCTGGTTTACAGCGGGGGACTGCTCGTCGAGGCAAAAGTGGCCTTTACCTCCTGCAATTTCGCGATATATCGATGCGGCGTATAAAATATATGTGATTCCGAACTTTTATCGCACGGAAAATTAAGCGAAATTTCATAAAGGTAATTTATTGCCGGAAAGTATTGATTTTGAATTTTGTTGAAGTTTGTTTTTTTTCTCTCTCGGCGAAAGTAGGTCAGAACTATTTGGTATAGAGGAGAAGGAGTTTTTTACACACACACACACACAGTCCCACTCGCGCTTCGATCTGAATGAGCCGATTCTTTGTCAACGCGCAAGTTCATGCGAGAGCGCGCTGATTCGAGCTTCTCTAAAAGCTCTCGAGACGACCTTCATTGAACGGCACTGCGTGGCCACGTTGAAAGAGCGTTTTTCTAATTAAAAACTTTCGGCACTTCAAAGTGAGATACAGCGTCAAAGAGACATAATTAACATTTTAATGCAAACTCTCCGCGGCTCTGGTTGCAGGAGATTGCGTTTAATATTCGACGAGGCGGCGAATCATCAAGAACGCACTGAGAGCGCGAATTAAAATAAACAGGAAAAATGTGCAAATATAGCGAAATGTAGGCGAGCGCGGGGCCGGCATTAAAAGAGCACAGAGCGGCCAGATTGTCTGAAGATTAAACACGAAAAGCCCATACGCGCCGAGAAGAAGAGTCGTCATTACAGCGGGATGAGCAAGCAAACGCGCGGAGCTCAATGCTTGGAGCGATAGCCACGGTTAATTAAAAAAATGCCGCGTCTGCAACGAGGCTAGCGCGATCCTTTGATCTCTTTTTATTTCTGATGAGAGCGAAAATGCGACTTATTAACGCTTCGAATTACGCGGGGGAAAAGCCACCTTCCACGATCGTGCATTCTCCGAGACAGGCCAATGAAGCATCAAAATCATAATATTTACAACAAGTGCGGGGGCAGAGTTTCTTCTCCGCAAAAGTATGAAACAAAAAGAAACTGGAGCGCCAGCTAAAATCAAAGTTTATCAGAGTAAAGTTTCGTGCTAAACTACGGGATTAGTGTTGAGTTGACGCGGAAAGAGTGTGTATGGGGCCATTAGTTGCAGTGGCCAGTGTGGTAACGGCCCGTTATTTATATAATAATATATAAATCATCGTACGCGGGCATTGGGCTTGCGAGCATCGAGAGGAAACTGTAACTACTGTGAGAGAAGAGAGACGTCGCTCGGGGGATGGCTGCGCGCTAGAGTAAACTGTACATCAGGCCGTGTATTCCGTACTGTGCGAGTACGAGAAAAAGTAGTGGCAGTAGTAACAGTAGCAGTGGTGGTGGTGCTGCTGGTGATGGTGATGTAGGGAGAGAAAGAGAGACAGAAAAAGGGTCGTCGCGCAGTCGTCGGGAAAAAGGCCGGGGGACGTGTTGGGTGACATGGAGACAGAAAAAACGGCAAAGGGGGTCATTCGAGATGTATAGAGATTATACAGAAGGAGCTGCGCGCGCGCGTGTGTGTGTGTGTGTGTGGGTGGGTGGGTGTGGTGTAGTGCGCGGAGCCTTCTTTTTCCGCAGTGTTGGCGTGTGTGTGTGTGTGTGTCAAAGTGTGAGCGAGATAGAGATAGATATAGACTGAGTAAGAAGAGAGAAGAGAGACAGTGGAGGCATTTTACCTGATCTATGCTCGGACTCCTGGCCTTGTCGTCGGCGTCGCGCTTCGCGGCTGCGTCCTCTTGGCGCTTGGGGCTGCGGAGCGCGCGCTGGGGGTCGCCACTGCCCCCGAGGTCCGACGTGCACATCACCAGCAGCGAGACCTTCTGCACGATGTCGACCACCACGAGGCCCGTGTCGTTGCCGTAGGCCAGTCTTTTGTAGTGCAGTACAGCAGAGCGTAAGAGCGTTGTATAGCGAGTTTTTTCTTTTCTTAATTTTTTAGGCTTTATTTAATTTTTCGAGTTATAGGATGAAACTTATATAAGCTCTAGTCGTTGTTCCCAGTTTTGAGGGGAAAAAAGCGCAGAGCCTCTTTGTTCCCCGACATCCAGCGCGACGAAAGCTCGATCTTCGAGTATATACATTTCGCCAAAACAATGAATTTTTCGAAACGCGGAGGCTTTCACGCTCGCGCTGAAAACAAAAAGCGCGAAAGCTTTCCGAGGGATGAATGCAGGAGAGAATGTTTAAAAAAACTCTCGTCCGAAAACAAATGCCCGGCTCCCGCACTTTCCGTTCTTCCAGTTTAAAATTCAATCAACGAAATAAAACTCTCTCTCTCTCTCTCTCTCTCTCTCGTTGCCGTATATTAAGCTCTTAAACTCGTTACACGCATCGAGCTTCAACGGATTCACGAGCTCGCGGTAATTTGTACGGCCCTTCGTTTAAATTTGACTGACTGGACAGCAGCGAAGGAATAAACAAACTCCAGCCGCATCGAGCGATGGCGAAGAAAGCGGAGAGGATAATAACCGTATGTAGGCAATAAGGACGGTGCAGCGACGTGTACTCACAGTCCGTAGGACGAGTTCAAGCTGAGGGCGGTGATGCTCTCGGGAAGCTCGCCGTTGGGTCCGTGGGTGAGGCAGACGAGGGTCGCCTGGAAGCCGGCGGCGCGCTTCTGCAGGCCGGTCTTCACCTTGAGCGGCTGGTTCTTCTCGAAGTTCGCCTCGGGATCGTCGCTCGTGTTGGAGAAGTCGAAGTCGGGCGAGCGCTCGGTGTCCTTCGACGGGTCGGCCAGCATTACCTTCAGCGTCTGGAGAGCGGTTATCGAGTTAATAGAGTAGAATGCTCGGCGCCGCCGAGTTTCCTAATTGACAAAGCGATCGTCGCCTTCTTCGCCGCGCGCAAACTTCGATGGCACTTTTTTCAGCGGGTCATAATTTCCTCCTTTTAATGCAATTTTCGAATAAATCTTCGAATAAAGGCTCGCAGTCGAATGACAGACGAATAAAACGTTTCGCCTGCATTGGATCAATCGAGGCTCGCATTCGTGCGCACTATAGAGGTACGAGCAAGTCGGCGAAAATCCGAGTCGTCGCGTAGCTGGGGAGGAAGACAGATAGCTCGGCTGGCTGCTCGAAAAGGGGGGACAGCGCGACGGAATGGCGAAATAGGGAAGCTTTTCTGGGTGGAAAATCGTAAACCGCGCGATAACTCGATTTTACGCTCCGTCGCAGCGGAGTTGGAGTCGTTATTAGAAAATATCGAAAGTCGCGAGGTGCGACGTACTGACCACTACTTCGGACATGCTCTCGACTTTCTTGAACTTGAAGAGCACGACGTGCCTGCCGGCCCCGACGATCGCGAGCTTGCGGCTCTCGGGGCAGAGGAATATCAGCTGGATCGCCAGGGGATCCTCGTCGTTGTCCAGGCTGCGCGTCCGGCTCTTCTCGAACAGCTTGGCCGTCTTGAGCTTGTAGAGCACCTGCAGCGTGCCGGCCGAGGCGTCCCAGAACTTAATGCTGCCGTCGGCGTGCCTGTGCGGAGAGAGGTGCGAAATGTTCACTGTTATCAATTAACCAATCAATGAATTCGCCCGGAGGCATTTTCGATCTTCGGATAATTGGCTCGGCCCGATGGGGAAAAAGGAGCCGGAGCTCTTAAGCAAAGCCGGGCGAATAAAAGAGATCGAGTTAGGAGAATCAATAGGCTGGCCGTAGCTCACCCCGTGAGAATGATCTCGTTGTAGCCGCTGGAGTTGGGGCTCCACTCGCCACCGCTGACCGGCCACTCCTTCTCGCTGAAGCCCGTCTTCTTCTGGCTCTTGGAGCCGACCGAGTAGAAGGCCGGCACGAGATCGCCCGGGCAGTCGGCGAAGTAGGCGCAGCAGGTGACCGGCGACTCGTGCAGGTCCATGGGGTAGGGATTCTCGAAGCAGGGGAAGCCCGAGGTCAGCAGGTCGATCACCACGAGGTCGTTCTGCAGCAGCACCACCACCGCGTACGGGTCCTGGAAGTCTGCGCCAGTCCGGCCGCGCAAGCCCAATGAAACCCTTGATCGCATTGGATCCCTCCTGGCCACGGGAGTTACGTACGCTACGCCGACGCGTTCGCGGTATTCAAATCGGTCAGAGCAATGAATATTCCAACGCGATTTCGGCGGAAGCCCGTGGGTATACCCTTTGTCTTGGAGGCGCGAGTCGGAGAAGCCAAATTTTCGAATTTAAAATTTTACGAGGTTCATCCCGTGCGATTTGCTGACTTTTTGAGAATCTGCTGGCTCTATTTGCTGGCTCTATCTCCGCAGCGAATTTAATGCGAGCTTGTTTAATTGCGTACTCTGGCGCACTATATAGCCGCGCGCACATTGTCGGAAATCGTTAAACTAGCAACCGGGCTGGATAATATCGCGCAGGCGCGTGAATTTCCGCGGCTTTATTTATGCGTTGCATTCGACTGTAGTAGCCCGGGTTGTTCCCAAAATATGCTCTCCTGCAATAATACGCCCTTTTCGGTCGATTGGCCGAGGAAGAGAGACAGAGAGGCGCCTCGAAATTTCCCTACGACTACGAGCGTGCACGTCTGTCGGGGAGGGGGTTGACACCTTTGCACATACCGCTGGTCCAGGGGCTGTCGCAGAGCGTGATAAAGTCAACAACGTTGTGCTCCATTTCCAAAACCGTCGTCGTCTTGCCCTGGATGACGGTGATGCTGGGCGTTCTGCCGGTCGTGTCGTAAGCCAATCCTCCGGAAAATATCACGTACGCCTCCCTGCAAGTGACAGCAAGTTCAGGCCGGCGCTTTTCCGCTTTTCCGCTTTTCCTTGTAATATACACGAGTGGTGCTCGTCGACGACTCGCGCCGCGCGCGAACGATGTGCTCTCGAGCGAGCCTCTCGGCTAGGGGGAAGCCAACTTTATTCGGCTTTGAACTTTTCCTCGATTTTATGCATTCTTTTGCGCGCGGGTCGTGAGAAATTCGAGATTAAATCATTTCCTAGCGTACTTTTATTCACGATTTCCTCCATCTCTGTCGCGACTCTCCGGCTTGATTTTCTGTATAATCATAACAAACAGCACTTGTCGAAAAGCTTGGAAATCTCTCGTCCCGAAGTCGGAGGGAGAGAGGCCCGGCTGAGCGTGAAATCGCCCCCCCCCCCCCCGCCCCACCCCGTGCCGCCAGGGCGGAATTCAAGCGTGAAACAATGCTCGCGAACAAAAAGTCTTTGTGCTGACTCGCGAAACGAACGCTCCAAGTTCATCGCGGCCGTAGAGCTTTTTAAAGAGGCGCATCCGTCATGGCGGCCTCTGCGGGATTGAGCGAGCGATTCATCTTATTTTATTTCTTCGCGAATCTTTTGCCGAGTTTGCGTTTCATAGCTCCTGCTCTCGTCTCGAGTGCCTTCGCTTCGAAAATTGCTTTCTCGCAGCTCCTGGCCAAAACAGGCTCTAGAGCCGAGAGCTTGCGCATTACCCCAGCCGATAATCGCGAGAGCTTTGCAACAGTTCGCCAAACGGGGGCGCCGGAGCACAGGCCACTTGATGCGCACGGCTGCGGCTCGGCTCGAGGCGATAAATAAAAATGAATTTTTCATCCGCAGTGCAAAAGGGCTGGTGCCGCCGAGACTTACCCCGATCGGGAGAGCTTCCACTCGACTTTCTGAATGGCTTTGCACGGCTCCGGCTTGCCGTCCTTCGTGTTTTTCGCTGTCGACGGAAAAATCCAAGTGAGTACGGGGAACAGGGCGAGAAAGAGAGCGAGAGGGAGTTTTGATCGGCTCGACTGCAGCTCTGAAAAATCCAATTCAGCCAAGGAGCCTGGTACAACGCACTTGCTCCCTCTCGCTCGCTCTCTCCGGGCCAAGCTGGCGGAGGAATAAGAAAATAAGAAAGGCGTAGATCAGCAGCAGTACTCACCGTGAGGATGCGTGACATTAATGGGCTTCGGCTGTCGAACGAGCCACGTGCTGAGGGAGCCGTCGGTGTGACTGCACATAAATTGCTTGCCTTCGTGGTGCCAAGATATTGACCTGAGCGGCTCGTCGCTCTGCCATCGAAACTCCGCGGCCTTGGTCTTCAGGTCCCAGATTACGATTTGGCCCGACTCGTAGCCTATCAGCATCTGCGCCCGAGGCGATAAATACTCAAGGCCCGTACTCGGTGCACACCCTAGCCGCATTACGGATGCGCGTTCTTTGCGCGGCCCGCTTTCGGGTCAGCGATTTCGATTTTTATATACCTATACTATACAGCCGTTCGTTGCGCATCGACGCACTTTGAAATTCGCTGATTATTCACTCCGGCTCTCGCGAACGCGCTCGAAAGATAGTCGAGATGATTCGGCATAGTCGGGGGCTACGAGCTTTCGCCTAGCTTGGGAGAGTTTCGCCGCGCGACGCTGCAGGCGAAAGATATGCCCAGGAGCGACACACGTGCCAGCTAATCCCGGAGCAAAGTTTGCCCCAGACGTTCAAAGCCAATAATAATCGATTTAAAAGCCTCGGCCTTATCCCTGAAAATCCCGAGTCGTACTACAAAGTACAAACCTCGAGATTGCTATACGAGACGTGCGCACATAATGGCTAACGCTGCCGCAATAGAAAGGCTTAAGATCCCGCGGACTGATGGGTTTTCCGATCGCGTCGTCCTCGTCGTCGTCGCGAGACCCAAACGAAAAGTGCGAGGAGCGCGATAAATCCCGATAAGAAGGCATTTTTTCGTATTGATAAACGATATTGCAGCGCTGGAATATCGGATTTCCCTAGCCCAAAATAAGAAGGGGGCCGAGACATCGCGTCGCGCGCATACGAAAAATAGATTAACGCAGGGACGGTGTAATTCGTTTCGTTGTATACTGATGCGCGCACGCGTCCTCCTCGAGTTTTTATTTAGCCGGGAAATTCGCGGACGCGTTGAAAAAGGTAAAATTCCATCGGATAAATGTTGTCGTTTTTCGTTTCCTCTATTTTTGTGACCCGGGAGCGCCCGGCGCTCCGTCTGCAGGAAGGAAACTAGTTTTCCAGCGGAAATGGCAATGAGAGAAAAAGAGACCGGACTGGAGGAAGTTTTAGTTGAAAAATTTAGCGCTGAAATGCCGTAGGTACATGCACTCGGCAAAAGACTTTGCATTAGTGAGCGCGCGCGCGCGCGCGCGCGTTCGAAGAATTTTTCAACAAAAAAATCCCCGTCAAGCTCGACAGCTTCTCAGCGGCTAGTACACGTCGCATCCCTGATACGCAACTTCTGGGTAACTCGCTTCGGCCCCGACTCCCAAGGGCCGCGTGTATAATGCAGGAATGACGTGTGCGGTTCATCGGAATTTACCGCAGCTATACCTATACTACGTTTCCCACGGCCGAAAAATCAATAGACACGCAGCGCACGCCATCGATTATCAGCGGCGGCAGAGGCGCGGGCATCCTCGGTATAGGAGAATAGTCCTGCTGTACGTACCTTGCTTAGGTCCAAGGGATTATCGCTCAGGTGCACGACCGGGCCTGGATGCGTCTTCCTCGAGCTGCCAACAGCCGCAACAAGATACATTCATTAGCCGCTCCGATGTATAATAGTCGCGTAGGCAAACAAAATGAAGCATTAATCACGGGCGAAGGCTGCAGGCCGTCTGATGTGGGCAAGTGTCCTCGGGCTACCGATGTACGCGCTAATTGCGCCTGCAGAATGTCCGACCCGTTATTCAAAACGTACCGAGCGCAATGCATCGGCAATAAAAAAAAAAGAGCCGAGGAGGTGCATCGCAACAAAGAGACGCGCGCGGCTTTGAGAGGGCCGTCGGCGAGCGTTCGCCCGTGAATTCGCGCACGTGTGCCCGCGGGGGCCGGGAGAGAGAAAATAACTCTGCGCGCGGTCTGTATTAGCCGCTGCGGCTCGTCGGATCATGACAGTTGATGGCGGCCAATCGAAATTTCGGAGGCGCAGTTATTTCGTCATTGGATCTCGTTATTCGAGGAAATCGCATTGCCGACGGGCCGTATTTTCAAAGACGTCGCGAGCCGAGCAATAAACGGACTAATCCAGAGAGCTCGGGATGCGCACCGCAGGCCAAGCGCGTTTCGCTCAATTTTATCACTCGGCTTTTGTCGTAGAGAGAGAGAGAGAGAGAGCCGTGTAAACGCGTGTATTCGTGTTCGGGAAAACGCACCCGAGCGCAGCCTCGGCTCGGCGGCTAACCATTGTCTTGGAACTTCTAATCGGCTTGGCCGAACAACGGGCTTTCTCGCCCCCCGCGTCGACTAGCTGAAGATAGCGCGCACAGAGAGCAAGAACGGCTGTTGTTCTGCGGCGAGCGAGTTTTTGAACTTTCCCGCGAGAAAAATGCAAACCGAACGGGATTTCCTGGTAATTCCACCGATAAACTCGCTTTGCCAGGGGTAGCTTCCGCTCCTTCTTTTTCTCCGCTTTGTTCGCCTCGCCGAGATAACGAGTCCTCTCGGGCCTTTTCTCTCGGCAATTGTTTTGCTCTTCTGTCCGGTGCGGCGATTGCTTCGTTCCCCGATCATACTTCACGCCGCTGCAGTCGAGTGAATAATAGAGGAGCCCCGCGTGTCAGGGATGATTTTCGTCGGGGCGGCCGGCCGAAAAGTAAATTGCTCCAGTCATTGCTTTGGAAGCATTCCGTTTGATAAGAAAAACGTCGATAACTCGTTACGCGCGCGTCAGTCGGGCTTGGGATTACAGTCTTTTGCCTCTGACGTTTGCCGAATCGAACGGTACAGGTGCGCGTTTGCCACACGTAACTCGCGCGTTGATTAATTACACGGCGCGTTTGCGTTTCTGCTTCTACGTGAAATTCGAGCCCTTCTCGCGGATAAAGGTGCGAGGCAGTCAGAAATAGCGCGAGCAAACGCGAAACTCGATTTGACGAAAGTTCAGGGACGCCCTCGAGGAGAGAAAGAAAGCCGTATACATATTTATCAAACAAGCTCGCCCGCGCGCGCGCGCGCGCGGAAAAAGACGCGAATTCGAATAATCAATCAATCTCGTCGACGCCCCTCGAAGCAGTCAGTCCATCGCTTTTCGCGCCGACTCTCGCTGCTGCGGAGAGCGACGGCGGCCAAAGTTTCGGGAGCTCAGAAACGAATGAACCCGATATTTCCAGGAGCCGTTCGCGGCGAGGCGACGAAAGTTCCTCGTGTACTCTACACCCGTTATTTTCTCACTTTCGTGGCGGTGTTTCCGCGAGCCGTTTCCTGAAATACGCGCGCTTGTTAGCGAGGATCGCTCTGAGCTGTCTTATTCAATTTCTGCTTCGATCCGCGGCTTTCGGCGGATCTCGGGACTCTGAGGCAGAAAGAGACAAGTCGCAGCTCCGACTTTTTAATAAAAGCAATGGAATGCAAGGGACGGAATTTAATTAAAAATTGTCCAATTAGAAACGCGCGTGCGGAATTAATGAAAATATTACGCACAACGAGCTGAATTTTTATTCGAGCGTGGCGCGTTCGAGCCCGGGCCTCCACTATGTGCCGCTCGATCTAGATCCAGCGCGCTAATAAGCCAAGTATCGAGATACAGATAATTCTCTTTCCAGCTGGTCGTCCGAAGAAGTCAGAGTCGCGGACGTAATTACAGCGGAGCGAGGCTGCGGTATCGCCGCGTATCTTTACGCTAATTCCCCTTCGCGTACATGGCGCTGAAATATCGCTGCCCGAAAGCTCCTGACTGGCTGAGCGTCAATTCATTCGGAATGGATGCAGCGTCAGTCCGAAAAGGTGACACCCGCGAGTTTTTTATTTAACAGCCGAGCAGACATTGCGGGAAGGCGAAAAGCGTAGCTCTCTCTCCCTCTCTCTCTTGCTGGGCTCGCAAAAAGTTTTATACCGGCTCGCCAGCGGCGGCGCAATAACATCTTTGTGCAGCGCGCGGTTATTGCCCATAAAAATAGAAAGGAACACGTGTAGCGTGACCCGGCTTGACGGCTCGCAAAATAAAGCTCCCCAAAGCTCTCTCTCTCTGGCTTTTTATCCGGGCGCCGATCTATCTCTCTCTCTCTCTCTCTCTCTCTCTCTCCCCCTGCACTTTCTCAACTCGCGCGCGCGCGCGCGCTCCATCCACAGCTGTATATCTCCAGTCGGCTGTGACGATGCAGGAGAACTCACACTTCGATGGCCTTGTTCCAGTTGATAACGTAGCCCGACAATACGAAAGTCTCGATGTGGAGGACGTGTATGTTGCCCCGCTCGGTGCCGACGTACAGCCACTTGCTCTGCAACGGCAGGTGCATGCAGGTTATTCTGCAACAGAAAACAACAACAACAACTCGTGACGGTGTGTAAGTACGACGAAATTCGGATAGGACCCGGCTCGCGTCCATACGCATGCAGAAGCACATAAGCGCGCCTGCGGCAGCGGCAGCTGCGAGAAAAAGGTGCCAACTTATATTCCCCTGACCCAGTGACCTTGACCTCATGCCGTGAGAGTGAGATACGTAGCGATGGCTGAAAGCCAGAAAGGGTGCAAGTGACACCTTTCACTGGGCCTGCTCATTCCATACGCGTTTTCACTCGATAACTATACAATACTCCCGCGGCTGCAGGATTTTCCGAGCTCGAAAGATACAATCTTATATTCTTTCAATTATCCTGCTCTAGGGGCGAGGCGGCAGCCAGAATTAATTATGAATTCGCAGAGAGCCTGCACGTACCGCTTGTCAAAGTTAAATCGTCATTTTCAATTTTCCCGCTTTGTTGTTCTGCCTCCAGCGGCGGCACTATCAGATTGGCTCTCGACGGCGAGCTTCGCGCGTAAGACCTCTCCGCGGCTATGAACGAGGAGCCTCCTCGAAAAAAGCCCGAAATTAAGAGCAGACTTTATATGGCGAGAGAGCAAATTTCAATTAACGAAGGCTCCTTTGACGCGGCGAAATTCGCCCGAGTTATATATGTGTGCATATCAAAAGACATATATAGCCGGAGCTCGGCCTCACCTTTCTCGCTGAAACTTGAGGCTCTGAACTACTTGCGGTATTTTCTGGCGAAAATTCCATAGGTGAAGGGTGTCGTCCTCGGTGGCGGATACGAGGGCGCCCTCGTTCACGAGGAACTGCAGCTGCGTCACCGCGCAGCCGCCGTCGTGCTTCACGTGCACGTCCACCCCCGGCCTGCCCAATCTGCACTCGCATTCTTGCTGTTAAGGAAAATGTCTTACACAAAACGCGCCTAATTCTGCGCCTCATATTTTACCGCGGTTGATTATAAACTTTGGGATTACCTGCCTGCTAATTCAAACGTTCGACATTCTAGAAGCCCCGAGCTGCGAAAAACTTTTAATCGCGTGTATCCGCGGGTGAGAGGAAAAAGGCCAGCGCTACATATACACACCCCTGATTCGCCCTCTTCAACAGCGAAAAACGCTTCGATTAACTGTGCTGCCCCTCATTCTCTGCTATACGCGGCGTTGTCGCGGAGAGCAAAAAACCGACGCAATTGGGCTTATACACGCTACTGCCGTCCGAATGGGGATTGGCCTCGGCGAGGCAGTTGTGTAAAACTCCGGCGTAATTAAAAATCTCATCATTGTCCGTGTGTGCGGACGCTTCGATTTTTCATCGGCGAAAATAACGATTCTTCCCCGGACGGACGTGTGGATGCGGCCGGTTTTAATTAAGAGATGGATTTCAGCCAGAGTCGAGGAATACAAAAGGCGCTTCAGAGTTTTCAATTGCGCCGACTGAAATTTCATTTGCACTGTTGCAACTCCAGAGCGCGTTTAAACATTCAGCAATAAACGTTTTCATCGCGTATAATAAACAGCAACGCCGATTCTCGGCTCTCGAGGCGCACGAGCCGCTGAAATCCATCACCGGAGCCAGCGCAGTCAATCGAATCAATTAAATCTCGCGGCCGGAGAAAAGCGACCTTATTAGATTCCCGCGCGGCCCCGGCCACTTAACCCCCTCCGAGCTATCTGTCGCGCTCACTTATCCCACGGCTGTCCATCTTTTTTACTCGGTCGGCGTCTTCGGCCCATTCTCCTCGTTTTCCATTTCCGCGGCCGGGGAATTTTAGCCGTTGAAAATTACGCGCCACTGCCCCACCGAGGGAGAGTTACACTCGCCGGCTGGGATAATTGGCTTTCTCGATGAGCGAACTCGCACGAGGCGTTACATCATCGTTCCGAATCCGGTAGAGGCGCGCCTGACATCACGGCGATAGGAATCCAGCTGCGGATATTTATGCCTCGGGGGGCAATCGTTGCCGGAGACTGGATTTTTCATTGCCACTCGAAGCGTCATGTCAACGCTCACAGCTCTCTCGGCACATTCTTATCATCGCGCGCTCTCGCACACTTTCGGCTGGCTCGTTCGGCTAGATAGCCTTGAACGCCGTTAATTAAATTTAATAAACCAAATTCAACCGAGACTAATTATGATGGGCGAAAAATCAGTTTTATTAACTGCTGCTCCAAAGAGGCGAGTTCGCTGCTAATTAATCTTATTTCAGTCATTAACGCGTAAACATGTAAATTATAAAGCCCATACCCACAGGAATCGCGAACTTGAATCGGTTCGCTGATCATTTCGAGTGGGCCTGCATTTAAAATCGTGGATTCGAGAACACTTTTGTCCAAGTAAACGCCCAAGTACAAAGTTCTTCCATCAAAACGTACAAAAACGCGACCGCCGCGCATTTCTCTCTACCTTTCGCAATTCCAACTTTAAATGGCTCGACTGAAGCGTTTTTTCCGATTCCACCACAGAATTCGCCCCAGAAGAGCGCCTGATTGCACACTCTAAAGGCTCTCTTTTCCGTCATGAAATTTGAACATTCGCACTTCTCTTCCCATGCCGATTATTGCACGCGACATAGGATCTCCGAAATTGAACGAAGTGACTTTTTACGAGGTACAATTGATATTCCAGGAGTCCTCGGACATAAAACCGATAAAACGTACATTTACCGAGCAATCCATATCAATTTGAGACTTTTCCGCGGCAAACGACTATAAAGTATGCGTTAAAAAAGGTGCAAAACATAAGTTGCTTGAAGTCAAACTGCACCTTGAGGGAAATTTAGCGAAAGCACGTTAAAAAATTCCATTTCAACATCCCGCGCGCGTTTGCTCCAGAGTCGGAATTAAAGTGGCCAGATTACTTTGGAAAAAAAATTAATGAACCTTCTGCTGAGTTTCAATGCATGCGTGTACAACTTTAATTCCTTATCAGTCCGGCCGTTATGCTCGTTATTCGTGTTCTATTTCGTATCAACTCGGCAGCAGGGCGACAGTACCAGAGCTCTCTACAACACCCGCGATGAATATGCGCATGAATTTTCAATTTCGTCGTGGACGTCCGATCGCATGAAACGCGAGAAAACATATGGCTTTGTGTCGCTCGCGCAAATGAAGAATAATGAGCATTTCTCATCTGCGCGCAAACTAGCGCGCAATAATCTCCCGATTCTCATTTCTCACATTGGAACGCCCTTTTATCCGCTTCCTCCTCTCATTTTCCCTCCCGCGTCCCTCTCTGAGTGCGTGCAAGGCCCGCGAACGCGAGGCCTCCAGTGTACGCTCAATGACAAAGGATACATCCGCAGCGATCCTGATTTAGTGCCGATAGCCAGTAACCTTTGTACCGGGTCGAATGCCATAGCGCTCGGCTGATGCGGAAAGCCATGCCTGAATGTCTGCAACAGAGAGAAGATACGTTCTCAATCAGTGGATTACATATATATATATATATAGACACGTGGATATGCATACACATGCGCACGCACTCGCACATACACGCAGGTCGAATAACGCGCGCATCCTGTCGGCGCACAGCGGATACACACGCGACAGCAGAACGTGTGCTTGTTTGCGTAAAAAATCTACGCTTCGATTTCGGGAAAATTTGAATACTATCTGCGTGCCTCGGCTGCGGCCGCTATTATCGAGTTTCGCCAGCCCTTATCTGACGTTTGGTGCGGCGCGCGTCATGTAACGCGTGGATATTATTTTTATCCCCCCGGCCGCTACATCTGCTTTCTATACTAATGAGCGGTTCAACAATTGTTTCTGCTCTTGCGAGATAATTTGGACGTAACGCATTCGACCGCGACTCTCAGAGTTGGCGGTTAATTTCCGACGAAAATCATCTGTTTTTTAATTTCAAAAACAACGACCTTAATAATGCGAAGCATTTTCTCGTTCCCGATGAACGAGTTGCTCATCGTACGCAGCGCCAACAGATTCGAACGGAGTGGCAGACTATTTGAATTTATGCGGCCTTTACACGTGGAGTTCGATTCGCATGCGCTGTTAAAATTCTCATGCATCAATATCAGGACTTATTTATTCGGCTCAGCAGCGGAGTTAGCTAATCCCCAGCTCAACGGGCTAACTCCGAACAAGACGTCAAGTTCGGAGGGAAGTTTGGCTTTACCTCTATACGCTCTACGCCCACTTCGGAATCGATCGCACAAAGAAGAACATTTCTTCGAAAAAAAAAAAAAAAAAAACAAAAAAAAAAAACAATACTTGACATCTCCTCCAAGTGCGGGATAAACAATGTGAAACTCTGTTAGCAGTCCAGGAGAAATCCAATATGTTGTAGGTTATTGGGTATCCTCCTTTGGCACAGAGCGTTTCAGTCTCTGTGTGTGCGCGCGGAGAATGAACGTAGCAGCGCACAAAACGAAAAACTTTTAGCAAAGCGAAAATCTCACTGCAATAATGCACTCGCTCTAACATAACTTAGGATTCAGAGCTTAAATGTTTGCCGATATATAACAAAACTTTTCCGATATAAAACAAATGAGAATGGACGATCCGCTGGCTATAAGCGCGCTGATTCTCCGACTGGATAAAACTTTTTCAACCCAGTTACCCTGTACCTACAGAATCGGGCGTGAACTTGTGCGATCCGTAAATTAGGATTTGGTTGAATCTGTGCGAGCTAGCGGATTTTCGAGCGACGACCGCCAAAAGTAATGGAAATCGATTTTTCAATAATTTAGAAGCAAATCTTGCATCTGCCGTACAGAGAAATCCACGTAAGGGATCATATATTATTTCATAAAAGCAACACGTGCTCCGAAATTTATACGTATGTGTGTAGTAGCTGCCTACCAATAGCTCTGAAATATGGATATAGAAATGGCCTAGCCGAGCAGAGCAAATTTATGAAGCTTGTTTGTAACGCAAATTTGACATGTACCTTGGATATGTACATTATTGAACAAACGTCGAGACTGATTGGAACCATTGAAGATATAACACGTAGCATGATTTCTAAATGCGGAAAATTTAATAGTTCAGTGCACAATAAGAGCACGCGCGACGGACTTAAGCTTTGGACAAACCAACTTTTCAGTGAATTTTATCTAAACTGCGGGCTAAGCAAAGTGTGTCCACGAATAACTCTTACTTAGAGGATCATAGCGCGCAGGATGGGCGAGACTTTAAGAATATTTCAGGCACTTTTAAGAAATGAGTATAGAAAATGATGGTGTTCTTTTTTTATTCTGTAAACGAAAGTTAATGTTTCTAACGACTGAAAAGAATCGTGCCTTTAATCGCTTGCACATTACCTCTTTCGTTAAAACGGTGTCAACCCTTTCGACAAGAAACAGCAAAAGAGTTGCAATTAAAATAGTCTGCTCCCGTGATCACGAAGAACGGATTATTAGAATCATTCGGAAAAAGCGTAAAATTTCAGCTCGCAGATGCAGTTTCATGCTTTTTTGAGCTGCAAGACGAACGCCGAGCTTTTCAACTTTATTTCAATCATATTGAAAATATCAAGCTTTGTTCGCATTGTTAAAAGTTTCTTTAGGTGGGAGCGTTGATGAGAGACGTTTTTTAAGGTTGAGAAGATAAAACTCGACCGAACGCGCTGCATGCGCTCATCCGATGAATCTTCATTATTCTAAATATAGGGCATCTTTCCATTTTGCTCGATGTATTGATTTTACTTTGTACGTTAACGAAACTCGATACAGTAGAGTCGAATTTTAATGCATAATGCTATATCAGTTTCTAAATTTAGATTTCATTACGCAATTGTCATCGCGCAGGCTTTCTACTTTACGTATACAGAAGAAGCACGGCTTGTCGCCAGCGGCTTTTTCAACATTCCGGCATTTTTAAAATACAAATGGATATCCAATCCAATCTCGCTAGTTGGGAGTCTCTTTCTTCTGCTACTGCTTTTTGAAAGCCTCACTTCGGGATCCGCGTAAAAATCAATGCAGCGAACGAAAATCCGAGCAAAAGGCAAAAAGCGAAGCGGATCCCGCTTATTTTCCACTCGGAGCTTCGGCTTCGTCACTTCCGACTTGAAGATTCAATTGGAGCCCGTAAAAAGCGAAGCGCACTGGCGAGTGACAAAGAAACGCGCGGCAAAAGTAGATGAAATCCGCGATCGGCAGGCGAAGGGCGGGAAAAAGCGCAGTCGTCGCTTACTTTGCTCTTAACGAAGGGAAAAAGAACGTTTCACGCGATTATGGAGAAAAAACTTTGAAGATTCATCAGGGCCTTGGATCGGCCCGTCGGTTTTTAATTCTCCGAGTTTTAATGGCCACCTTCCACTCTTTCCACTCCCACTCAATTACCTCTTTACTACTCCCGACAAGGACGTTTCTTTTTCAATTAACGATCCCTCGCGCCGCGGCCAACAAGTCGTCCTGGCTAGCCCTTTAAATCTCTCCTGCGCTCGAATGAGGTAGCTTCTTTCGTAAACATCATCAGAGCGAGCCGCGAAACAACGTTGGGTCTAATAATTACAATTAATCCGAGCATTTGCCCTGCGGCCGAGGGCGCTACGTCATCGCCAAATAAGGCACCAAGTTCTGTGAATATTTCCCGTTTCCCCTGTCGGGGTGGCTTTGTCGCACACGTGCAGAGTTAACCGCGACGCCGTTGTGCACACAGACGGCCGACTCGCCGAGAAACGCAATTATACGGCGCCCGCACGACGCCCACAATTTTCCTACCTTTGTAGCCTGCCTGTTACGCGCCCGTCTCCGAGGCCTCTGGAAATCGTGCCATACAGTGCACACTTTTTCCAAGTCTCGCGTGCAGCAGCCAGGAGTGCGTAAAAAATGTAAGCGAGCCGCGACGGGCGTACACGGGCTGTTTTCCATTCTCATCGCCGCCGACGACGACTGGGATGATTCCGGGCCACAATGGAGTCCTTTTCAAACTGCCGCGCTGACATCGCGTGCATACTGCATATGCGGTATACGTCGGCTCTCCTCCGTGCGCCTGCTCTGTCAGCTCCGCTTCCCATCCGGGAGAACACAAGGCTTCGCTCCCGGAGGTCAGGTGCTTGCAACTTTCCAGCTGCATCGCGCGCGGCTACCTCTATCTACGTGTGTTTCTACAGCTCTATATAGCTATGCGCGCACAAAAGACGGCAGAGCCTGCATCAGGAGCTTTGCAACCGGTGCATTACCGAATGAGTGCGAGAGCGCGTCAAAGGACGGAATTTTCAATATTCAAGTGAGCGCGACTCCTTCTTTAACCGGAGATACGCGCGTAGAAGAGACGCGTACGCGGATGAAAAACAAACCGGCGCTTATCTGCGATTCCGCCGGGCTGATTACGCTTGCGCGAACAGTTTGGTTATTAGAAAAACTTGCGCGAAAAAGCAGAGAGAGAGCGCGCGCCGGGAGGATCGTAAAAAATCTCTCCGAAGAGGCTATTAAGGCCCGTGAAATTGTTCCTTCTTTTTCTCGAAATGAGATACACCCTTACACGAGAAAGAGGCTATAGTGATTTTTTCGTGCTCCGAGTAATGGAAATGCCCTCGGCGACCCTCGATCGGCTTTTCGCGCGTAACACGCCTCCTTCGTTTCTCCCGGAACGCCATTCGATTTAATAGGAGTGTATGCCTAGCTGCCCCTAGCGTCAGCGGCCGCCGCCCCTTTATTCGAGGGGCAGCTAATCGCGAGGCCTTTACGGCCCCGCTGGACTTTTTAATTTTTATCGCCACCTCGATTCCCTCGGATCGACGAATGGCGCGATGAGCCTGATGAGAGTTACAAATCTGACACCGGCCGACTGATTAGAGCCGAAAAGGAGAGCTCGGCTCGTGTAACAAGCAAGGCAGGGAGAAAGAAAACGTCAATATCCGGCGACTATCCCCTAATACCTCATTACCATGTCAAAGCCGGGAGAGACGATTATGTCGGTAGCCGGACACGTCGATCCGCGTACTCCTAAAGTTTATCAAAGACGTTTAGTGTGTGTGTGTGTGTACGAAGCCTTTATTGCTTCATTGCTCCGTCCACGAGCTCAACTTTATTGCTCGCGCGCCGCCTGGATCAATGAATTTGCCTGCGCCTGTTGTGCAAATGCCAATTTTATTCGATTACGCCCGTTTGCCAGCGCGCCCGACTCGTTTCAACGCAGCGTCAAAAGCATATAAACTCGCGATAGAGAGCTGGAAGCACACTACTAAGCAGAGGCAGCCGCCGCAGCGAAAAATCCGTTCTGCGAGCTCTTCGTCGGTAAATCTTACAAGGCGCCGGCCGAGGTGACCAGGGCGTCACGCTCGCGCGAAAATCAATACTCACGCGCGCATCTCGTTAAATTCGGCCCGTCTTTTCGTCCGACACGGAGGAAAAAGCGTTTTCCGCGCTGATTGGATGATCCGACGGGAGGGAGACGCTGCCTTTATCGCGGCAGCTCGCGATGAATGCTACCGGCGCTTCTTTGAGTTGAACATTTTTTCCGCAGGTGCAGCAGCAGCACCCGGGCTCGTCTCTCGTAGCTCTTATTCTCCGAGATGACAGGCGAGTTTCGCTCGGGAGCAAAAACTTTCGAAATTATTCACCGTTTGCGTGTAGCCGAACACACGCAAGGGATCAACTATTTACAAGTCGTAATTAAAACTTTTACTACACTTGACGGAGTAATCGTGAAAGTGAGCCGCATGCTCTCTCGTCTCGCCAGCCTGCGATGCAGGCGGCATGACAATTTCAGATCTCGAGGAGCGCCGTTAAAAATACCAGTTGCAAAAACAGACGTAAGGCAGTCGCTTAATTGTCTAGATTAAAATTATCTTTCCTAATTGGAAACCGAGTTCAAAGGTCGGTAATTCAAATAAATTTATATAATTCTGAGCGCGGCCGCGCGGAGCACGCGCGTACAGCGAGTCTGGGCTTTTGAGCACGCTAATAATGCCGCTAAAAATCTAATTCCGCGGTAAAGCGCTTGCGGAATGCATTAGCTGGTTTTATGAAATAATCGCGAGTATAACGGACTCGTTATAACGTTTGAGCTGATGACAAAGGATTCGAATTACATATGGTATCCACTCCACCCAACTTTTTCCAATGATGGACGAGTGGAGAAGCATCGCAAAAGCAGCAGATATCCTGGCAAAGTCGAGCTAGCTTGCCTTGTCTCGTCGTGCAAGCGCACTGGCCACGATTCCAAAATTGGAGCAGTCGCCTTCGTAGTCGGCAAAAAGCAGCATTAATTTAAAAAATAACGCTCCTGCCTTGCTTTTTCTCCCCGCGAACATTCGCGACTTGGCGACGTCGAATTTCAAAGGGAGAATCTCTTTGCTGAGCTTTGTTCTCGGAAAATAAGACTCGCCTTGTCTCTGCGCGCTGCGCAGTACTCGAGCAAGAGGGCCTCGGAAAAATCCCGCATATATTCGCGCAGAGTCTGCAGTGTTTACCAACGGCAGAAGGAGAGCGAGCCCACGCATGAAAACTTGCCGTTAACAGTAATACACGAGGCATGAAAGGACAATATAGGGGGAGAGGGAATACGAGCAAGTTTCGAGCTTTCCTCGCTGGCGCCGCTGGCCCCTGCAGGGACTATTCTTTGTGCCGAATTGTTTCGAGGCTCCAACCATGCTCGAATCATCGGAGGCAGACATCGACGATTGCCTTTTATCGTTGAATCACCAATCATCGACGTAGGCATTGCTTCGAGAACGCTCGCAATTGCTCATTATGCTATCGCGCGTCCGACTCCTTTCGCGAGTGTTTTCTATTCCGCGGCGGTTATATCACTCAAGGCCTAAAGTGAAAGATTGTAAAAATTTCGATAAAGAATAAAAATAGGCTTTACGCAACGTAAAAGAGTTTGAAAAAAGAAGTGGGCACAGAGAAAGATGTCAGAATCTGACTCGCTGCTGCAGCATGAAAAAAAGTTACGCCAACGCGTTTAAAAAAAGAGCGGAAATGTAAAAGACGATAAAACCCGCGCGACTACTACACGGCTTTCATCAGAGCAGTAGTGGAATCTTTCACGCCACACCTATACGTGTAAACGCGATGGAACAGGAGGCGCTCGTTGGAGTAGTGGGAGGGAGATGCGCTATAGATATTTCTAGTCCGTGATATCACGTCTGCGCGCGCGAGCTCTCGTCGGCAGGATGATTGTACTCAAGGCCGCATTAGCGGAGAAATCGCAATTGCCTTTTGGCACGTTTTAATACGCGCGATTGCGGATACGATCGTCCCCGCGCTTTCATGCCATTCCTCTGCACTCCGAGTCCTTCGTGTGTCGCTTGTAAACACTGCCAGCGAATAATAATCCAGGGATTTGGGAAACGACGTGTCGGAGCTTTTTTGGAAATTGGCTCTGGCTTTGAATCCGAGTGGGATTTGCTACATGTACCTAGATGAATTCGTCCTGATTTTTTCCTCTTTCAGGTTAGCGAGCAGTGACGAGGCCTGTACCGTTCGCTGAACCTCAATCGTGCTAAGTAATGCCAGCGGAGTTAATTGGCAAGGGTAGTTTGAAAAGAACGAACCGATTGAATTACGGCAATTCGCGTACTGGGAAGCGTAATTCACTATCGCACCCGCAAATTCGATTACTCGAACGGCAATGCGGAGCTGCGCAAAAATTTGCTCGCTCGAAAATACTGCAAGTGCGAGTCTTTTTTCTCCACCGCATCTTACCTCGAATTCCAAAACAACTTTCAGCTCATTCGAATTGCAGCTTATGGAAGTTGGACTTGGTTCAAGAACTTACGAATATCGAGTTTTTGCGTGTTTTCTTCCGCGAATAGCTAATAAGTCGTGCGGGAAACTCTGATTGATGACGGTGTCGGGAGCAGCGATCGGGCTTCGAAAAGAAAAATTCGGAAACGTCAGCCGAGTGTCGCGGGCGCGCGCAGCGTTCAAACTTGAGCAATTTGCATGAAGGAGATGGATTCGGCGGCATTTTGAACTTTCGAAAATGCATTGCCTGTCGCCCGGGGCCTGGCAGCCTGAATTTTGGCTTCGACGCGCCCAGATGCGCCAAACTATCAGCTCAATGCGAGCCCATTAATTTTTGAAAGAACTTTTCGACGCTTGAGAGAAGGAATAATCTGTCCGGTACTCATTTCCGCGCAATTGCCGCAGAATTTCCCGCCGGCGCCATAATCGCGCGGGCCTATAGCCGGCGTGCGCGAGGCACGCGTACAGCAGGCGAATGAAAAGGCTGAGGCGGCGGAAGGGGAAGGAGGGGAAGGAGGCTATCGCCGTTTCCGTCGGAGCAGCAGCAGCCGGGGGAAGAATGAAAAAGAGAGTGTACGAGATCAAAAGGAGGGAGCGCGGGGAGAGTATCTCAGCGTGGCGTTTTTTATCGACTGCCCTACTTCGGGATCGCCTTGGGACAAAAGGTACTCGTCCGTTTATATACAGCGCCCCGCAGCTCTCTAATGCGCGCATAGATATACATATCTCGCGTGTATATAATACACGTGTATAACGTATAATAATCCCCCTCCGCGCTTTAAAATTATCATACGCTTTCGCCTGCCCCTATAACATACTCAGAATATCGATGAGGCCTTTATTTTACGAATCGACTTTGCTTGCGGGAATTCTCTTGATTGCGCGGCCCTTTAGCGCCGCCCCGGGAAGTATGCACATCGTCTGAGATTTTTCAATTAGCGATTGCCCGGTCAAAAAGGCGCCCCCGAGTCGAGCGTTCGCTCTCGCCTCGGCGGGGAAAAAGAAAGAAACGAACAAACGACGAGTGGAAACCTCAGCCGCCTCGATAAAAACGAGTCCCCTTATCTGCGGAGCCGGTCAGCGACGGCATGGTAATTTTTCCCGGCGCATCCGCGCAGCTATCTCCTTCCCCTCGACTCTTGTTATCCGTCTCTCTCTCTCTCTCTCTCTCTCTCGCGCGCGCTTTTCGCAACGCCGCCGCCAGCGGCTTTCCCATCGATTTTTCTAAGGCGAGAGCGCGGATGCACGTACACGCTTTGGATTCTTGAACTGCGCCACTGCGCAGGGGAATAGACATTTTCGGGGATTAGCCCTTCTCCTCTTTCTCGCGATCAAAACGTGCCGGCAGAATTGATTTCGTTTCTCCTGTGTACAGCCCCCCTTCCTTTAACATGAAAAACTTTCCCGATCGTCGCATTGAAAACTTTATATTTGAAAATCGGAAGCGGCCGTGTGTTACTCCCCTACGTGCGCCGACTAGCTTAAGACTAGCTTAAGACTAGCTTAAGACTAGCTTAATCCCCCTTTTCTCACCGGCGCACGGACCAAGTGTAAAGTTAATACGCACGCGAGTCAGGTCAAATAATTATGGGCCCCGAGGAATTCGACCCAAATAAGAGAAGAATCGATGCGCGAGACCCACTGATTTATTTGATGAAAATTCGCCAAGACGCGCGCTGCAAATTTAATCTCGGGGATAAGCTTGGAATCGCTCGCTTCTTCCCTCCGCCTGCCTCAGTCAGCCACCGATAGTAGTTGCTGTTGTTAATTAATTCGTCCTGTGGGAGGGAGAAACGAAAAGAGAGCAAGTGCAGGACTAAGACGGATCTCTCGCGCCGATTCATCTCGTTAATTAATCTGCAGCGGCGGCTGATAAAAGCTCGCATATCAATTATTCGGACAGCTTATATAGCCGCTCTCTTTTTGTTCGCGCGCGGCCCACACACCACTCGAATTACAGAGCACAATACGCGCGATGACTGCGGCGGAAAGCAGGACAAAAGTACGATTTCTCACTCGATTAATTAATTAATTAGCCTAGCGACTACCAGCAGCGGAGCCGTTTTGCGCGCAGCTTAGGGAAATTACACGCGAGCGCGAAGAGCGTTTTGCATTGGCTTCAATTTGCCTTTACGCGCGGCGCGACTTGACTCTCTCTCTCTCTCTCTCTCTCTCTCTCTCTAATGCCGACGAGCTCGCACGTGTCTTGTCGCGTTTAATTCGCAGAAGAGACCGGCGCTAACTGCTCGCAAGCTTCTTTTTCTCCCGTCCGGCTAATTCATGCCCACTCGCAGTTTTATTTGTAATTGCAGCCTCTGCATGCGAGGATCCGTTTTCGCCATACTATTTATAGCGGACATGCACAATGGCATGCACCATTCCGATCGATTCTAATTACGTTTTAGCCGATAATTGTCGCGGAACCGAAATTAAATCGATGATGCAGGCTCGCGTCCCATTAATATACACGGTACAGTTTGGCTGCAGAAAAGTCGTTAAACGCGTCATGATTCGCTATTAAATATTTTCAATGTGCCAGCGCCCGCGCGCGCGCTGAAAATCGGATTACGTATAGCTATACATAAAAGCGCACTCTCAATACGTGAGCTGGAAGGTTCAGCGCGAAGACGACGGGAAATGAGTTTTTTCGCTTGCGGAAGAAAACGATGTTTTTAGGGCATTCGAAAGAGAAGAGGCCGCCCCCGGCGCAGCCGCATATCGCGTGGCTGTGTACGCGGCGTGCTTATAAGCGCGGCACGTAAAAGCCCTGCGCGCGGAATAACTTGGAACGATCCAAAGACCGCGAAATTCGCGCCGCGATTCTCGCGAGCCGCTGGCGTAGAAAAAGCCTCGCATCCCTTTGCGCCGCTGGAATAAATTCCAGAGAGTGGCGGCCTTTGAGATCGAGCAAGAGTTTGGGCTTTAATTCACTCGAAAAGTGCAGTGCCGCACGGGCGCTTTTTTGGCACGTGGCGTCGCCTCCGTATTTACATTTTTAAGCGCTCTAGAGGTCATCAAGTGGACACTCGTTTTAGCATGTATAAAATGCCGGGCTCAGCCCGCGAATGCCTCTGCCAGCGCTTTAAAGCTTATATACTGGCGCATGCTCTGCGCTGTAACGCCTGCAAAAATACCCTACTTTATACGTACCGTGCAGGACTAAGTTTTAAAGGCCGTTCCAAGAGTCATTTTCAGTTATGGGCAAGCGCGGGGAAAACCGTTTGCGGATTTAAGTCTAGCCTAGCCGACTATTTTCTACTTCATTACTGCGAGTAACGGTTATGCGCTTTCCCGCACGAGTATACATGCGCGCTCGTCCTGAACTTGTTTCGAGTCCAATAATTTTTTTTTCATTTAGAAGAGTCCGCGGAGGGGAAAATCGATCGGCGGACGTCTCGGGGCTGAAAGAGCCGGAAACTCCACTGCTTAAAATTCCATCAATTTCCATGAACATAAAAAAAGAATTACCGTCGCCAGTTCAGCCCCCTCCCGTCATCGCGGCTCTGTCAACGCATTCAATCGGCGGAACGTTATTTTCTCGCCCTCGCCCTCCGCGCTTACGTACGTACCTAAGTACACGGAACGCGCATTCGACGCGTGCGGTGCAGCAGAGAGAGGCAGAAAAGCGAATCGCGTCGAGCTCATTTTTCACCCGAGGAAGTAACCTCGCCAGAAAAGTCCAAAGTCAGAGTCGTGCGTCGTCGCGCGTGGCTGCGAGAGAGAGAGAGAGAGAGATCGTCCGGTCTGTGTCACTGGGACACGCGCGCCGCGACAGCCCCTCTCCTCTGCTCCCTGCTCTGCTTCTTTCCCTTCTCTCTCCCTCGGCCGTCGTCGTCGCGGCGAGTTCTTTGAAAGATTATAATACAAGCTTGCCGCGCTTCTGCGATTCTTTGTATTTCTTTGTTGCTTAGCTTCTTTTGCGAGAGGCAGCCTTTTCATCGTAACAAAAATCGGGCGATTCTTCGCGAGAGAGAGAGAGAGAGAGAGGGAGAGCCTCATCAGTTACGTTGGGATATTTGCGCGCGAGAAGTGAATTGTCCCTTGATTGAGTGGTTCCTAAATAAAGTATCGACGCTATGTCGAAGTTGCTCGTCGCTGACAAGCCAGATTTTATACTCCTGCAAGATCCGCTTCAATCATGAATCACACGGCATAATTCATGAAAATCCTTCGTCGAAAACAAAGTTTGGCAAACTCCCCAGCTCCTTTTGTGTTCAAAGGCTTGATTTATGAAGGCGCGATATCATCGCGTTATGAGATTGCGTTTTTTTTCTTCAAATTTCATTATCAAGCAAATCTTCTGTTCACTTTACTCATTAGCCTCGTTAACAGAATTGTTTTTCGAATCATCCGATGGAAATTTTACGCCGAGTGCACTTTTACGGGTCAATGTTTGTTTTATGCTACAGGTATTATACACTGCCGAATAACCGAATGCAGTTTGCTGCGCAGCGAAGAATCGTCGCGAAACTAAGAATTTCACGGCTGGCCAATAAAGGTCATTCAAACATGATCGAATTTTTATGAGAAATGTCTCCTAAATAGGAAATTTATGGTCCGCCACGACGTCGCTGCACACTCCACTATATCCGCTCTAAAACAAAATGCACTGCACACATTGCAGCCATTATTCCTGCGTGATGTCCGCAGCGGAAAATCCCCCCCCCCCCGCCCCGACCGCCGTGTGTTTTCGAGCCTGCAGAAAAACGCGAAGACCGCGACGAAAATAACCTCGAGTTCTTTAATTGTTCACAGGCTCCTCGCTGACCGTACGATGAGTGCGTGGAGAGTTTGGGCAGCTTGGCTTAATGTTGAACGAATTTAATGGAGCGGCGCTCTCCCTCCATTAAATTTGTTCAAGTTTTCAGCGGAATTTACATAACCTCGTATGTGGATTCGGAGGGCTCGATATGCATAAGCCCACATTAGCAGCGGCAGCGAGATTCGCGTGACCTTAAGCTTGGGCTTAATTTTTCCCGAAAAATCAATATATACCCGGAGAGATAGAGAGAGAGAGAGAGAGACTGACGAAAAAGGAGAAAAATCCTCTCCCCGCGCGCGCCAGAGCAGCAGGAGAATCCGATAAAATTCCCGCCAAATAGCCGCAGTATGAGGGTCAGGGCTGACGAAAAATAGTCGAGTGTATATAAGCGGCGGGGAAAAAAGAGTCGCTTCCAAAACGAATGCGCCGCCGCTGCGCTGATTAATCGACGTGTACCGAGATTCCTTATCGCGCGCGCGCCCTCTGCGTCTATGTCCCTCTATGTAGACTGTGCACCTGTGTGCGTAAGTATACGTTTGAAGATTTTTCAGGCTGCTCAACATATTCAGCGGCGGGTGGATTTTTCGCGCAAGCGCGAGCACTGTACGCAACGCTGCAGGTATACCAGAGCCACAACGCGGCTAATAATAAATGCCAGGTACGCGAGAGTCGCGCGCCGATCTGTCAATAGGTCGAAATCGGCGACGCACACCAGCGCATCTATATGTACCTATACACGAAGCCTGCGCAGCGGCTTTAATGCCTTTTTTTTTTTATCGCGCCCGCCTGAGTAGCCACGTCGCGGGGCTCGACTTTTTCGGCGCCGGCGGGAGACGCCTCGCGTGAGGTTCGCTCGCCGAAGGTCATTAGCGTATGGATCCAACGACGAGCGCGAGTCCCGATGGAAAAATCGTAAAATCGTTACGACGGACACTGCTAATCGACGCTATTTCACCGGTGCGTTCTAACCTGCAATCCCGAAAGGGCAGACTACAAGTGACTCGGCAATCGGCACACGGAGAAAGAGAGAAACGAGCTTAAGACTGACCTTCTTGACCTGGAAGTGCTCGGAGCGCAGCGTCTCGACGATCTCCTGCTCGGGCCTGTTAACCTGTTGAGCTACGGAGGATCGGAAGCCGTCGAGCACCCCCTTGAAAGTGAACTTCTTCATCTTGCCTGCTGCTGCTGCTGCTGCACTCGAGTTCGTCCTCGATACGCGATCACATGTGATCCTCGGCTCGTCCGCCGGTGAGTCTGGCTTCCAGTTCGACAATTTGCCGCAGCTGACGCAGTCCGTTTGAGTTCACGCGGTTTCTTCTTCGCACGAGTGTCACTCGACGATCGGAAAACTGGAGGGAGACGCGGCGAGTGTCAGGTTATAATGACCGGACGCAGAGGAGCGAGGACGAGTTCACTATCGGCGGCGAAGCGGCAGCAGCTCCAGCTGCCCGGAACACGACGTCGGCGCTGAGCTTGGGCTGCAACGGGCGGACCTCCTCGGCGACATCCTCCTCCGCTCCGCGCGCAGGTGTAGGTGCTCGTATACGACACACTCACGACGACTCTCTCGGCCTTGTGCCGCTGCGCCTTATTTTCCTTCCCCCTCGCACGGCTCGCACAGCTTGTCTCGCGCGCTCCTACGTGTGTGCGCGCGCGAGTATTATATACGTGTGCGCGTGTGTGCTCTGGAGAGCGCGCGCAGGCAGAGCCCGTTCTCTCTCTCTCTCTCTCTCTCTCTCTCTCTCTCTACTTGTTCCGCATTTTCGGTTGCTGCTGCAGCGGACACGACCTTCTGCGCGGCGCACGTGGGTGTGTGTGTGTCGGCCAACAGAGCACTGCAACTGCCCAGAGAGATGCCGATCCTGTTCTTCGCTCCCGCTCGCACTCGCGCGAGAGAAGCGTCTGCTGCTGCTGCTGCTCTAGAGCCACGCACGACGAAGACGACGACGACGACAACGAGAGCCACTGACAGCAGCGATTTTCACGCGACTGGCGCACTACCAGAGCCAGCCGTCTCGGCCCTCTTCGGGCCAGTAGTGCGCGGGCGCGCTTCTCCTTCCCCTCCACGGCTCCGCGCTACTCGCGCGCTCTATATCTATATGTAGAGCTAGTACACTCTGGCTCTCCGATGCGAGAGAGGGAGAGCTGAGCGTGGCGGCCGCGCGAAATGTGTGTGTGTGTGTGTGTGTGTGTTTTCCACCGCCGCGCAAGCACGAGCGATACCACGGCAATGCAGTGTTGTTTAATCGTGCCAGATCAATAACTGGCAACAGGCCGCCGCCGCCGCGCGGACGGTACTCGCGGCTATGCTGAGCGAGCCGAAAGCCGAGTACGCATGATGTGCGACGGAGCGAGCGAGTCCTTTCTCTCTCGCTCTTTCTCCCGCGCATATCCTATCGGATGCTACGCTCTGACGTCAGACGCGCTAGGCTAGCTCATATACTGCGCGCTTCTCGAGGCTTCAGAAAGCATCCGGTCTGCCTGTGACGGTCGCTTGCACGGTCACGAGAGCTTACGGGACAACACGTGCAGCACGTAAGCTCTCGGAGGACGGAGACTGAGGTGCGGAACTTGCGTTTGCGGTGCCAGCCCCGCTGACATAGACTCCGTCTTTTTGAGCTTTTTGCGCATTGCGCGCCGAAACTCGCGATAAGTAATGCTCCGCATTTATACAACTGTAAGTACTCCGCGCGGAGCCGATGCCAAGTCTCTGGATGACGGATAATGCCGTTTTACTTGTAGCTCATTGAGATGAATGTGCATTCTGCAGCCTCTTCTACGAGCTCTTCTCTACTCACTCTCTTCCGCGTGCGGTATATACTTTCGAGGACCTTGGCGCTGTTATTTTTCAATCTCTTGCGCAATGTGCCTAACTAGATGTTGTGCACAAGTACGTGTTTTATGCGTTTTTTCCGATGCGAAATGGGAGTCTCGCCGGACTCGGCCGTTACTACTCGCACGCGATTTCGAATCCCTTATCCCCCGTACTATATGTAAATCGTCAGTAGATACATTCTGGGAGTGGTGAGACCAACTCAATCATGAAAAAGTGGGAATATATTTATACAAACTTAATAATTTATTTTAACAAAACCTGCCTAGCCCTTTGTACTCGCATTAAAGACATTATCTTTATAAAATTTTAATTCTAGTATACTCTCTTTAATGTCATCTAGTGCTCTATGATTGAACTCCTTTTTAGGTATATTACTGTACATTTCAGGCTTCCAACGTCTGAAACAAAACATCAAAATATTGCACGTAATTCTATGATTGATTTCAAAGGTACAGATAAATTGTTCAAAATTCTTACTTAACAACTTCTTTAATGGAAGACACGTCGATTATCCTATAGTGTATATAATCATTGGAAACAGGCATATATTTACGAAGAAATAGTCTGTCAACGTAAACAGAGTTTCCTGCCAATGGACATTTTCCCTTGGGTATATATTTCATCATGAAGTATAAAAGGTTGATATCAACTGCATCTTCAGTCTCTGCGCTTTTTTTACAAGCGTCAATAAGTCCAGTCTGCAGAAAAATTGATGAAAATATTATTCAAACACATTTTAAACAACCAAAATTTTGATTATTATAGCCTTATACTTTTCCATGATTATTTTGACACCAGTCATTCATTGTATCCAATTCCGTATCTGGCTGGTACAAAACAGCTTGAAATTCATCACTGATAACATTTAAATTTTCATCTGTGATCAAGCATGCGATTTCAAGTATACGATTCTTATCAACATCTAATCCTGACATCTATAATGAATTAATAAAATCAATATAATGTTAGTTACAGAAAATTATGAAGCAATATGAAAACTCAAAAGTAAATACCTCCATATCAATCCATACAATTCCATTTCTGTTCTGAGTGACGGAAACATCCTCAGAATCAGCATTCGAATCGGGTACTGTGGTTGACCAATATTGAAAATATAAAAAAATATGAAAAGTTAGTAGAAAGGTCAATTAGGAATAAATATGTAACAACAGATACTTGTATACCATTCGTGCAGTAGTAATGTGAAAATGCAGGTTGCGTAAACCTTTTCAAACACCTGCTAAAACTCCTTAAAATTGACATTTCCACAGAATTAAGTAGCAGTAACAATGTCAACAATTACTATTAATTACTATATACACAATTTTACAGTAAACAATTTTACTTTAAACTTCAGAGGTGCACTATTTATTTATCATAATATAACCTAAAATTCACAGCCACATTGGGATTTAATCAAAAAATACAAGAATGACGCAATCATAGATATATTCTTTACAAGTTAACTAGTTAAAAAATAAAATTTAATAGAGTTACTGTCACTGTAATGTTTGATTAGTTAATAAATTTCTACTATAATATTTACAGTGCATAATATGAGAAATGAAAATTCAAACGAAAGACTAGACCGCGTGAGGGTGCCACAAGCATATGTCGAAGATATTATATATATATATATATATATATATATATATATATATATATATATATATATATATATAGCCGATACCTATATATAAGTATAGGTAGATATGGAACGCGAAGCGACAGCACAAACTCAAGCAAAAATTATATACCATTGTTATACTTACAAGTTATAACTTTATAATATTTATTTTGTTGCAGCTGGGTTATCGTAAATTAAAGAAATCTATTGTATATACATGTATATAGAATTATAATATTTGCTATATAAAGTCTGATTTTCGTTAAAGTACGGTTCACCAAACACGAATAATCATATTATAACTGATGAATATTTATTTTTATTATTTCTTGCTACCTATTAAAAACAGAAAATATTGTTAAATAAACAATAATAACTAAAAACATTCCAAATATAATAAAGAAACCTCTATGTATGTACTACATTTGTAGTTTTTAATCTCAAAATATTTGAATCACTTCGTTTTACGCGCTTAAAATATAATGGGCCAACATAACCCTAAATCAAGTGAACTGTGTATTATGATTTGAACTCGCGGTGCTAATTATTTGCGTATACTCACTATCAAGTAATATGTTGTAGAGTGAGGTGTTAAAAATTTTTTAAATATTTTTTTATTTTTTGCTGCATCCTGTGATAATTGAAAAAAGGTATAGTATGATTTATCAATAAAATTTGTATAACTACAATTTTTCTAGAACTTTTCCATATTTTCAGAAAATACAAATTTTTGAAGTGTTTATTAACAAGTCTCCCGTTATTTTAGTATGGATTTTATGGTAAAAAGATTGATAACATTATCTGTGACAATAAGAAATTTAGCATTTTCACAAGCTCAACGAGTTAATATATCAAGATTTTGTAACACATCCCAACTTCATAAAGGTAAAAATATAATGTTTATACAAGGAACTAATCAATTTTATTTCATTTTCATCCTAATCCTAAAAATATATTAAAAGTAATATTCTGTATCTTATTTAGATGAAGTTAATCGATGTAATTTGAAAGCTCAGAAGGAAGACTTGATGCTGAAAACTCTACGCCAAGGTCTTAGTCCTTCTAATCTCCTAAATTACATTGATTCCAACAAGGATCAAATTAGGCGAGAACATGTCATTGCTGCACTATCCTCATTGCATTATTTTTATCGAGATAAGTGTCAGATTACCACAAACTTGGATGAACAGATAGATTTTACTAAGTTATGCAACTGTTTACAACCACAAATAAAACAGTTAACACCAAACGAAGTTATTGAAGCTCTAAATATACTTCAACTTTTGAATGTACCAAGTTCAAATATATTCGTTATGACTCTTCTACAACACATAGAAGAGTATATGAAAGACCTATCTTTCCAGGATATGTATAAATTGTCAACTGTACTTGTTCAATTTTCACCAACAAATTTCATCAAGTCGATTGAATCTTCCATTAAGAGTCAATGTTTCGCCAAGATTTCACAGTTAGATAAAAGTGATATAAGTACACTAATTTATGCATTATGTTTTGCTTCCAAAAATGTTCAAGATAAAGCTATTTTAAATTTTCTATCTGATGCGGTAGAAAATTATAAGGAAAAAATTGAACTCAAAGATGCTCTTCATATTTTAAAATCGCTTTGCTATACCAATGACCTTCCATATAAATTTACAAGTATCATAGAACGTGTACAAAAAATTATTATTGAAAATATTGATGAGCTGAATCCAAATCAAATTTTACAAATAATAAAAGACGTTTCTTTCAAAATTAGTACCAAGTGAGTATAGTCATTCAGTTCAAATAATATGTACATACATTCTAATTTATGAAATTAAATTTTTATATGATTTTTCAGTCACGATGAATTTTACAATGAAACGTTCATTGATGAACTAGTTCAAAAAGTGATATATGAAAACTGGGATTTTACACAAGGAAGCGATATTCTTTCTTGTTTAAATTTTATTCGTCATGTACAGATAGATCTTTTAGATTATTTATCTGCTAAATGCTATGAAGATCCTAATGTTTTTAATGAGGAGTCAAATGTGATACAACCTTTAGTCACAGGATTGGCATTAGCTGATTACAAACCAGTATTTTGGGATGTTATGAAGCAACCTATTTTAAGTCAAGAAATCTCTAAAATGGAACATTTAAAATTATGCTACTTTGCCTTGCATCTAGCATGTTTGGAGTGTTTTGAACCAATGCTTTTGAAAGAAGCATTTTCCACAAAACACATAATCTCTGAAGAACATCAGCAAATCATATTAAGACTGTATCAGATAATAAAAATACTCTGTCCTTCTTATGGTGGTCCATGGCCATCAAAAGATCTCCTTGACTTATTCAAAAATTCACAATTAAATAAAGACTATCCACTTTTACCTGCTCTGGAACAAGCAATAGGAGGAAATGTTTATATTAAAACGAATGTCAGAACAACAATGGAGCATTACATTGGTTAGTAATCACATCATATAAATGTTGAAAACTGAAGTATCTTCATTTTATTTGTTATTTCAGATCATGTGGTGATACTAAATAGAAGTGGCTATCCTATTGCTATTAATTCCTATGGAAGTATTAAAACCAAGTGCCATAACAATGGTATTACTTATTTAGAAGATTTAACTATTCCACCTGATAGTCAAATGTAATTATAATTCAGTGTTGAAAATCTTCATAACAATGTTATATTTGGTATATTAAAATTAATTTTTGTTTAGATACCTAATTCTTTACGCACAACCTGAATGGTATGCCAGAAATACTCAACGAATGTTAGGACCGTATTCCTTGTTCATAAGGACATTGGAATCAA
This sequence comes from Nasonia vitripennis, assembly GCF_009193385.2. NCBI lineage: Eukaryota > Metazoa > Arthropoda > Insecta > Hymenoptera > Pteromalidae > Nasonia > Nasonia vitripennis. The sequence continues at coordinate 35,121,760 of NC_045758.1, read as the reverse complement.
TGTCTTATACTGTTATTCCAGTAAACGGAAAAATGTGGGAAAAAATGCCAGAAAACGAAAAGACTTTATACATAATGCAGGCCATTAAACTTAAATTTGAAGATGATACAATCTCTACTACCTCTTAACAGACTAAATTAAGTCCCTTGAAAATGCTCACCATTATAAATTTTGATGTATGTATATATCACATTTTATTAAAGTTTTTTATGTATATAGTTGAAGATATCCTACAGATGTTACATTTTTATACAGAGAGTTATTGCATATGTATTTTGTGAAGCATTTAGAAATGAAACTCATGAGTTTGAGCTTTTAATAATTATATAAGAATGCAAAGTTTAAATAAAAAAGTTATATTTTGTACAGACTGGTTTTGAAAAGTTAAAAAAAGATTGTTTTTGATTATATAATAATTTATTCTTATGAAAATAGGCAATATGTCAACAATAAAATATACACATTTTTATCGCACAACTGTTTTACAATTTAAAACATCGTATCGTATCGTCGTTCACTTCAAATTCGACGCACAATTAATTTACGTCGTCGTTTTCGATTAAAATCTTTCAAAGCCTTAAAAAACTTCTTTAATGACAATGTTTCTATATCAGAGCAATAAACGGATATATCGTCAAGATATAAATTTTTTTATTGCACCAGGTGTATGGTTGACTCAGAGTCCAGTGCGCGTTGGCTTAAGATTACACTGAATACAAATAAATTGGATATATAAATTCTATATGTTCCTAAAGTAAAAAAAGAGTAAGAAATTGCGTATTCAAGCGTAAAAGCCATCATTCTGATCAATGTGATGATCAACGATCCACGGGATGACGACAGCACCCAGAGCTAGCACCACTTGCGCCTCGCTTATCATCAACAATCATTGATTCAGACCGAACAATTTGAGAGCATTGAAAGCAGTAGCAAGCGCTACTTCTTCCGGCGTTTTGTGCATGAATGCCGCAACCATCTCAACAATAGCCGGCAACGCGCAAGGCTCGTTACGCTGGAAAGTGCAGTAGCGTTGTAGGAAGGTCATGGATCGTTCTGTCAACGCATCCTTGACGTGGACCGGCAGTTTACTAGCTCTGGTGTTGGGGTACATGAACGGAGCGTCGGTTTCTACGAGAATTCTGTCCAGTGAGACCTGTCCACCCTCCAACAGCTGCCTCACGCCGCTATCAGACTTATCTTTACACAGATAGCCTGTTATTCCTAAATAAAAACCGTGATCCAAATAAACTTGTGCTTCTTCTGCTGTGCCAATGAATGAGTGGATGAGCACTGGCGGTAAATGATCTGCGAAGGATTTTAATACTTTAAGTACATCTTCTTGAGCCCCTCGTTCATGGATAACAAGAGGTTTGTTCAAACGACAAGCAAGCTCAACTTGCTTTTGAAACACAGATCGTTGTATTTCTGGTTCTGAAAAATCTCCTACAATAATAATTTCAGTATCAGTCCTTCTGAATATTAGGAGGCATAAAAAAATTAGAGTTTAGGAATCTTGTCTTCAATAAAAATAGAGAATGACACTAGTTCCAAGTTCTAACTGCTAATCTCATAACATTTAAGAAAGGTATGATTCTTAGGAAACAATTTTTGCTGCACTTCAGTTTTAGGGCCACTTACTGTTATAGTCCAATCCACATTCTCCTATGGCAACACATTCTGGATTGTTAGCTATACTTTCTAACTCTTCCAGTGTGTCCATGCCCTCCCAGGATTTGGCATCGTGAGGGTGGACACCAGCTGTCGAGTACAAATTTCCAGGATAAATCCTCGTAAGACGCAATGCCTCTTTGCTAGATCGTATGCTGGCTCCGGTGACCATAATTTTTTGAACCCCTGCATCCTTGGCCCTTTGTATGACACTGTCCAAATCACGGCTGTACTTTTTATTGGTCAGGTTTGCTCCAACATCAACCAAGACGTAATTTTCATAGCACTGAGTCATGGCTGACGCAGTTTCATCCATCTTTGATCCACTTGCGTCTTCAGACATTCTAGAGTACCTGCAAGAGTATAATTGACATATAAATAGAAGATATAAGCCAGTGCTCAAAAATTAATTTGTGACAGTACAAGGAGAGAAACTTTATAGAAAACTTGGAATATACACTGCAACTCAAAATCAAACGGTTCTCTGTTTAGTTTTCACGGAGTAGGCAACAGATTAGATAAAGCCAGGCTTGAAAACGTTTCCAAGACCCACGTCTCATATGTATGTAATTATATCGCGTACTTGAAATCTGCGAAGCAATAAGATTGTACCGAAATACTTCAATGGCTAATTGATCATTAGACCGAGACGTCAGCGGTCAGAGCACTGTCAATGGATCAAGAGAAAACACCCGCACTAAAAATAACCAATGGCACAGCGACGAGCGAACGCTTGAATTAAATTAATAGCTCGAAATCTTGCCACATTTGAGTGCATTGCATACTCAAAGCTCTAGAAGAAAAGTAAATTACTCACGTTATTTGGCAGCACTCGCTATCAGCGGGAATTCTTCGACGTATAGTCTCTTTCGGGAAAGATTATCCTCCAGCCGCGCGAATCTTCGCTTTTAACCTAAGAAAAATAAATAGAGATATAGGGGGGTACTGTCGGTGGCGTGACGTGTTCTCTGCGCTCCGAAATAAATGCTGGTCCACTGCAGTATATAGTAGAGAGAAGCGCAGTTTCGATCATACGCAAAGAAAAGGTCGTCTTATAGGTTATTAGTTTTTGTGACTTGTTAGTCGAGGAAAAGAACGGAAGGAGGGAAAAAAATGAACTTTGCACGGTTCCAGCAGTGAGTCATAACTCCCCCGACTCGATCTCTCTGATGGAGTTTCTCCCTCTTCTGACTCTCGCCCCCTGCACGACCGTTCGCTATTGTAGCCTTCGGTGCGGCATTCTCTCCAAACCGAAAACTCGACTCTCGAGAGAAAGAGAGAGGAGGAAGAGAAAGAGAGAGAAAGAGAGAGAGAGATTACTTATGACTTGTGATTTTTTTATTCTCGATTTAGCGACCGGTTACTGGGGGAACGCGCGTCGCGCATTGCGTCATGTTTACGACTGTCTAACTATATAAGTATTAAGTATACATATAAGTATAGTGTCTCGCTGCTCTTTTGCGCTGCACTATAACTAAGCAGCTGTGATCGTGGGACATCAGAATCCAGATGATCGTCACGATGACGACGAGATGCGCGACGGCTGCTGTTACGGACGATGCGGCCTTTAGATGCGGGCGAACTTGTTTGTCTTATATACTCTTATTTGCGCGAGAGGGTATAATATTATAATACGCGCATATGTATGCCTGACCGCATGATGGTGAAAAAATGAAAAAAGCAGCTGCAATTGAGTACTGATAAGTTACGTAAATGCGGTTCCATTTATGCGACTGATCTTTTTTTTCCTATCCGCAGTTACGAAGATCGATACGGCTATACGCGCTATCTTAGGATAAAAATCGAGATTTGCGCAGAATATTGTAAACGATCCAAACAATTCTTTCTCGCCGCACCCGCGTATACGTATATACGCGCGCACTCGTTGAGCACCGCGCCAACTCCGCCGCCGTTTATTCTGTCACGATGACAGTCAATGTGATGTCGGTAAAATTTTATTAAATTCATTGCCTAGCGACTAATTTTGCAGATTACGTAGAAAAAATGTTACAGTATCTTAAGACATTAAGTATTTTCCTTGAAAAGAGAAATTTTTGTAATTTAATTGGAAAATAATTTGAATAGCAGGAAGTTTCCATTTTCGTGTCCTAATTAAATTGTCATTCCAAATGTCAAGTTGCGATCTTTCGTATACAGCTACTTATGTTGGTAATCATCAGTTAGAGCCAATAGTTCCCGCGCGATTCTCGCTTGATACTTGCGGTTGATGTGTTTACACTTTCGACCGAGCCGCACACGAGTTGTAAGAGTTAAAATCGTTCATCATGAAGGTAAAATGTTACGACTATTTAAATTTGTACATTGTCTTTTATTTTTAATGCATCTATATGGTTTTTTAGCAACTATTCAAATTTTCTCATATAAATATGTATTTACTAGTAAATGTCATTAGCAGAATCAAGCAAAACACGTATAACCTCTAGATGTGTTAAAACTTTTTCGAATGCGACATTCAACAAAACTAATGAATATTTGCAGAAAAAGCCCCGTAAGACGAGACGACAGCTGCAAGCTGAAAAGGCAGCCGTTGCAACTAAACTCACAGAAAAAGCAAATGTACTAGCCAATCCCTTAGAATCATTCGAAAAGTTTCACAAATACATTCCTAAAGAAGGTTCGAATGTGGAATTGAGCACAAATCGAGTCACAACTTTACCTGTGGAAACAGTTGATTGGATCTGTGACTTAATGGAGAGAAATATGAAAAAACTCTATGAGGAGTCTAGTTGGGGCTGGAATGGTGAAGCAAAAAAAACAGAACTTACAGAAGATAGTGCATGGTACTTGATAGCATCAAGCGAAGGAAAAAAAATTGGCTTCTCACACTTTAGATTTGATTTGGATGATGGAGTTGCAGTGTTATACTGGTAAGAAATATATTTTCCACCAATTTCTATTTTCTTACTTTAATACAAATTTTTTATTCATTTTATCAATTACCTTATGTACAGTTACGAACTACAGTTAGAGCTATTAGAAAGGCGCAAGGGACTTGGTCGTTTTATGATGCAAGCTCTTGAAGCTATAGCAGCCAAAAATCAGATGCAGAAAGTTGTTCTGACTGTTCTTAAGCACAATCCAATGGCCCTTTCGTTTTTCTATAAACTTGGGTAAGTAAAACTTTATTAATCTTGTTAAAAAATCGAACAATTTTCACATAAATAAACAAAGCATAGTGTTATGAGTAAATTGAATTATACAATTTTTTACGTTATCATATACAATTTTTGTAGCATGGAAGTTATAAAATAATTCTAAAATTACTCTTCTATGAATTCTAACTTTTTTACAAAACATAAAATTGATCACAGAAATGAGAATATCCTAGACATTACTACAGATCTTGTTTGTACATCGAACTTGACATTCATACTTGCAAAGCATTTACCATAATAATTTTTGGTATTCTACTACTTTTCAAATTATGCATTTTAAAATATTGAAATTATAAACTACATAAAGCCAATATTATTGCATTATTTACAACATATATTATCTACAGAATTTAAATATCCCATGATGATTTAAATATGCACACACTTTTTTTAAGTGGCCATTTAAGCTAAGACTTGTGAAGTACATTTATGTTTTAATTATAATATTGATTTATTTGAGTAAGAAATAAGGCTGCTTCAAATTTCAATTTAATTTTATATGTGAAACTTGTTGGAAATGTTCATTGAAAATACCTTTTAATTGATTATTTGTAAAATTGTTATTTTTAGTTACAAACTGGATAGCACAAACCCCCCACCATCAGAAGAAGTTGATTATGTCATTTTGAGCAAGCAAAATTTTTTGTGTGAATAAATGAACTCTGAATTAATTACATATTTATTGTAATAGACCATTATTGTGTGAATTTATATTGCAAAATGTTCTTTCTCCGATTAGTTGTGAAATTGATAACAATGACTGTTTTTTATTTAGAACGTATTTACTGATTAATTTTATTATTTTTGTATAGACTTTTAATAAAAAAACAAATAATTTACGTTACCAAACTTTTATTTTTACTTTTTTTTTTTTAATGTCCAATTTAATTTTAAGTATTCAATTCTTATACAATCATACACATCACATCAAATTATTAAAGCATAATGTGTCACCAATACGAATTGGATGACTCACAAAATTGCTCTGAAAATGTTTAACAGTAATTTGTAAATTTTTTGAGTTATAAAAAATACCAATGGTTGGTGTGCATACAGAAAGGTAAAAGGCATGCTTTCAAAATTAAAAACAAACATGTATCAGAAAAAATACCTGATCAAAGTTGTATGTTTAAAAAATTATTCAATACATAATATACATCTCATAAACATCACAATTCGTCAATAAAACTTATAGTGAATAAAAATCAATTGCTAGTATAAAAGATCATTATAATAATTAATGTGATTTAATCAATTAAAATACTAATAAAAGTATCGTATTTCTATTTTGCAAAAATCGTTTCTTAGACATGCAAAAATACTTTCCAATTATAATTTGTTGGATCACAAGTCATACCTAAATTTCCAGCAGCAATCATTGAACTTCAATATACAAAAATTACATTTGTAATATTTAACAAAAAAGAAATGATGCCAAAGAATTTCTTTTTTTACGTGCCTTGTCTACCAAAAAAACGGCTATTTCAGCTTATATTTCTTTTTGTGAAGTTTACTTTTTATTAGAACAAATATTCCGTAATTTATCACAGCATTGGCAACACACTACTTTTCCATTGTCTGAGCTTACACGCGAAAGATTCTACCACGTTTTAACTACAGAATCTATCGACAGAAAATTGTCATTTTCTTTTTCTCCGTAGAGTACTTTTATGTACGATACGGCAGCTATTGAATAAAAGTAGCGCGAACTTAATTTTTCAGATTTCATTGTTGTTTCCAGAATATTAACTGCGAATTTAACGAAAGTTAGATAATATGTACATCATCTACTTCTACATAAAGCTTACGACTTCTAGAAAGTCCTACAGTGTTTAATTTGCAACCCCTACTTTGATTTTGTTTCCTTGTAAATTATTTTTCAAATTATTAAGACTTTTCTTGTCAAATAGTTCGAAGAATTGGTTGACGCAGCGATTGCTATTTTAACTCAGTTCTATCAAAATACGAGTATCTCCTCCCACTACTTAGTAGCGAAAAATATTAAACTCCCCGTGATCCCGACAAAGAGAGGTAACCAACTAAGTAACTACTTAGCTAGCTTAAGATTCGGTCTTGTGAAAAAGAAGCGATACGAGTTGATGTGGACATAGACTAACGATCGGTGACCTCTTGGATGGTCCTACGTTGGTGAATGTTAACGGTGCCTCACTGATGGTCCAGTCCTGCATGTTACCGAGGAACTTGCTGAGGTCGATTTCGCCTGTCTTGGAAACGGGGAAAAGTTGTTGAAGAGCAGCATCGCCCCAGCATAAGTTTAGCGCTTGCCTGTGTAACACCATGCCAACACCTTTGCCGGCACCATCAGGAATCGGGATCACGCGTAAACTAACGACGCTCAAGTCGGCGGGAAGATTCGAGCCTAAGGGAGCGAAGGTTGGGTTCAGGTAGAGGTCGGTATTCGTTCGTGGATGTAGAGCGAGCACTGGATGGAGCATGTCATCGAGGGACAGGTGACCAGCAAGAGAAAGAAGACCTGCCGGATGCTCAATTGGAGGTGTTGGTTGTTGGCAAGACTCCTGACGCTTCTCCAACAGTAAAACAAATTTGTGGAACGTTAGCAGGTTGTCCGTTACGCCTTGACTCAGGCCGCGGTTGTCGTCTTGCATCAACCGCCGATCTTGCATGATCTGCATGAAAAAATAGTAGTTTTGCATTATTATCTTTAGGTATACGTATTATAGGTAAAATGATTCTTTGTGATTGAAAATAAAAAAAAAAGGCTACCTCGAATTGCCCGGAGGACATGGAACTTGCTCCTAGGGGCTGTCCTGTTATGATACTCATCCTAATACGTTCATCCTCAATATAACCCGCAGCTGCTAGTGGATAATAATTTCCTTGAGTAGGAATCTTCGCAAATCTCTGTCGTTTAATTATCTACAAAATTAGCATTTTCATTATAGGTATGATTAAAATTTAAATAATATTTAAAGATATGGTTGCATAAAAATCCTTACATTTAGGCCGTTCAAATCCGTGTAGAACACATCCCCCGAGGCTATGTCAGTATTAATCCTCATCGCCAACTCGAAATTCTGTGTTTCCGTAATATCTACTTCGTTTGTAATGTGCAAACCCAGTCCGTCACTACCCGACGAATTATAAAGAGTACAAATGTGCTTAACATAGGGGAGATCCGTGAAAACCCTCGACAAAATAGGTCCCGTAACTAAGTGAACTATTCTACTGTTGCCGGTTAATACTGGATCGGGTTCTGGCTTATCGGGTAAGAATAAGTAGGCTCCACTCTTGTCTTGACCGGCACCTCTCGTACCGTACTTGACGAACTCCAGGTGCACCGGATACGTCTTGTCGCTCACACGCAGAGCTTTCAACAGGCCGGTTTTACCAAAAGCCGCAGACAGTTCCGGTCGCTGACTGATGGAAAACTCTTGCACGCTCGGATAAGTCTGTACATTATTGAAACCAGGTACCGGGGAAAGGGGAATAGCTGTATTGTAGACTGTTACGTTCGCCAGATACGATTCTCTGCAAAGTATTGAAGGAATGGATCAAAGTTGATCTATTTTATCAACTACGGACGAGTAAGTGCATTTTATGATAACGATACTCACTCTGGTAAGGTTGTACCGTGCAAAGCATGAACGATATAGGTAGTTAAGCCGAATGCAGGTACAGTGACTAGAAAAGATAGTTCGTATCTTGCTGCGGAGATGGCTGCTGGGCTGACCCAGACAGGCGAGATCTGACACTGAATAGGTCGTCCCATTTTATCGGTGACTCGCACCCAAGGAGAAGACACGTATATACTCGCTACTTTTGTCCTAGTTCGCGGAAGGGAATTGTAGAAGAGAATTTTTCTTGCTGTGATGTCATCTCCGAGGGAGACCACGTACTTGTCTCCAGGACTCGTGTGATACGATCTGAAAGCAAAATGTGAAAATTATGAAAAACAAGCTGAGTATAAATTTCTTCAGGAAATAAATATTTCGATTGAAAATTTACCTGTTCTCATCCAAAGACAAGTAAAGCGTCTCCAAATCGACGGGCGACTTTTGCGGGCTTCTCATCAAGTGCGCCACCGACTGCTGCAGAATATGAGCCGAGTTGTTAAGTGCGACAATCATCTTCTGAGCGTAGTCGATTACAACATGATCCCTCGCGGTACCGGTCACGCCATCGTGATGCTGGAATATCGAGTGCCACCGTCTCGCGACGTCCAGTCGACTGGCCATCTTATCCTCGATCAGATGATCGTTACCTTTCATCCATGCGATGGTGCTCAACAACTCGGCTCCCCTCAAAGATCCTATAAGCACCCTGTCGAGCCTTTTGTGGAACGGCCTCGAGGTGTAGTATCCACTCCAATAGTGGTCGTCCCTGTCAGAATACGTGAAGAAGTCCCCGCTCAAGCTAGGATACTCCTCGATACTCTTTTGGCTTCTGACGGCCTCAAAGTAATCGCTCAGCGTTCCAAACTGAATTTGCACGTTCATTTGCCGGTCGCTATTCATGTAGTCGAACAGTTTCTGGTAATTCGGAAACTGCGCGTCCCATTCCGTTACGTGCGAGTACCTGAAGTCATCGCCTAAAGGTATCAGCACCACGTTAGTCTTGAACAACTGAGCCTTCTTGCGGTATTGATCAAGAAGAATAGCCGCTCTCTCTCCGACATTGGCTTTCGTGATAGCCTTAGGAGGAATCTTCCAGGGACAGGTGAACCCAAAGCTCGGTAATCGGTAGAAATCAAACTGACAACAGACCTTGGGATCAGGGCCGCAGGTATGGGGAATGTCATAGCTATAGAAGGGCATCATGTGCGTGAAGATCGCGGTGGAGCCGTCGTTGTCCCAGAGCTGGCGCCAGCGAAACTCCAGATGCTTGTCCTGAGCGAGCTTCTTCTTCACGGAGTAATGGACCCGTTGGATGACAACGTTTTCCAGGCCAGCGCCCTTCAAAAGGTACGGCATGGTCGGAGATAGGCCAAAGGGATCGATCGCCCAGCCGACGTTCGGCACATAGTCTAAATTTGTCTTCAGCCTGTAAGGGAGATTGATCAAACGTGAATTGTTAAAGTCATTTCTAAATTTAACTGAATTTTGATTATGAAAATAAAAATAAATGAAAAAGGTTGGATTCAAAAGTACCATTGATGGCCCTCTGTCAGTTGTGTCAGTTGTGCCATCCAATGTGAGACAGATTCATCAGGCATAACATATCCTCCAGCAACAATCTCAAGCTGTCCATCATGGACTAGTCTTTTCACAACATCGCGGGTCGATTGGGATTGTTCATCCCACCACAATTTAAAGAACGAGATCTCTGCCCAAATGAACTTCCTCCTTCTATCTTCAGATAACTTGGTTACCATGTTATTCAGTATACCTTGAGTTTGGTATGTATAATACTTCTCGAAGGTGTTGAGCCATCCAGGATCATTGTGAGAATGTGGTACAACAAAAACCTTCAGTTTCCTATTAGGATGCCACTGCTTTTCATCGTACTTTATGCTCCAGCCTTGCTTCCATACTCCTCCATCTGGATTGTCAAATTTCAACTGCTTGTAAACCTCAAGCATTTGAATGTCAACTTCTGGTGTCTGCCTGAAATTGACGGTGCACACTGCAGGCTTTTCAGGCTTAAAGTATCCAAAGGGATTTAAATTCTGGTGTCTGTCATCCAGGGGTGCCTCTACTTTCACCTGAGCAGCTGCCTGCAGAGCATTCATAGCTCTGTGGTGACGATTCAATTCTTCTTCAAGTTTTGCTATTCGAGATTCAAAATGGAGCCATTGATTCTGAAGATAACATTATCACAAGCATAAAGCACGAGTTTCATACGTAACTAATTTAAAATTGAAATAGCAAGTAGTTGATGCTATGAGTACTTACATCTTTTACATTGCTTTTTGAGCCCCTACTCTGTGGAAACAAAGTAACATCAAGCATTAAGTAAATCATAACGCAGCAGGCCAGAATGAGGCCTGCCCCGAGTGCAGCAAACAACTTCCTGGCTTTCATGTCGACTCCAACGTTAATTCCGAAAGGATAACCTTTTTTTCATTCGGATGGTTTGGAGCGAGGCATCTATCAACGCGGTCAAAATATTAGTAAACTGTGCGAACATGTACAATAGCGATTGGTTAACCTTGAATTCGGGCCTTCGAGCGTCACTCGTATGTAGCTGACGTAGGAAGCATTTAAACATCCAGGAAGCAATTAAACGTCACTTCCACAGACTGCTCCGATTTTTTTCAAGTCGCGAACTAATTTTTCGATAAGCAAGTCTGATAAAATCGAGAAAGTTTGGGAGGGAAAAACATGTTGAAAAGTTCCTCCCCCACCTCCGCGAGCGCGCGCTTGATCGTCGTACATCCCTATAACCCCCTAGGCCCCCTACGCACGGATGCACCTATACAAGTATAAGATAGGTATATAGCTATAGCTATAGGAACCGCGAAGTCGTCTGCTACCTACACTGCGTTGACTGTATCGTCGATGGTCGTCAGCTTCGCCAAATTATTTTGCCCGAATAGTCCCAGATATTTTGAACTAGCAAACCGAGTGAAATGAAAAAATTGAATAAGTGCATATGGGTATTAATCGATATTTTTTGTAGACAATAACTAGTAGACTTGGGTTACTATTTAAAGCGATATCAAAACTATACTGAATACAAAATTGAACCTATAAATTCTAGTTATTTTTTTTTCGCTCACGTGAAAGCAGTGACGTTGACGTCTGACTCGTATAGAAAAAATATTTCCTCTTTTAGTTACATAGTTACATTTCAAAGAACCGTGTATTTATTACCTAGGTACGAGATTTTGACAGCTTCTGCGATCTGCAGCGCAGCATAGATGAATTGACGTCAGTCTCCACGCAAAATCTTTCGAATCGAGCTTTTCCTCACCGAGTGGCGAGATATATGTCGTGGAAAAGCTTTACGGGACCGTTCGGTATTTTTATTACAAGCATTAGCATTAGCATTAGATAGAGAATCATGCCTGGAGAACCACCAGTTACCACAGGCAATAAGTCCAGTGGCAAAGTCAAGAGAATCTCAATCCCTCGAGTACAGAGCAGCACAGACACAGAGTTACAATCTCAGCAGAGCGGCTCAACTCCTCTTCAACCCACTGCATTGCACTACGTTAGCTTCCGCTCTGATATCGAGGACAGTCCTATTCCTCCGGTGCTCCGTTCCAAGTTGTTAGACCTATTTCAACAAATAGAGAAGGAATTCGAGATGCTCTGCACAGAGAACACTGGCTGTATGTTTTCTTAGAGTAATGCTTGCTTATCTTGCTCTTCTTTCTTTGCTTATCTAAGTTGAATGTTCTTTTTCTATTGTAGTACAAGAGAAGATAGAAGCATTGAACGAGAGACTGGAAAGAGAGTGCTATGGATCAGGAGAACGTAGTCTACCACCAGGAGACTTTCAAGATTTTACTGATAGCAAAAATCTTTCCAAACAGAAATGTAAGTTTAATGTGCTAACATGGCTCAGTTTGATTTAAGTTTATTTTTTTGACGTATTGAGAAAGAAAGCAAATGATTATTAAAATATTAATTTGTTAGAGGAGCTAATATGGGTTTTTTATTGATATCTTTTTTACAACTTTAGAATAAAAATAACTAAATCAATAACTCAACTATAGAGTGATAAAAATAATACTATTTCTCTTGCAGCCTTGGGTGGAAGCTCTGCTCATAAAGTAAAGACTTCGCACAAACTAAAGGCTCAGACAAGTAAGATAGTATCCAGTTTTAAAAATCCTACCATGACTTGTAGCATGCAAAGAGAGTATAGAGGCCACAGAGATGGTGTCTGGGAAGTTTCTGTGGGTAGGTCTAGCCAACCAATTATTGCAACAGCATCTGCTGATCATACAGCCCGAGTATGGGCTATGGATAGCTGTCGCTGCTTATTGCAATACACAGGTCACAGTGGTTCAGTTAATTCTGTGAGATTCCATCCTACAAGAGACCTAGCACTTTCAGCGAGTGGTGATTGTTCTGCTCATGTGTGGCAAGCAGCGGTGAACTGGGATCTACCAAAGAGACCATCCTTGGAGGATTTGGGAACTGCTGGCAGTGATAGAGGTATTGGTGGAGATAACTGTCCTCCTCTAGAAGAAGATTCTGCACCTACTCTGAGAACTCCAGTCAAAGAGCTGCTTGGACATACTGGAGTTGTGACTGCTGCCGATTGGCTTTTTGGAGCCGAACAAATAGTAACTGCTTCTTGGGACAGAACTGCTAATCTATATGATGCTGAATCTGGGGAAATTATTCACACCCTCTGTGGACATGACCAAGAACTGACTCACGTTTCAGTGCATCATGCTCAAAGATTGTGTGTTACTTCTAGTCGAGATAGCACTTTCCGTTTGTGGGATTTCAGAGAACCCATCCACTCTGTATCAGTTTTCCAAGGCCACACAGAGTAAATTTTCAATCAAAACACTTAAGAACAGCGTGCGCTTTTTTAAAGATTTCATTTCAAAATCCGCCATTTTTTCAGAACTGTTACTTCAGCTGTATTTACAAGAGAGGACAAAATAGTATCAGCATCAGATGACAGGAGCGTTAAAGTTTGGGAACTGCGAAATATTCGAAGCCCCTTAGCCACCATTCGCGCGGACAGTTCAGCAAACAGGTTGGCTGTGTCTAGTGCCGGAATAGTCGCTATTCCTCACGATAATAGGCAGATTCGTCTGTTTGACTTAAGTGGACAACGACTAGCAAGATTACCAAGAACAAGTAGACAGGTAATTAAAATTGGTTTAAAGTTGACTTTTATTAATATTAATAAATAATTTACAATTTACAAGTTCAAAGTCTTTATTTTTCGCGCATAACAAATATAATACAAAATATAACGTTTCTAATACTGTACAGGGCCACCGACGAATGGTCTGCTCAGTGGCTTGGGCTGAAGACAACAGTAGCACCTGCAATCTCTTCTCCTGTGGTTTCGACAGGCTCGTGCTTGGATGGAGCATTTTACCGGTAAAGGATGCTTGAGACACGTTTCGCGATCGTCGTCAATTAATGACCTTAAGCTTGCAACAGAGTCACATTGGCGGTCGATAAGTAAAGTTCAGGTATTATATTGTAAACGTAGTTATGAGCCAAAAGTCCACCAGCCAGTCCAATCAAAGACCCAGTTCTTCCACTCTCACAGACAACTAAAAGAACAAAACGAACACATATTTATGCAAAATGATTGTTAGATTCTTTTTATGAGGGCAATGCTAAGATTTTTATTTGTACACTGGTCGATAGCAAGGGAAAAAAGGGGGTTAGGCAATTTAATATCTCGTATAGAGGCATTAAAAATAAATAAAAATTTAACTTGGAATGTCAAAGTGACTGTAATTAAAGTAAAAAATTGTGTAGATAGATGCTATTTATATGTATTATGTGCCATTGGTATTTATTATAGTTATTAAAGAAAAATGTACGTGGTGATAAAAAACCAACCAAGCATATAAAGTTATTCCCGTTATGTACGATGCGTGTTTTGCGATCAAAATACATAAATCAAAATATAAATGTTCAAAAGGTATAATTGCTTGATGAATTTGTAGCATTTAAAAAATGAGTAGTAAGATATGAAAAATAAAATTTGAATGATAGTATACTGAAAAGATATGATAATGAATATAATAATTTGCATTTAACAGACAATAATCACATGCCAAATTATTTGCAAATTTAAGCAGAAACTGTAATATTTAGAAACATAAAAGTATCTATAAATTATAATCACAAATTTTACTTAATAACAAGCAGTAAGTACTTGATATTTATATCTTACGTGACCTATCGAAAATACATGCTTCACTAACACATTTCCTGCACAATGAAGGCTGTTGTATTTAAATTGATAACGTTTAAAGTTGTTATCTATTTATTTTCTATAATGTATCAAATATAATATATTCCCGCAGATCTAGCAATGTAAATTATACAAACAATATAGAACTGTCAAATAGATAATTTTGAACGGAAGCTTGCATTCTTTCTTACGGCCCAGATAAGCGCGAATTACCTGAATAAGCCGTTAGGAGGCAGAGCACAGTGTAGCCATAGATGAGTATATGGTGTGGCTCAGGCGCCGCGTGCTGCCAGACGATTCCGAGCAAGCCCAGCAATTTGGCACAGCCTCCGATGATGAGCGCCCGGACCAAATCGGTCGGCTTGTACCTGCGCGGTCTGCTGCCGAGGAGCATCCACCTGAGCTCCGTAATAAGCAGCACGACGCAGACGAAGGCTGTCAATGATAAAGCCGTGTGAGCCAGGAGGAAGTAAAAGTTCCTCTCGCCCTGGAAGACGAAAAGGCCACTCGACCTGGCGAACAGCTCGAAAACCGGATCGGTGAAGTTGGAGGAGGAGGAGGAGGAGGAGGAGGAGGAGGAGGAGGACGGCGCGGAGCTGTCGCGAGCCCGCGATTCTTCCTCGTAGCTCGTCCACTTGCGGAAGGACTCGCCCAAGATAAGGACGACCATGAGCTTCCAGTAGGCGTTGAAGTCGCTGTTGTAGAGCAGGTGACGATAGGCTGGTTTCTCCAAAAGTACCAAGTCCACCAAGACAATCACCGGGTCGTACTCGATGTACTTATCCGCAAGATTGCCGCACTTTTCCTGAATGAATAAAACCTGCCGGTTAATTAGGTAAATCTATCGAGCTGCGATTGTGCATAATTGCAATCCTAGACTTACGCATTTCAGGACTTTGAGCACGCTGGGACTGTAGCGACGGTAAAGCTCGTCCACGTGAGCACCGCAGTTTATACAGGTATACATATTTCTTCGCGTCTGCCCCGAACCTGTAATCAATAATTCCATATAAATCCATTATAAATTTGCCATCAACTTTGCATCGTCGGTTTTCCACACGCAAAAATAATAAATAGAATCGGGTTAATCCATACTAATGAGGTTTTTATTCAACATTTTTAAACCCGAGGCAGGCAACTGGCGAATATACGTGCCAATGTCATAAAATAGCACAAGATAATACGTGCATACATACATAGGTGATCGACTTCCGCCTCGGATATCGTATAGAGTGATGAAGAAAAAAGTCAAATAAAAACGGCAACATTCGCAACTCTGCGAATCATTGTCTCTATTATCCAACGCTCGATCTTCCAGTTAATCGTAAAAACAGCTCGGCTGCGTAATAATATACTAGCCGCGCAGCCTTGAGTCGTCGCCGTGCCTATACAGAAATGCAGAACATAATTACACTTGCGCGTGCATACCGCCGCGTATGGTATAGCAGTATATAGTTATACGAAACATGCGCTGCCCATCAGAACGACAAATCCGTCCTCACGCGACGGAAAAAAAAAAAAAAAAAAATAGCGGCTAGTCAAATAGTACTTATGTACGATTCTAACGGATCCAGCGATACGCGCGGGTGAAAGTCCTGAGCCAGGAGTAGGGGACGTCCCGCGGGCGCAGCGCGTCGAGCATTATATCCGTGAGCTGGCGCGGACATTCCGGGAGTGACGCTCGAAGCGCTTAGACCGAGAGGACTTTATCGAGGAGAAGAATGAGCTCAGTGGCCAACGACGGCGTCGCTCTGCCGACGGGACAGCGAGTGCCGATCGTCGGGTTCGGCACCTGGCAGGTGAGCTCTTTTATGCTTTTCCTCTTTAAAAGCGGCACTCGATGTCTCATTGTCATTATTTATTATTCAACTTATTGAATCGCGTACAAAGTTAAAACTCGCAGTAGAGGACCCCTATACGCCGCGTACCTTTTACCACAAAATATAGGCCATAGGGTCAAAATCCGGCAGCCAAATAACACCATTTTCTATACTAGACTCCGTATCGGTATCTGCGGTGCGGCAATGGTTTTTCTTTGGAAGAAAACGTTGTTTTTTTAAATCGGTTTCTTAGTCACCACCTACTGCAATTGGCAGCATCTTAAAGCAATTTATGCAGCGACTGTGATATACTCTTTACGGCAACCGCCGGCACAAAAAGTAATTATGTGAAACGATAGTTGATCTCGTATCGTATAATTTATTACAGAAATGCATTTTTTGTTGCTTCAACGATTTCAGGACATTTCGAGGTCCAGTCGTCTGTAACGGCTTCTTACGTTTGAAGAAAGTTGAAAAAAAGGAGGTGAACTCTCACTTAGCCAAAACACGATGTAATGCTTATGTACATACTTATTTGCGCTTTGGAACATCGTGTCTCTTTGTTCACGATTGATTTTTAAAATTTATTCATTTACAAAAATCTCATTTAATATATACATTTAAAATGACTTTTGCATTTTTTTTTTTTTTTTTTTTTTTGCAACAGGCATCGGAAGAAGAGGTAGCGGCTGCTGTAGAGAATGCCTTGGAAGCTGGATACAGGCACATTGATGCAGCACCAGTATATCTCAATGAACACGTTATTGGAAAAGTTTTGAAAAAATGGCTTGATTCTGGTAAAGTCAAGAGAGAGGAACTTTTCATAGTAACAAAGGTATCATTAAATATAAGTTTATACATTTTTATTTTCAAGCAACTGCTTATATTGAAAAATTCAATTTTGAATTTTTCAAGGTGCCACCGAGTGGAAATAGGCCTGAGAGAGTGGAAAAGTATTTAAAAAAGTCTTTGAAAGATTTACAACTGGATTACTTGGATCTCTATCTGATTCATGTTCCATTTGCATTTGTGGAGGAAGAAGGCAACTTGTTTCCAAAGCACGAAAATGGTGAACTCAAAATTGATCACAATACTGACCACATCGCCGTGTGGGCAGAAATGGAGAAGCAGGTTGTCAATGGCCTGACCAAAGCCATCGGCTTGTCTAACTTCAATACCAAACAAATTGACAGAGTATTAAACTCTGCCAAGGTGCCTGTTGCTACATTGCAGATTGAACTGCATTTGTATTTCCAGCAAAAAGAAATGGTATGCATGCTGTATAGCACAAAAAATCACATAACTATTACTCTGCAAATAATACAATGTAATTTTTGCTTATGAATATAGGTTGAATACTGTAAAAACAAAGGTATTCCAATCACTGCATATTCTCCTCTTGGAACAAGGGGATTAGTAAAGTCGTTGGGAAAAGATGGCGCGGTCCCAGATTTGTTGGAGAATCCAACTGTCTTACAAATAGCTAAGAAGCACAATAAGACACCAGCACAGATTGCGCTTAAGCATACTATTCAAAAAGGAATTATCGTTATTCCCAAGAGTACAACTCCTCAACGCATCAGAGACAATATTCAGTTATTCGGTTGGCAACTCGATGATGTAGACGTAAAAGCATTGAATGCATTAGATCAAGGAGAGAAAGCACGTATCTGTGATTTCTCATTTTTACCAGGAACAGAGAAGCATCCCGAATTCCCCTTCAAACAATAACTTTCAGTACATCGTCAACTTAGCAAACTGATTCACATATAGAGTATGTATTTAACCTCAAAACTATTGTGTGAAACTGTTGTTTTATTTATGAAAATCTTGAGTATTTATTATTGATAATTGAATTGTCAACTGTTGAAATTATGAGAGCTTTGTTATTTACATTTGGTTTTTGCTATTTCTATAAAAAAACTGTTAGCAAATTTTATGTATAATTACAGTGTTCGCTTGGAATCTATTAAAATAAATGAACATTTGTTAAAAAAGGCTCTACCTGGTTAAGCTTTGCAGTTTATTTTCACATGAAACAATGAAGAATAGCACAGTTGTATCATCTTGTCAAACCAACCAAAACGTCAACCCTCAAACCAAATGTTTTGTATGCACTAACTCTGTTGGCTCCCCCTGATGTATATATATGTATGCAGATCCCTTATTGAGATAAGAGCGGGCACGTGTTTCGAAAGATGAGATGATCAGATTATCTTTTCTACTCGCCTCGGCCGTTCAAAATGCGAATGAAGCGAAAATCCGGCCCTTTGTCGTTTAATTTAGGAATCGGTCCTTTTTATTGCATTATGTTCAAGGCACCAAAATAATTTATTTTATTTTTTTCTTTCACCGCGATAAAGAAATACGTAATAATCAATTTTTTGAAGAAAAACAAAGAACCGGGGCTTAAAAGAACCCGTACCTACACAATAGACCGCGCGCAGTCAGTGGAAACATTGAAAATCAAAGAGAATCGAAGAGAATCGAAGAAAACAAAAACAATAGCGCGCGCATCCTTTTTTTCCAACTTTTTTTCTCATGGCTGCGGCAAATATAAAGTATCGCGTGCCGCAACGCACAAGAGAAACCTATATCCCTCATCATGGACCCAATATTTACATCAGGGAGATGAGAGTATTACCGGATTAGCCGGGGCGCGCGCGCCTGACCCCCGTGGCTTTTCGATTATGCGAGCTCTGCTGCACTTGGGTACCTACATCTGCGCGCTCTTCAGACGATCTGCCTGGCCGTGTACCTCTATAGCCGCGCGACAAGGAGACGAGCCGGTATCAATTACATTGTTGTTATTGGGGCATAAACGAGCCGAGGGCGAGATGCGGCCGGCAGATAATAATACACTGGCATAAGAGCATACGCAACAAAAGCCAGCCGCAGGGGCAAGTAGGTAATGGGCGAGCGATGGGGCCCGTGCCGTATGTATACTTGTACGAGAAGCGGCGAAAACCAGCGAGGCGCGCAAAACGCAGCGCGATAGCCATCGCCGGCGTTTCGCCGCCCTGTGCAACTATGCGACTAATTTGGTTTTGCCGCTGCGAAATGGATATGTTGTATATACGTTTGTACGTTAGCCCGCCGAATAGTAAGGGCCTAGAGACTCCCGGGGCCAGGGGTTGCCTTTCAGTTGCGAGATGAGCGAGCCAGCGCAAGGAGCGCAGAGGCGCGCTACCAGTGATTTCAGTATCGAGAGGATTCTCTCCAAGGATGTGCCTTCTTCGTCTTCGCCGTCCTCTTCTGCTTCGACGGCAACCGTCGGGCCCGCGCAATCGACGTATCCGAGCTTTGCGCTGCAGAATCGACTCGAGTGGCTGAGGAGCTTTTGCAAACTGCCGACGCCAGCGGAACCGAGGCCCAGCGAAGATCCAGCCACGGCGGGCATTCCCGCTATCGACAAGTTCGCTGACTTTTTATCTTCTTAAATACACAAGATGTTCCGCTAATGAATGCCCGGTAATAATTCACACATTTTTTTCAAGCAGTCGACCATCGAAACAGCCCGATAAATCGGATCCGACGCAACTGAATAGCGAAGAACTATCTTGGCTGAGGTGTACGAGATATCGCCCGCCCAAATTGCCGAGAAAATCCAGTGCTGGTAAAATTTTCAAAAGAAAACCCGGCTCACATCCTCGTATACCATTCACGAAATACCAAATAGAGATACTAGAAAACAGATACAGAAGCAGCTCATATCTATCGAGGGATGACGTTGTGAACTTGTCGGATTTGCTACATCTTCCGCAGAGTAGAGTATGTACAACTCGATTCTTAAGATCCAATATTAAGAAACTAATACTTCTATTCTTACTAAATATGTTTTTATTTCAATTAATCGTTTGAATATTATCGCAGTAAAATATAGATTACAGATTTTAGCTTAAAAAAATCCAAGTATCTGCTTGCAATAAATTACGGTTTTCTTCAATGTCAAAGAATTTTCCATTCTTTTGAATTTATAAAAATATTTATGTGTCGTACTCGTGTAATATCTGTCAATGAATAGTTTTATTCTTATAAACTTAATTATCTATTATAGATAAAAATATGGTTTCAAAATCGACGCGCCAGAGAAAGAAGAGAATCTCAAACGCCGGAGCAGATGGAAACAACTATAAGTTAATTGTAAAAAAGTTTGTAATGGCTTTGTGTCAAGTTGGCATTTAGAACAAAAATTTAATATTCGACATAAATGACAGTATTATACAGAAGTAAGCGTGTTATGAAATTTAAATAATAGATGATAATCAAAAATCTACAATTAAGTATCTGTACAACAGTTCATCGTAATTATATTAAAAGAATACTAGGATAATGAAATCTTTGTCCCATATGACTTGCATCGGGTTGTAAATGTACGCTTTAAGTCACCTGTTTTTTAAGCATGTTTTCAATTCTTGCTTGTAAGGCTCAAAATGTCGCCGTATATTCTTAATTAACTTTGTTGAAAATTCCTTATGTACTGTGCGCATCAGCTCCATATTGTGAACAATATATTAACAATTAACCTTAATAATACATTAGAACTGGTGCTGTGTCGTCACTCTTCACATGGTGACTGTCAGATAGCAATTATACTTTCTCGACCAGCGCCAACGCCTACCCATTTCACTGCAAAATAATTTGACTTATCAATGTTTGGGCAAATATAGTTAAAAATTTGTTAATAAAAGCGTAAAGTTTTTATCAATTGTTTTCTTTTTTTGTTTTTATTTTGTGAAATATTCTTACTAAAATCCTTACCTGGAATATCTAAATATTCTTCTAATAATTGTACATATTTTTGAGCACTTAAAGGTAAATTATCAAAAGAGCGTACACCTTCTGTACTGGTCTGCCAGCCTTCAAACTCTTCATAGATTGGTTCCACTTTAGCCAAATCTGATGTGCTGCTTGGGAAATAATCAATTTCCTTGCCATTTAGACGATATCCAGTGCAGACTTTGATAGTTGGCAATGTATCCAAGATATCAAGTTTGGTCAAGCATATTGACGTGTAACTGCAATAAATTAAATTAAGTTATAGTTGTAAGTCTCACATTATCACCATGCTGATAGAGCATTTTTCAGGCTTCGTATTCTTACCCATTCACGATTGCTGTGTACTTCAATAAAATCAAGTCAAGCCATCCACAGCGTCTTTTCCTCTTTGTTGTGACACCAAACTCACAACCTCTTTTTTGCAAAATTTCACCAGTGGCATCTAGTAACTCAGTAGGAAATGGGCCATCACCTACTCGAGTAGTGTAGGCCTTTACTACTGCTACAATTTCTCCAATAACAGTAGGCGGTAATCCAAGGCCAGTGCAGACTCCACCAATACTGCAGTTTGAACTAGTAACGTACGGGTACGTTCCAAAATCTATGTCTAACATTGCAGCATTAGCACCTTCTACTAAAATCTTCTTTCCATCTTTTGCAGCATGATGCAAGTAATGAACTGTCTCTTTGACATAGGGTCTGATACGATCAGCATATCTTCAAATCCATAAAATAATGTCACAATCATTGTCAAAAGAAAATTCTCACAATCAACTTATTATATTAATATATACTAACCCCCTGTAACGTTCTAGTTCTGCTTTCACGTCTACTTTAAGAGCAGGAAAGATTTTCTGATGAGACGCTACAAGGGCTACAAATTTTTCAGAAAATTTGTCATAGTCCCCTACGAGTTCTCCTATTCTAATTCCAGTTCTGGCTGCCTTACTAGCATAAGCTGGACCAATTCCTTTCTTTGTGGTACCCAATGAACGAGTGCCTTTTTCAAGTTCTTGCAATTGATCAACTTGCTGATGAAAGTCAAAGACTATGTGAGCCCTGTCCGAAATGATAAGTCGGCCCTGCCAATCTTTAAGACCTTGAGCCTCATTTTCTTCCAGTTCTTCAAATAAGCCTGGCAAATGAATGACAACACCATTACCTAGAAACAGAGAAAAGTCAGTATGAAAGGACAATGTAATTTGAGCACTGCAGTGTGCTAACAAGTTGAAGTTAATCCGGTAACAAGCAGTGCTGGGTCTGCTCTGTTAAATCAATAGTTGTAATAATATCACAAGGTTAAAAATACAGATCATTAGAATATGCTCTTAGAGCAATTAAGCTAAACAAGAAATATAAGTCTTAATAGATCAAAAGAAAACTTGGTCATAAAAATTTATAATTTTTGAATTATACTTGATGTTTATTTTCAATTGAAAACATTAATAGATTAAAATGAGGACCATATAGACTGAGATAATTAGAAATCAATGTGATAAGTAAACTTTTTAAGAAATGTGATTAACTAATTAATCAGCAAATAAAATTGAAAATATATGAATAAAAAAGAGTAGTTGTGCAATTCTGACCACATAAAAATAATATTAATAATAATAATAATAATAATAATAAATAAAATTCATTTTAAGTGAAAAATGATTTTATCATTTTCTTCTTATAATTATTTAAAAAAATTCTTTTTTACAAGAACAACTGGTGCTCAACTCGTTACAAATTATCTCTGTGAATGTGTCAATTTGTTGTTTCAAAGTTTTGATAAGATACTTTCTCATTATATTCTTCTGTATTAAGAAGTAAAATTCAGATAATTGTAGTTAGATAGAGCTCTGTTATTTACTTTCTTTAAGTGTGCAGTTTAGAAATATTAAGATTCTGGATACCAAATCTAAATTTAAACTGAATGAGCAGCCTGATTGTATGTTGCATATCAAAAGTTATATTGAGATATGAGTTCATATAGAACTGTGAATACACAGTAAAAGATAAAAAAAGTTTGAAACTGCTATTCAATTTGTATGATATGTTAGTAGCAGTAGTTCTCATTTTAATCTATATATTTTTTATTTTCTGATTAAAAGTTTTTGTTAGATATTCATTTGAGATATATTTTTTTAATGCTAAAACTAATAATGAACTATAATAATATATTATATGAGTGAGTTTTGTTTTTTAATAGAAACAATATAACTTGCAAAAGTAAATTAATTGTACAGCAGCAACTACGCAGTCACGAATTCAATTATAAAGTAATTGTATTTTATATTTAAATTTTTGTCCATTTAAATAAATCATTACCTATAACGGATTTACATCTGGGATTGATTATGCCACTAGGTAGAAGGTGGAAGTGGTATTCGGCACCTTCTACAACTACAGTATGACCTGCATTACTTCCTCCCTGCGAAAGTACAGTAATATTTGAAGCACTGCAGGATTCATAGAATCACTGAGCATAAAAAATATTAATAATCAAATCAACCCTTTGTGCTGAACTGGATCAAGCGCTGCACCTGGCTTATCATCTAATAATAAGTACTTGTCAATGAAGCAACATTTTTCTTTCATGATAGTACTTTTATCATTACTACTTAAAATCATACTCTATGAATATTTAATATAAAAAAATTAATTAATTAATTTTTTTCTGACAATTGAATAAAGTTTTTTTGTCAAGTAATTTTTATTCATTTTAAAATACTGGGAATAATGAATGAAAAGATGATCAGAATCTCTAGTCTCTAGTCTCTAGCTTAAAAAATGCATGACTCAAAGGGTTAACTAGAAAAATCAACCTTACGAATAATAGACTACATGTTCACATAAATTTTCTCTGTCCCTTCAATACATCTGTCTAGTTTTATTCCGTTTCACAAATAACATGTGTACATCTACTTGTGGTAGAACAAACAGCAATGGTAAGTTTAGTGCATATCACCAAGGCACAATCACTACGACTCATAAATCGAGGCAATTGTAACTTAGTAATCAGTTGGCAGCACTAACCCGGGACCTGGCATCTTGCTATGAAATCATACGTCACATAAATAGCTATTCATTTGTGTCTACAGATATATGTGTCAAAAAGATTACATCATACAAGTCACAAGATGCCTGATGAACACGAAAGATACCAAGAAAAAAGGATGGAATTCAATCAGCGAGTTAATCAATGCATTACAAAATTTTACATAATCTCACATAATGATTACTCTTATCAATAAAAACTGCATTGGTCATCTATCAAGCACCACATAAAAATGTTTATTCTTAAAAAATTTTTAAGTGTTTTATATTAAAGTACCATTTGTGAGGAATGGAAAAAAAAAAATAGAAAAAAAATTTGCAATTTCAACAAGTAAGTATATATGAATGACAAAAAATGTGAGCGCACGGTAGCCAATGCTGAATAATGCTAATATATTTTGACTCGACTGTATTACAAGTTTGAATCAAATTTCTATGTGTGAATAAATTTAAATTTGTAGGTATTTCTTTGAAGCAAACATAGCCAAGTCTAAAAAATCGAGGAGCAAGTCTAACAAAGAATCTATAGCTCCATAATCATGAAGCGGAACATTTACATCCCTAATGCTCAATCAAGCAACTCTGATCGAGGCCTCAATGCCTGCTCGAGCATCCCATTTCGACAGACCAAAAAAATAACTCGCTGCAGTAGAAAGAGCTAATAGTCCAAAGCATCAAAGATCGCCATCAACACGTGTGCACAGCGCTGCAGAGCAGCGAGCGAGGTGGGCAATGAAGAATGTATAAATAGCACCAGGTTGCCTCTCTCTCTCTCTCTCTCTCTCTCTCCTGCTCCTCAGAGTGAAAAGCTCATCGTCGGCAGCGGCGAGGGTTGCTCTATTATTGTGAAAGATCGAAAAGAATCCGATCGAGAGAAGAAGCAAAAGTACTAAGTAGAAGTAGCCTAAAAATACACGCTTTCTTTCGGCGCGTCCGGTCTTTCGCTCTTTCCACGCCAAGCGCGAGAAACAGAGGGAGAGAGTCGTTAATAGGTTATATACGAGTTACTTTTACTTGCGCGATACACGCAGAATGCAATGAAATAGACACATAAGTAAGTACGAGGAGAATAAGCACGAGTAGGTACCTGACACCTGCAGACGAGGTCGGCTTCGCTGGCCAGCATGTCGACGACTTTGCCCTTGCCCTCGTCGCCCCATTGAGCTCCCAGCACGACCGTGACCTTGGCCTGGTGCTGCTGCTGTCCGGAGACGCGGAGCTTCTTCCTCGAAGAGGTATCGTTCGCGCTGTCCCCGTTGGTCGCCTGCACCCTGACGCACGCCGACATCTTTTCAGCGGATGACGACGACGACGACGGCTTCACTCTCACACCTACTCTCCTCTCTCTCTCTCTCTCTCTCTCTCCCTGGACCTCGTGTGCGACGAGTTGCGCCGCGACTGCCGCAGTGTCGTTCGTGCGAGGCTCGAAGCGTGACTGCCGCTGCCGCGAGTTCGAGACTTCCGACGTCGACACGGGACACGAGACCAGGTCGTCCCTCTCCTCTCCACGCCCCTCCGCGCACTCTAAACTTTATTGGTCGCAAAAAGCGAGGACGCGCGCCACAATTCGACCGACAGAGGCGCTGCGAATTTCCGATTTTCGTCCGTTATACGAAATTGTAGGTATCTTATATAGGACTTTTACAGTTTTTACAGCCGCGTGCTGTACGGGGCGAGGCCGAAGAAAATGAAAGCCTCGCTTTCTCATAGCTGATAGCCCCAAGCCGCTCTGTGACGAGGACTGACTGGCGCGTGACTATTTGCATTGAACGTTGCGCGAATCCGCCGAAAAAAGGAGAGATTGTTTCTATTCAAGATTCCGATGAGCAAAAAAAGAAGGAATATCGAGAGAGAGAGACTCGATTTTTGTACAGGCGCGCGTTGAGCGCAGATAAAAGCGAATTTCATCAATTCACGGCGCGTGATATAGCAACGTTTTTTTGCCACCGTTATGTAACGCTGTAACGTCGCATATATACTTTACGCTTGCCGCGATAAAAAAAAAAAAATGTCTCATCGCGGTGTGTTTACACGGCTCTGTAAATATAAATCGGATTTACAGAATGTCGAAATATGGCTCGTTATATTCGCCGCTGGCGTGACTAAGAGTCTGGGAATGTATCGAACGAAGCTTGATTAACCGGCGCGAATTCTTACCTGCACTAATATTTTCGAATTTCGCAACGTAATCCTTTTAGAGTACAGGCGAACGAGCGGTATGCTCGCACGCAGTGCGTCATCGAAAGACGCACTGGACACTTTAGCGCGCGCGTTCTCGCGTATCATGCAGAATGCAAGTAGTGTAAAGCTTGCGATTTACGTGTTTGTATCGATATATCTACTGCGCCGCTAGCTACTAGTGCTAAGCGCGATAGCGCGCCGTACTCAGTGTATATACATATATGTATATATAGTGAATGGGAGTTTAAAAATACACAGCCCCCCTCGACGAGCTATTGCACATTTTGTCACGCGAACGGCTCGTATCGCGTCTTCTCGCGTGTAATATCTGCGGAGATGTCAACCGCGCTCGCTCGCATAGCGCGAAAACTCGCCTGTAAATTCTGCACTTGACTTTTATCGGAGGGACGAAGCGCACTGCAGATACCGCACGATACATATAATATATATATGTACAATAAACCGGCAACATCGAGCGGGCGCCGTGATATTTGTTATGACGAGATTGCGAGCTGCGATTCTGGAGCCCGATGGCACGAGGAAATCGGCGGCCCGTGTTCCTGCGCTCGCGGCTCTTTTTCGATGATAATTGAGCGAGAATTAGAGGCACCGCGTGACTTTGCGCGCAGCTTTTGACGTTGCAGCGCGGCGGGCGTGTACGCGACGTCGGATATACATAGATATAGGCACCTGCTATATATATATATAATCGCAGAAACGCTTGCTGCGAAAATACAGATGAACCGCGATGTTTGATTTGAATTTGGGAAGAGATCGGATGCACGACGCTGCTATATTTTTGGCAGAATTAACTCGTCCGCTACATTGGTATAAGCTGCGTAGACTCTCGAATATAACGTCACGGCATGAATGAAATTGCAAAACAGAAATCCAAACAAAAGTCTGAAAAAAAACCAATGAATATTCTTTACAAACCTTTTGAAGCAGCGCGACACACAACGGAAATAGGTATATATACATATATATATATATATCCTACCGAAGAAAAATGCAAAAGCCAACTTTTGCCCGACGGCGCAACGCTGCACGTTCTCGAGCAGTCTGAAGTAATTTTGCAGCCAGTAATGGGGCAAAAGTGTGCAATTAATCTGCAAAGTAGAGTTTATTAATTTTTCGCCAGCTTCCTATATGCTGCAGCATAAAATCAATATGCAACTAGAAGTAAATGTTGCTTATATAAGTTATACACCTGCGGGGGCCATGAACGATGATATCGGAGCGAGAACAGTCGCAGGCATGGCAACTGCCAACGGAATTTCCCAGCTCGCGCTTTCCGATCTTGTGTTTTCTCATTGTTATCCTTTGGAAATTTTAGAGACGCGAGATATGCCGTCCACATAGCGATACGGATAGCATGTGTAATGTGATATACAGCGTAGGCGAGATGAATACGCGACTTCTAAGTATACGTCGCGCGTGACGCGTCCTTGTATCGAACAATTAAGATCATTAAACTGATAGCCAACCTAGTTCAGAAGTGAATTCAAAAAATAACAACGGAAATTTTCGAGTTGCAGAATTATAGGCGCGTACGTATATCGGCGCCGGCGATGGAAAAGTAACGCCAAAATATTTTGACGCGTCACTGCAAAGTTTCAGGTGCGCGCGATTGTCCTCGAGTTTCATCCTCATTTTCTAATCGGCGTTGTCTGTTTGCGCTTCTCAAATTGACTGACACTCGCGCGTCAATTCCTTTTACGCTCGTCATAACACGCTTTCTACCGATTGTTTTATTGATCATCAACGGGATTCGAACTGATATG
This sequence comes from Nasonia vitripennis, assembly GCF_009193385.2. Taxonomy (NCBI): domain Eukaryota; kingdom Metazoa; phylum Arthropoda; class Insecta; order Hymenoptera; family Pteromalidae; genus Nasonia; species Nasonia vitripennis. The sequence continues at coordinate 35,093,479 of NC_045758.1, read as the reverse complement.
CTGGTGGTGCGGCAGGAGTCATTTTAAGAGACGTGGAAATTCAACGTTTTGAGTTTATTAAAAATTCTACTTTTAAGATACATAATACAGTTATTTTTTTCCTTTTATTATAACTTTTAAGCGCTTACTATCTTACTGTACATCGTCATCACACACACATTTTTATATTTATGTACTAATATAAAAATCTACAAAAAGAACGTTACATATAATATAATTTAGGAAATTAAAACTATGAGACAAGCTTAATCGTAATTTTTTTAGCTGATTTTATTAATTCCAAAACAAAACCAAGAGAATTATTTTCAATCTTCAAACGTTATACAAGATTTGTTTTTTAATTTTGGAAGATTTTATATTATCAACAATGAGAACTAATCTCATACATAACTGATGCGCGATAAAAAAGTGAAATTATTTTTTTATCGAAAACTTTTATTGAAGAATCCAAGTGATCGCGTCGGTAATAAATATGTACATACATTCGAGTATAATTTTATCACATACTTCTCTTTACCTCCATTTTTTTTCGATTTTCAATGAAAAGTAAACTATTGTACAGACTGCACGCAGTATAACCTCTACTAATCATTGATGCAGGAACGCATAATCATTTTTATTTACTACATTTGCCAATACTATGAGACCAATTTGACATTACGAAATAATTTCACTTTTCTATCATCTTGTATATACATACAATAAATTTTTATCTAACATAAATAATAATATAAGGAGCCACAAAGATCGTAAACATGTTAATATCGATTTATAATCATGGATGTACTTTATATAGTCTTGAGGTATTTGACCTTTGAATGGAGGAACAAAATGGTTAAAAAATATTCAAGTTAATAATAACGTTGCTTACAAATCAAATTGCAGATGCAAGCAATTTTAAACGTAATTATTGTCTTGATATATTTTCGTACTATTAAAAATGTATACTAATCACTTTTCAAGTTTTAGGAGTACTACAAATTTAAAAAAAAATTACATTTTTATAACATGTTCGTTAAGATTGCACAAGATTGGTTCTATTATGTATAGAATTTTAAAAAAAATTCTACTAATGTCTTCCTATTTTATAAAATGTATGCTTTCAAAAAATTTCTTTTGAATACCCTTCATTATAAAACTATGTTTGTGTATGATCTTTAACTACTTTTGTGGTGTTAAATTAAATCGAAGATTTATTTACTTAAATAAATGATTCATCAAAGAAGAACACGTTTTATTACTTGTCGCTTTTCCTCAGGTAAGAATGAACAGGTACTAAATACATCGGATAAATAACCGACTTCTGATCATTGCGCGATTCAGGCCTAATCTCTAAATCGACACTGACAAAGAGTAAAAAAGCAATACTTAACATTTATCAGCACTTGAAAACAAACTGAGCTGATTCATTCCTTTTCTTTCTTGTTGGTAATGAATCTAACATTTTTTTTTTTTTTATTTAAATAAGTACCTACCTTACACTTGTTTACATGATATATGTATGTATGTTAATATTACTTACAACAAGTTGATCGATGTATCAAAATAAAGTTTCAAGTCAAGTACACAAGAGAAAATTTGATAAAATTGCTTGGTGAATCAATGTAGACTGTTTGTCTTTAATTTTTTCGAGTGGCGTATAGTCTTGCCTGTATCGCTGTCAGATGATTCTGATTCGGTTTCGTTATAGTTACCCATTCCTATAGAATCAGACTTGGAGACTTCACAGGATTCAGCAGCGAAATTGCCAGTGATTTTGGCTTTCTCCAAAGTACGTACTTCATGAAACAAGGCAGCTTATATAATAAAAGAATATACCAATTTCAAAATTTTTATAGAAAATGACATAGAAACTTTATTTTTAATAGATTGACACAAACCATTGTTGAAGTACACACTTCATAAGAAGGAAACAAAAGTTTTAGTTTCAATTGCAATGATCAGATTACTTATCTATGCTAATATATTATGAAAGCCAATGAGTCTAAATGCAAAAATAATAAGATATGGAATAGTAAATATTTACTATTTAACTATTTAAGTATTGAATAGTAATGGTTTTAAATCAATTCATTAATAAATTAACTATGCTGCAAGTACTTGTATAGAGACTCACTTTGAGATTCGAGAAGACTATTCTGGCGTTTCAAGTCATCAATGTCTTGCTGGTGAGAGCTATTCTTACGACGCATAAACTGGATGTATTCCGCAGCCTTTTTAAGGATCTGAGCCCTACTGGCAACTTTTTCATTTTGCAGCGATGGTACAGAATCTCGTAAACTGGAAAAGCTATCCTTAATGTGGTCTCTACGCTTCCTTTCAAGGGCATTGTGATGGGCTCGTTTCTCAGCCTAGAACAAAGGAATCATTGAGCTTGCTGTATTCAACCAAAAACTAAGGCATATAAACCAATGAAAAAAGTCAATAAAAACCTGAGAAAAGTATTGTTGGTTGTTAGAATGTCTTTGCCTCGAATCGGAGTCGTCGCCCTCCTAAAGCAAGAGATAAACAAACGTGAATTCATATAACTTGGAAATCGCCTTGCTCTCGACTATCCTGTTTTGATCCTCAGGAATATCAACTTACATCACTCTCGATATCGATGTCCCGGTCATCGTCACTCATTCTCAATAATTACAGTAAAATAATGACAAAATTGTCGAAACAGAAGTCAACCTTTATCCAAAATGTCCAAAACACTGCAAGTGGCCTACGGAGTTCCAACGTTGCCAAGCGAATGCCAAATTATAAATGCGCATGTGGTAAAAGTCGCGATTTTAAGCGGGAATTTCAAACTGCTCTAATACGTAATACAAATATTTTTACGATTTTTAATCGTACCCCATGCAAAAGAGGATATAACCTGTAAATGCTTCCGATTTCAAAAAAGAGTCGTTATTTCTCTTGAAAAGGTGGATTGAAGTGTTTTAAAAAATCAAACAAAAAGAACAAGGTCAAGAGGCGCGGCAACGTCGCGGCTGATATATCGACATCTTTCGAAATCCCTAGCATAGGATCAGCTGATGAAGAGTATTCAGCAGAGCCATTCTTTATTCAAGAAAAATTGAATATGTGCAATATAGTATATTTATTAAATGTTTTGCTGTTTATTCAATAAAAACATGCGGTAGACGGACTTTTTCTCGCACGTTGAACAAATTTCATGCCGATTTCTAGGGATATTTTCAATGATCATATAGGGGGAAAAAGAGATGTGGCAACTGGCAAATGGCAATAATTTGTCACTGAAAAAGTCATGCACCGCGCCATATAAGAAACAGCGTGTATGGCTGCGCGTGCTCGTGTATCGTGCATAACCTAACTCTCCATAAGACCATTCAGGTAAAAGTTTGTTTAATAACAATTATAATACCTACAGTAAAAAATAAGTAAATATTTATCACGATCATCGTATAATACTTAGCTATAGTTATTTTTAGTAAGAATTGCAATTCATGTAGCTACGATTATCCCATAACTGTTTATCGGTTTTCATTAATAAACACCGTGTTTCTTACAGATTTTCGTATGAAGTATTTCATATAAGATAATTATTTTAAAATATGGTGGACACTGTAGCAAAGAAACGTAAAGTGTCCAAGAAGACAAAAAAGTCTTGGAGGAAACACGTGGACACCAAGGATGTTGACAGCTTTCTGGATAATGAAAGACTCGAAGAACGGTTGGGTACACCTTTTGCTCAGAGGAAGGATGAAGAATTGTTTGCAGTCGATAGAACAAGAGATGAAAGTGCACTTCAGGAAAGTAGTGGTTTAAGTAAGAAACAGCGCAGGGAGTTGTTGAAAAACACAGAGCCAAAGTGTTTTGCAATTTTGAAACCACACACAGCAGTACCAGATCCTATTGTCAAAAGGAATCGCGTCAGAACTCCAGAAGAAAGAAAAAGTATAATAAGAAAGCAAAAGGAGGCAGAGCGAAAACTGAAAGGTCAGTTAAAGCTAAAAGAAAGAGTAGCCATAAAAAACAGATTATTAGCTAAAGAGAAGAGAGCTAATCAACCTAAAAGAGGTGAATTCAAGGTTGATGTCTGGAAAAAAGAGCCTATTGTAGAAGCAGAATTGAAAAGCGAGTGGCTCACTAATGATACAGTCAGGCATACATTGGCTAATACAGGCAAAAAACGCAAAAGAGTGCCAGAATCTTTGCACAAAAAGCCTTCGGTTTTACCAGCTGTTAATGCTCCACATCCTGGAACTTCGTACAATCCTTCATTCAAGGATCACCAAGAGTTGCTTGCTCAAGTAGCAGCTGAAGAAGTGAAATTAATGAAAGAAGAGGAACATCTCAATAGAGTTACAAACAAAATGTTCCGCAAGGTAATTGAATCCTTTTTTGACTTACCTTATGTATACCACCAAATATTCATCAATTACGAAATTTGAATTTTCTAGGTTACTGCGAAGCAAAAGGACGCAGATAATTTGACAGAAATGTCTGAAGGACTTCCTCTGCCAAATCAAAAACAAGATGACGATTCAGATGAAGACAATGATCCTAATGTTAGATCCATTAATCCACCAGCATTAAATGTTAAAAAGACGTTAGTTCAACGCCGCAAACAAAAAGAGCAGCGAAAACTTCAGCAACAACGATTGAAACAGAAAATTGAAAAGAAAAAAGTTGCTGACATTTATCACTTAAATCATCTTGGAAAACAAATATCAAAGAAGGAGCAAAAGTTGGGCCTTTTGAAAGAAAAACGAGAAAAAATCAAAGCCAAAAAAGAGCTTGAACCAAAAGTACTAAGCAGACACAAGTTTGAACCCCTTGAGCAAGAATTCTTAATGGGAGATGAAATAGCAGGAAATCTGAGAAATACAACTCCTGCCGGTAACTTATTGAAAGACAGGTACAAGTCTTTGCAGCAGAGAAGCATAGTTGCACCTGGAGCTCTGCAACTGTAAGTATACAAATTTTATTATAGAAATTATAAGTATTAAAGAGTAGAATTGAAATTAAACAACGTTTTATGTATTCTTTTATAGGAAAAAGACTAAGTCTAAAGTCAAAAGGTATATCAAAGCTGATCACAAGATAGAGTTGAAAAAAGTTACTAAGAAGTAAGTTTGTAAATAAAAAAAGAAATTTATCACTCAAGTGATAAATGCACCGTTATTTAAATTGTATAGGTATATAACTATTAAATATTCTTTCATACTATAAATTTCAATTGTCGTGATCCTTGTTACCCTAGATTTACGGTATTCTCAAAATCTTCTATTTCGTATTCTAACTGACTAACGTCATAATCTGACACGTCCTCTTCTTCATAATCGTCTTCCTCTTCTTCTACTGATATTGTTTCACGTTCTTCCACTCTATCTGCAGATTCATTTTTACTCACCTCGCTTTCATTTATTGTTGTTGCACTACTGTTGAAGATATCAGTGCTACCAGAGTTATGAGAACTTTTTCTGCTTGATACACTTTGTTGTTGCTTCTACATGTGAAAAAACAGTATTTATTTATAAGTAATGAAAACATAATATTTTCAATGAAACACAGAGTTTTACTTCAGATGCAGTCGGCAATTGTTCGAGTTCTTTTAAAATTTCTAATGTACTTAGAACTGATTTAGATTCAGACTTATGCATTTCTGGAGAAACCTGTTCAATGATTTGAATATGCTTAGGTTCAAAACCTAAGTCTCCCGTCACATAAACGTTTAGTAGGTCAGCTACAGTTTCTGTCCTGTAATTTATATGTCAATTAAAAGCTTTTATATTACTGTTTATGCTCCATGTGTACATTTTTTTGTAAACTTACGACTCAGATTTTGCAATCCACTTTTCAGACTCACAGTCTTCAATTATGTTCAATAAGTGATTGCCAAAAGCTTGAAGATTCATGTTTTTTAGTTCTTCATTAGCGTCATGTTTTGTAATCTGAATGGATAAAATATTGTCCATACATTAGTATAATTTTTCATTTTTAGTATAATCATTATATTTTTAAAGATTTTACCATCAATGCAGAGTCAACTGCGTTTTTCAAACTACTCAATGTTCGAGAAACTCTTTCAAAAGCCGATAAAGATTGTATTTTGAAGGCATTTGTTAATGCAAGTTTAACCCTTTCTTGATGAAGCATAACTTCTAATTTTCTTTTGCGAATATTATCCGTTGAAAATTCTGCATTTTTCGTTTTATCCAAGAGCTGCAAATATCGTTCCTCAAAATGTTTTGCCGTTTGGAATGATTTTCCGAGTTCCTTTTCTACTTTCGAGCGCACACTCTGCAATTTCTTTATCAATAAGTTTTGGATCTTGCAAGCAATTAATCGACGCTTAGTGTTAGATTTAGCTTCTTTTATTTTATCGTGATATTCTTTTATGGTATCACTGCAAGTAAATATTAATAAATTATGTACCAGACGAATGAAATTTAACGAAACATTGATGTGCGAATTATCTGCTTGTATACATGTGCTTCAAGTCTACGGCCTGCATGTTGGAATGATCATTCCATAATCGGTCTAATTCATTTTCAAGAACAATATTTTCCCGCATTAATCTTTGTTCTGTCGGGGATGTCGTATCTTTCAGCTCGAGCTGGAAAGTTTCTGACGTATCTAATATCTTCTTGTACGCTTCCTTCTTCAGACTAAAAGACATTCTCGGTCAACAGTTATGTTGTTATATAATTTTCTAAAAAAGTAGGTCCTCTCACTTTTCTTTGTGAATCTTCGATTTGTAATTGAGTCGAGTCAACGTCTTTTCCATTTCATCCTCTTTGCGCAAAGTTGTTTCGATTTTATCGTTCAATTTTTTCCTTAGACCTTCGTCTGCCAACTTGTACTCATCGATCATATTGATTTTAGCACCTGTAAATGTTTTCAAAATTTCAAGTAAACGAATTCACGAGCGTTTCAGAGTACACAAATTATAATCACTGGTAATATTTATTCGAACAGATTGATACAAGTTTGCAATAAATCTTTAAAGATTACTTATGGTTTTAATTTCGGAATAGAGTTGTATTCTAGTTTTCTCGAAATTTTCTTCCATCTGTCTGATTTTCTCTAGATGTCTTAATTTTTCGTTTTCCCTGCTTGCTTCTATCTCATCGCATCTCTTCTTGAGCTCGTTAACTTTTTTCACTTCGATTGCAATGTTGTTGTTCAGTTGTACGATTTCAAGCTCAGATTCTTGATCTACATTTTCCGAGCTACTTTTCACTTTGTCGCAAAAATTCTCCAAATCTTCGTTTCGTATTTGTAACCTTAAACAATTCACAGTTTCAAAATAAACTGTCAGGGGTAAGATTATAGTTATAGTTATAGTCAGGAGTTATAAATTACCTTTCAATTTTTCTCTGAAGATCATTCAGTATAACTTCATACATAGCTTTTTGCACGTTTACGATCGTCGGGTGATCATCTTCGTTTTTGGGCTTAATGTTTGTAGCGTCAGGAGATTGTAATCTCGCAGGAAGAGAAATATTTCCCTTATGCTTTTCTTGCAAATCGACCATCTTTAAAATTTTCTTTTCTTTGATATCGAAAGTAAGTATATTTACGTCTATACAATGATTCAGGCTGGGCAGTGGATTTCGTTTCTCTAAAAATCAAGATGCAGTTACGGCCTTTTCTCTGACAGAACGACTTTATTTTGTTTTTCGATAGTCCGCAATTCCAAAATTTTTTGTCAAAACCAACGATTTATTTTTGAAATTGTTCCATCAACTTGATAACAATCTCGCATATATAATAATACATCGATCTTATATATAATTCTTTTTATTTCACTTATGAACATATAAAAAATGCTATGAAAGTTGATTAATCAGACGAGCAATCGGCGACAGTCAAATAGCGCTCGGAGACTCTTTTTCCTTCTCCCTGTTGATGCGAGACTCTTCTTTCGCTGCTACTCGGGGGATATCGCGTTTGCTGGACGCAGAAGAGGTAGCTTCAGGTGCTCCGCCGAAACTCGGTATCAGTCCCAAATTTCCGAACTCGTATAGATTTTCTATAACAGTTTCCGATTCGATCTGAAAGAAGCCATATTTATAGTTGAATGTACTTTTGTGAAATATAAACGATCACGCCATCGCGTTGTTCGATACCTCGGTAAGCCGTTCGAAATCGTTGGGATCCTGATAGCTGGCCAGGATGTCGAGCAGCGCATGGAGCAGCTTTTCTTTCAGATCCAGAAAACAAGAAGAGCAGGCGTCTTCCTGCTCGCCCCCCCTATCGGACATCTCGGCTTGCACCTTAACGCGCCAAGCAGATAATTAATTGTAAGTGCAACAAAGCTCCCTGCAATCTGCGCGCGCGCGCGCGCGTATAAGTACCTGGAGCGCCTGCCTGATAGCCTCCTTAGCCTCGGCTAGAATCCGCGCCAGCTTCTCAATCTCGCGGCAGTTGTCACGAGCTTCTCGCATCGAGTCGTCTCTACTTCCGCGACTGGTCTCGACGTTTTGCTCGAGAACGCGGGCTCGATCGCGAGCTTCGGCGCAACTAAGACGCGCTTGCTCCAGAGCTTGTTCCCCGCGAATGGCGTACTCCTCCGCGCGACGAGCTCTGCCGATCGCTCGGCTCATGCGATGCTGTTCCCGGGCGAGACGCTCGATCAGCCGGTTCTGCTTTATTACCTGCGGAAATTTTCAGATTTATATGTAGTACGCGAATTTCTCGCACCTATACATGCATACTCATAACCGATCATTTCGCATACCTTATTGAGCGCCAAACGCGCCTCGGCCTCGTAAAGCGCAGCTTGCAGCCTGAGGCCGCGTTCGCTCTCTTTGTGGCTCTGCATGCGAGCATCGAGTTCGCGGCAATGGTTCAACAAACCGTTAAGCTCCTGCTGCAGCGAGACGTTTTCTCGTACCGCTCGCTGAGTCGCATCGGCGAGGCGCAGGTTCGTCGCAGCGCGAAAGCTTTCGGCCAACTCGGTCAGACGTTTTTCTAGCTCGTTTTGCATCCTGAAGTTCATTTGTACACGAATATATAATAAGGAATTGATGAGCGTTGATGTGTAATTCACACGATAAAGTTAAGAGTCGATTACTTTGCTTTGCCTATGATGAGCTTTTTTTCAGCCTCGTAGAGGCTCTTTTTGTGACGAATTTCTTGCTCAGCCATTCGTTTCTCTTGGTCTTCAAATTTGTTCATCAAGTCGATTCTAGCCAGACGCCAGTCCTCCAGTGCATTCAACTTTCCGGCTATAAATTTTATTTTATTATATCTCTTACTGTAAAACAAAAAGAACCTGCAGAAAATCACTTTACCGGCTAGTTTGATCTCAGCGGTGAGATTGTTCTCCATCGTCTTGTACTCGTGTTCCATTGACTCCTCCTTTTTTTTAAAAGCTTCTTCTTCCTCTTTCCGTACTTTTTCCAAAGCTACCAGTCTTTCCTCAAGCTCCTCGGCTTCCTCGGTTTTCTTACGTAAAACTCGTTGCAAATGGGCCGTCAAGTCGGCTTTGTTTTCCTCCAGTTGATTGAGCCTTTCCTTCAAAGTCTCCGCCTCCGCTTCAAGTTCTTCGTTGCGCGATCGTAATCTGTGGAGTTTATTCTTTTGTTTGGAATAATCATAGCGAAAACAATGAAATTAAAGCAATGCTGAAGAGAACATCAAAGAGAGCTTTAGAAAATAATCAGGCTTTGAAAATAAGAAATTTTTTTTTTTTTTTTTGTTACTCGTTTTGGATGTGTAGCTTGATAAGAGGTAAGTAAAAACATAGGAAAATACCTTGCTAATTGCCTATTGTTTTCAAGAATCTGTTGTTCGAATGTAACTGTTTCTAGTTCGTTCACAAAGTTCTTTTTTCTAGCCTTTTTTTCTTTTTTTCCGCCCTTTTTCTTCATTTTTATCGGTTGCTCTAAAACTGCTTCTACGAATTTGCTGCCTTATATTTTTTAATAAACATATAATTTATCATGACATTTGATGCAAAAGTTAATATTCCATATCCATCCTAGATCATACTTAATACACAAGGTCTTACTGCTTCGAGCGTTTGTTATATTCAATATCTCGTGTCGTCATGGAGATTAGGCTACAGGTTTACGATGTAGAAATATTCAAGTGCGGTTTGTGTTTCATAAATGTATTATTTCAAATGTATTTTTCATCACAGTTATAGTACGCAATAAATGAACATATATCAACAACAAAATAAGTTCTATCGACAGTACTATACATAAAGTAAACGCAATAAACACAACACACAATTTCTTATTTAAATCTGTACAGTTGTTTTATTTGCACTTTTACAATGTATTAAATGAATATAGTAGAATAAGCTATCAATCATCAAAGATAATGCTTATTACTTAAGGCTACGTTCAGTAGCCTTACAAATTATTTTACAATAAAGAAGCATCATTCATTTTCATAAAATAAATACGTGTATTAAAGTATTAATTAATTTAGCATTAATCATACACGATCATTGATTGAGTTGACTAAAAAAATTCAAATTTAGTACTGTACAATTTGAATTTTTTCAACATTTTATACATTTCGACTTGACCAATCGCTCCAGTGACAAATGGAGCGATTGGTATTATGTTTTATGACTTGAAACCAAGCATTCATGCCTTCGATTCTCTTTAAATTTATTTCTTAATTATTTACATTGATTAAATTTTTAACCGATTTTTTTCGAAAAATAATGTGCAATGCATGATTGAAAAGTGTTCGAGAAAGTTTTTTTCATAAATATGCTTTCAAATTATTTATTCTTAGCTATATCTATTAATATAATAACTATATATACAAATTTAATCGGCATAAGCCACGTTATAATCAAGAAGGTGTATATATATATATATATATATATATATATACACACACATGTGCAAGCCAAACCTTAAAAGAAATCAAGTTAAAATGTTTTTAATCTTATCTTGAATAAAGTATTGGAGTATCAGTGAATTTCAAACAATGAAAAAACGTTCAATCTAAGTCATTGCATAAACAAAAACAGCAAAGGGACCTGCTCATCTCGTTTTAGGCTCGAAAAAAAGTCTTGACTATTCACGCACCGCACTAAATAAGTGTAACCAAATGATCTTATAGATATCGTCTCACTTCGGGACACGGAGTGTTTATCATAATCATCATAGGAGACCCATGTAATCAGCACTCAATTGCAATAACAGATAACAATTCATCCTCGAGCTCGGAGTGACGTCTTGCTTCAAGGGGCGAATGCTCAACGAGTGTGTGTGTACAAACATTCAGTCCTCCCATTCAGTTAACGGGTGGCGCCTGGGCAGCAGCAGCAGCTCTCGGGACCTGAGGCCTCTTGAAATAGAGTACAAGCCCGAGGGCGCCGCCGAGAAGGCCTATGAGATACAGGTCCCAGCTCTGAACGAGAGACTCGTCCCACTTGGTCAGTTGGTCGAAAAGCCCAAGTTCTTGCACGTAATCGAGGCCAAAAAGCAGGAAGAGCTTGATGAGTGCCAGAGCGACGGGGATGCGTGCGTCCGGGCTGGCTTCGGCTGCCAGATCGTAACAGCGCTTGGCCAGGTGACGGTCCTTGGTGAGGCCCAGACCGCGTTCATGCATGTAACCCAAGTTGAACATTGCCTGCGCATTGTGCTGTTGTTCCGAGGCCGAACGGTAGTGGCTTGCTGCAGCTTCGTAGTCTACCTTGGTGCCTCGACCATAATAATGTGCATCCCCTAGCTTCACCTAGATGAAAAAAAATAAATTATTCATATTATTGTACAAAGTTAAAATCAAATGTTTAATAACCTTAAATTACGTAAAAATGTTTTTACTGGTTTTATTAAAATAGTCAAAAAGTATAAACATTCAAACAACTTATATTTGAATTTGGAATCACGAACGATATAAAGTCACGTGACTCGCCTGACATGGGCGCACCTGTAGAATAATAACACAACTATTGGCAATTCAACGATACCGCAGCGCCAAAAAGCCAATGTTAATTTCCATAAGGTGGTGAGTTTTCAAAGCTGAGACCAACCCGATTTTACTGTGCATTATATCTATATATATTAAAATCGGGTGTTGCTCAGCTTCGAAAACTCGCCAGTTTATGGAAATTAGCATGGGCTTTTTGGCGCTGCGGTATCGTTGCCAATAGGTTTGAAGTTTGACAAGCTTTAGTCTCGTATCAAACGTACAAGAATTAGGTACATATACAACCAATTGTTAATTGATGTTTACCACACAAGGATCGCATCGTAAGTAAGTCAATTAATTATAGTTTTAAAAAAAAGTTAACAATTACTGGGGAAAACCGATTTTATTCTAATACTATGATTTTGGTTAGGTCACGCCAGTTATTTCTTGGAATTGATGCTTGGGCTTCCTTTGTTTTGAGAGATTTCAAAGAAGTGGCAGTTGGATCTTATCAATCAGATCGTAAGTGTTGTTTTTATAACGACTATTTATTTTATAACATTATTACTATAAAAAGTATACCTTTTATTTATTTACCTTTTTCGGAATTTTTCGAAAATATATTCAAAAGTTGCGCACGAGTGAAAAAATAGAGTTTTTTAAACTCTATTTTCTTTTTTTACAGAGGAGTTGAATCAGAGAAATAAAATTCAACCTGCTGTGTTGCGAAACCGAAGAATTTCAAAATGGAAGTTTTGAATACTGTTTTCAACAAAAGTAAAGCTGAAGAGCATACCTTAAATCATAGCAATTCTAAAATATTGCAAGTTTGCCTCGAATCAGTTTACCCTACAGTTAAGTTAGCCTTGGAATTAAGGGCGGTTCAACACAATAATTCTGTGTTCTTCTCAATTCAGACTTGGCGTACAATAGCTCTTAAGAGAAATGAAATACGCCAAGCTATGAGAGCAGAAGATGAAAGACTCATTTTTGTTAATGACGAGCTCAAAGTTTTTACAGAATGCATGCATGATCATTGCGCTGTTTGTTTTCTGGATATCAGAGGAAAAAGGGTAAACATTATGTTAGAAACATTCTCCAGGATGATGCAATTAGGACTCGAGATAACTAAAGAATACCAAAAACAGATTAAAACAATAAATGAAACTGCAAAGAATCTAAGCACATTTATGGATTTTATATTGAGTCAATGTACTGGTACAAGAAGATGCGACAATATTAAAGAGCATTTGGAGATGTTGAGCAACTATACCGAGCATAATATTGGAAATGCTGTTAGTAATTTTAGTTTCGCGATTGATGATAACGAGTACGAAAAAGATTATGATGAGTCTGACGGCTATGACCGTTGCTCTTATTGCAGTCGTCGTCGTCATCGTTACTAATTTTTTAGTCAAAGACTAATTTGATGAACATGACAACTACTATTTGCAATACTTCTAAACATAAAAGAGATACTTATATGTATTGAAGCATATAAAAGTTTGTAAAAGAAAATATGCAAACTCAAACCAAAACTATGATTGTAAGATGTGCATGTGAATTTGCAAGTTTGCAAAGTATCATTAATAAAGAAATATTTTCATATAGTACTTTGAACAAAATTATTGATTGTTTAAATATATTTATAGTTGAAAAAAAAAAACATTTATACGGTACCTGAGCAACTGAGTATCCTTGAGCTGCAGCTCGAGCCCAAAGAGACAGAGCCCGAACAAGACCCTCCTCTTCAGTCAATATAGTCGTTTCGGCGCGATCCAGGATGAAGGCAGCGTTGCTCTGAGCAACCTCGTATCCCATTTCTGCTAGCAGGTAATACGTGACGAAAGCCTCGTTGATGCGACCCTCACGGTAGTCTGCATGAGCTGTCATGAGCTGGTCGCTCCACTTTCCGCGCTCGGCCACGTTTTTGAGTAGTTCTACAGCTGCGGGACAGCTGCGCATCATGCCGGTACCCGTGGCGTGCATCTGTGCCAAGTTGTAGAAGGCCAATACGTGTCCTGACTGGCTAGCCAGGTTAAAATACTTGTTGGCCAGCTTGTAGTCGCGCCGCACTCCTGTACCACCTAAGAAAAAAAATTAGATTTTTTTAATGATTAATGACCTGTCTAAAGGCAGTTAGTACCATTTTTTTAGAACTGCAATAAAGCTAAAATTTATTACATCATTATACCTTATTGTTTGTTTGTGCTGACTTTGTAGGAACATTTTTTGAAAAAATACTCACTGAAATACATATTTCCAAGTTGCAACTGGCCATCTACCCAGCCTTGTTCAGCTGCTTGACTGAAATAATGCAAAGCTTTGGCAGGATCCTTCTCAACTCCTCTGCCATATAAGTACATTAGACCAAGACCACTTTGACCTACTGGGTTACCCAATTCTGCAGCTTTTTTGAAGTACTTGTATGCAGTGTCATTGTCCTGTTTTACAATATCACTACCTTCCAAATAGATCTGAAAAATTGGGATGGAATTAGATATGTATAAAACAGAAGAAATATAAGAATTATGAATGTTAAATTTTACTTTTCCCAAAAAGGCCATTGCAACAGGATTACCGGCATCAGCAGCATTTTGAAAATAGTGTAAAGCTCGCTGATGGTCAATGGGCACTCCTCTTCCACCTTGATAGTGCAGCTGTCCCAAACCAACTTGAGCTTGCACGTCACCTTTTTCAGCAAGCAGCTGATAATATTCTATTAAATCTTGATCAAAAATTCCAGAACTGTAATTAGGATTTTCGTGCTCATCGAGAAGTCTCACACGTTGCACAACTGGACCTCCGCTTAAGGATACTTCTTCAGCAACTTTGTTAGCGACTTTCCTATAAAAATCTAAAGCTTTTTCACAGGATGCTGGAGTAGTTATACCGGACCAGTGTCGATAACCCATGACCATTTGGGCGCGAACGTCTCCTCCTAAAGCTGCCATTGTATAATGTAAAAGTGCTTTGGCTTGTGAAGGTTCCACTCCTCCAAGCCCTGTTGCATACAAGAATCCCATGCCCTGAACAATAAGAGTCCTTCTTGTTATGTATTTTCAAAATACTTTAGAGCACAAGTAATTCATAGCATACCATATGTGCAGAAGGCAATCCTGTTTCAGCAAGCTCTTTCAATATTACCCTGGCAACTGGTATATCTTGAATAGATGAGCGGGAAGATGAACTAATGTGTGTTCCAAGTAGCTGAACCCATACCAGCATTGAGCGAGCTTCCCTGTGACCCAGAATTGCTGCAGCTGTAAACAGCTTGTATGCTTCAGCCTTATTCGCTCTGGTGGCATATAAAAGTCTTTTGGCGTCCTCAAATAACTCCTCAGCTGCAATAATAAATGCAATTCTTGGTGTATCAATTGAATAGGATAACAGACGTCCACAGGGTAAAGAATAACTAAAGCATAACTACCTTCTTGCTCCTGCGGTGTAAGTGGTCGAGGAGGCTCCTCAACAATATCCTCTTCTGGCTTCTCCTCTGTCCAACCTTCCATCTCCTCTTCCTCCGACATTGCTTGCTGAGCAGTAGACTCGACGTTATCTCCATACTTAACTTGTGTCATCACAGACTTCATCCAACTCTGCATAGACTCCTTTTCCGAGCCGTCCTCCTCTTCTCCCTCGACTTTGACTTTTGGCTGCTTAAGAGCCTTGTCTCCGACATAGGGATCTGCCGGAGGCAGCAAAGACCTGACCGTGTCGCTGAGAGCAGTGATCTCCCTGAGGTGCTCGATGATGGTCTCCAGATCCTCTGTAACAATCTCCTCCTCTGTGTCCTCCGTGGATTTGGCCGGTGGACTAACATCCGTTGCAGGCTCATCCTGCTTCTGCTCAAGATTGGCTTCTCCTCCTCCTGCATCCTTAGCTACCTCTGCTGCCTGCAATGCCCAGGCGAGCAGCAGTACTGCAGCGACGGCGTGGCCTAGCTTCATTTTGTCGGCGCTACGCTACTTTTTCTTTCTGTTACATAGCCGGCGATCCAGGGATTCACCAGACGTCAACACATACGTGGACATCGCTAGCAGATTGCAGCCATCCCTCCTATCTTCACTAATTACGTCAGTATGACACGTCAGTACTCATGATATTCGAGAATCTACTCTCGAAAAAGACGATAAAGTAACCCTCACAGGTCCCTTGGATGGGCGAGGATAACCGGGTGCACTTAGCAGGTCGAGAGAAAGGCTAGACACGACCTGGTAATTCTGAGAGACTACGTTGCCGAATCAGCTGTTGGTCGTGGCACGACGATCATTCCAGCGCTCCATTCGGCTCGGAGCTGCTTTCCGTGGGTCGGCTCCCGCTCTGCTCGTGCAAACTTTATCTGCTTTTATGGCTATAGCTATTTGCCAGATGGAATCGATCGAGCTTCGATGTTTTCAAAAGGGATGGTCGAGTTGTGGATCGGCGAATTTTACAATATGAGAAAACAAACGTAAATAATAGACATAGTCGCTAGCTATCACTACTATAGCTGCAGTATGAAGATAACATGGCTATCTCAACGACAACACAAAAAAGAATATAGATAGATGTATATATATAGGTACATGTAGATAAAATACACGTTACTCACGGTGGTTGGTAGCTTTTCAGCGCTATAAAACGACGCCAAAACGTTTACGAGCCTGAACTCGCGCGGCTGTACGTCGGCAGAGGTCTCTTATCGTAGCCTATTGTTACGTAAATATACCGTCCGCCATACTAGAAGCGCGAATATACAAAATAAAAGAATAAAATTTAGTTTCTAATAAAACTGACCATCTTTCCTCGATGCACTCAAGCGCACTAATCCTTAGGACCTCAGCACCCGAGCCCTCTTCCTGCAGCACATCTGGGTCCTCACCCCCCCCCCCGCTTTCTTTTTCTCTCTCTCCCAAAAACTACTTGGTGCGCAGCCGAGGATGAAGCTGCTTGGATCTCAGTCTACATGAAAGCTTCCACTCGGAATGATCTACCTTGTCCCGTACTATTTCCCATACCCATTTTAATGCCGGTCTCAAGCCCGAAGAAAACGCAGAGAGAAAGTGTTGTTAATAATTGTAAAATCGTCCTCATTTAACAAATCATAATCGCGCGCTTGAAATCGAATGTTATACGTGAGGCTGAGGCGTGTATTATACGCTACATACAATGCATAGGCAAAAATAAATGAATAATTCTGCTCATTTATTTTATAAAATTATTAATATTTATCGATTCCAAGATGAAATACCATTGTTTTCTTCCTGAATTGACGGCTCTAAACTGAACTACACCGTATTTAAATATATTACACTCGGGCGCCCGGTGCGAAACCGTTCCGAAATACATAAGGTTGCGTGTGTCTGAGAGAGAGAGAGAGAGAGAGAGAGAGAGAGAGAGAGAGAGAGAGAGAGAGAGAGAAAACACGGGCGCCCGAGTTTCGGAACACGCTGAGTATATATACATATGTGTGCATATATTTGTATATATTTGATTTTGTATTCTGTAGACATCCCTATGTACCAACTGTAGGAATTACCTTCATATACGTTATCATTTAAATTTGCGTTCTTTTTGCCGCGGGTCAGATGCAAAATTACAATATACTATTTGACATCTATCGGTATAAATTGATATATTATATAGGACAAATGTCACAAGAACAGGATGTTATAAATATTTTTGACTTAGAACTACATTTGAAAGAAAAAATGAACGAATTAAAATGGAAATCTGTAAGTATGATTAATTTCTTATGTTCAGCTCTGCGAAATCACGATCCCGCTTTGAATTTAATTTCGTAAATTAATATGATTTCGATTTACAGAAACTACTTGAAGAGTCCCAACAAGAATTATTACAAGTGCGCCAAGAATTGCTTAACAAAGAAATAGACTTAGAAGAGCAAACGAGAACGATAAACGACTTGAAGATGCAATTAGAAACGTCGCGTCAAATCATCGAAGTTGTAGAGAAAGAAAAAATTAAATGTACGAATGAGCGAGTTCAGTTACAAATCAACTGCGATGTTGCACTAAAAGAGCGGGAGTCTTTACTAAAACAGACCCACGCTGCAAAATTAGAAAATATGACGTTGAAATTAAGTGTGCAACAGTTGACGGAAAAGGTAGACAGTACTGAAACCGCTAAAAAAGAATTGGAAGAATCCTTGCTAGAAATGCGAGATCGGTTCTCACAAGTTCATATTACTTTTCAGAGGTAATTTTTACATAGTGTGCATTTCGGAAAACATGTAAAAAGATAAACTTGAATATAAATATTTTGCCGACATTTTATTACATAAAAGTGTTGGATGCATTATAAAGCATTCATTCGTTGTAATCCGTAAATTTGACTTACTTACCCTGTTTCATTTGATAAAGATTATTATTATTATTTTTTTTTTCTAGCAATGTTACAAAATTAGAAAAAGAACATCGATTAATACTCAAATCAATAGAATCGGTCACGAAACTAAATAAACGTTTACAAACGGTGGGATTATGCACACATGCTGTTTACACAAAAAAGAATGAGGAAATAAAAGGACTTCGGAAAGAACTTGTTATGAAAACACAAGCAAACGCCCCGGCACAAGCTAATCAAGAATTTTCCTATAATAATAAAACAAGCAAATTTGATGCCAAGGTAACTTTTAGTTGTACAATTTATCAACAATGCTATTAATTATGATCTGAATTTACCAAAACATTCACATTGCATGATTTTCAACTACACAGGCATACATAGAACAGATTCGACTTGATCTAGACAATCAGGTCGCAGCAGACAAAGAAGTCGAAGCTTTTTTAATAGAATTCGAAAATGATCAATGAGTATAAGACGCTGCTACTTACACTAGAATAAATTTCGAGTATAATGGGATCAGGAGGGCGATTTTTAATAAACATAAACGCTTACACAGGACATTTAGGATTAATATAAAATGTATTATAATAGTCGTTTGTGTATTCAGATCCGAATCGAAACAATTTGATTAATAAAAATGCAAAATCGATAAGGATACGCGAGCCGTGACAACAACAAGCAGATGCTATAAATTTTTCGTTATATAGGTCCTCTGTACATACATAAATCGATGATGTTAAATTCGTGAAAAAGCTATTAATAAACAACAATGTAAAAAAAAAAATGATTGTGGTCGGTGCCTGGCCTTATTTAGTCATTGTTTACAACCCTCTCCTTTGGATTTCAATACATTAATGAGGTATAGACATGAAGCTTTGTTTTCATAAAGGCATGGCATTTATTGCTTGCAGTTTTTCCTATTCTTACTTGCATACCTCATTATTATACAAAGAAATCAGGGGAGAAACGGTTCGCACGAATGAATTCGTGCGCGCATTGGCCAGAAAAAGAAACAGCTCTTCGTCAAAAAACGTGTCAATGTAACACAATTGAAAAATTTTTATTCGTAAATTGCATCACATTATTGAGCTTATTTTATTCACTAATGACTGCAACCTGACTTGCACAGTTGTACAACAATCGTATAAAGAATTAAAAATGTTCAAAAGTTTTTTGTTCGTGTCTTCAAAGCGTTGTTTTTAAACTGTTGAGTGATTTGTCAATTACGCAGCCAGTTTGAGCAATCTAAAGATTCCTGTAAGTTTTGTAGTATCGAAAATAAAAAAAAACTTTACATGTTTTATCAAATCCGACGAAAAAAATGAAAACACTATTTGTGAATAGTTCAGCCTATGAAGTCAGTACAGTTCCTCCCCCAAAGTTTCCGTTAGGAGAGTGTCGATTATTTGTATAATTTATAAAAACACCACCCAATTGACAAGATACATCCATCGTCAAGGAGTAAAATCACAGAACTCCTTGGAGGGCATATGCCCATTGCAAGTCTGCTCTTTGAACAGAAATTTCGTTCGACATAGAGAACGCAAGTAGACGACAGTAGTAGACAAGTGGGCCTTAGTATCATGTAGCAGATGGTTGAGGGGTCAGAGTATGGAACAGCGCGAGAACAGACTTGGAGGTTTCCTTTGAGGTTCCATAGCTTTTAGTTGGTGGCCACCTCCTTTTGGTGGATTTGATGCCTCCTAAAACAAAATAATTTATAAGCGCGCGATTCATGTATAAAAACATCAATTAATTCTTTTCAAATTCAACAACACTTTAAAGAAACATCACTTATAAATAATAAATGGAAAACGACAAGGAAAGTAGGCTGTATCATTAATGAAATGAAAAGCGACTTTTGATCAAAAGTTTTAAAAAGGAAAAACATTTTGTGCATGAACTATGTGTATAGAACGTGAAGTTTAGTGTAATTAGTTAAATTAGCTGTACAGGTATAGATAGAAGAATGAACTAATCATTAGCTACACGCACACACTCACACAAAATTGTTAGAGTACGTATTATGACAAGTTTAATGGAAAACAGTCAGTTGGATTAGTGAAGAAAGAAAATTAAAACGAAAACATTCAGCATTAAAAGCGTATCGTATTCAAGCCATTATTGTACATTTATAAAATCAAGTCATTGAGAGAGTTATTATTGCCAATGAAGCTGATTTTACATCCGACAATAGCGACGCCTATAAGCAGAGGCGGGTTACTTTATAAATAGCTTGCTTTTTGTCAGGTGCCATCTTTCACAACGGCACAAAATAATTGTGCAAGTATAATAATAGCTCGAATACGTCATAAGGATGCAGTCGCGGTAAGTAAACACAGTGTCAGGATAGAGTTACCTTCTGCCATTATAGACCCGCACCAAACACAGATAAAGAGGCATGGGAAACAGAGAAATATTGGTTATTGCATGTTTTGTTTTCGTATGGCGACCGGTATTGTTGGAGAGAAAGACAGCTAGAGAGCAAAATATTTCTGAACGATTCCGGTGATCATTATTCAAAAGTTAATAAACTCTCGAAGGAGCTCGCAAATCGACAATTAGTTAGAGGGGACGATCAAATTGAAAATATAGCTCCAACAGCGGCGCGGCGACAATGTGACATTTCGCGCGTCGGCGATGATGCATACGCAAAGAAGAATGGTATAGTGGCTCCGCTCGAGCAAGGAAAAAGCTGCTCACCAATCTCTTTTCCATCTTTGCTTTGATGTCCCGCGCGAGGGTGAAGAAGGCCTCCTCGACGTTGATGCTCGACTTGGCCGAGGTCTCCATGAACTTGATGCCGTACTCGATGGCCAGGGCCTCGCCTCGCTCCTTCGATACCTGCCTCTTACTCGTGAGCTCGCACTTATTACCTAGGAGCATCTTCTCGACATCGGCCGAGGCGTTCTCCTCGATGTTGCGGATCCAGTTCTTGATGTTCTCGAAGCTCTTCTCGTTCGTCACGTCGTAGACGAGCATTATGCCCATCGCGCCTCTGTAGTACGCCGTCGTTATTGTGCGAAACCTCTCCTGGCCGGCCGTGTCCCTGAAAGAATTTCAAGAGCGTTATATTGCGTGGCGCCGAATCGAGGCTCTTTATTGAGATAAAAAAATCCGTGTCTCCTCACCATATCTGTAGTTTGATCTTCTTGCCGTCGAGCTCGATTGTGCGAATCTTGAAGTCGATTCCTGAAAGCAGAAAGAAGATCTGTCATCGCTGTAGCTTCGAGGGCGCGAAAGGGTCTCTCGGCGGGGGCACGTGTGCGACAACGATGAACGGCGGCATCGTTTCTGGAGTCTGCCGGCGGCTCGGAATGTGCGCGGCGCACATGAGTCAGAATTAGGTCCGGCGGGCTCGAGAACAGCTGAGGCATCGCACTCGGCATACGCGGCTTATACATAGTACGCTCTTTATCGCTCGCCGAGTCGGCCTGATTCTTTCCAGGCTGCTCCGGAAAAGGAGCGCGCGATAATTCGAGCTGCGGCAGCGTACGACTTTGAAGGATTTTCACGATTAGGCCAGAAGTGCAGAAAGCTTTTAGAATTGAAAACAGTGATGGCAGAAGTGAGGGCCCGATTCGCACCATTAGTAGTATACCATTCTCGGAAGCACAACATCACGCCTATATCCAACCCATGACTTAACTCACTTCCTGCACAGAGAAGCCTCCTTCATGCCTCTGCGGGAACTGATCCTCTGTTGGGAAAAAAAAAAATCGACGTCGCCGGCCTATAGCTCAATTTTCCCGTCATCAGAGGGATCGAGAGGAGGGGGAGAAGTCATCGAAACAATGACGTGCAGTGCTCAGCAGCGGCGGCACAATGCGCGCTTTGTCTTGCTCCGTCGAAGACGCGGACGTCGAGGACTTGAGTCAACGAGCGATGGACACACCCAAGACGAAAATTAGCGGCGTCGCCTGAAGCGATGATGATTGCGGACCGTCTGTCTCTGCGGCAATTTGACGAGCATTCGGCATTAAAGATGCGCAACAGTTGTTGCACATCGATTATAACGTAATCTTCACTCGTATAACTTCGTACGAGCATTCCCTTATTCGATCTTGTCGGAATTCAATGAAATATGAAAAACCTAGCGATGCAGGAATAAAACTGCGAAGACCGACGAATCAGCAGACGAGGTCATAGGTGGCCATGCCACAAACCCTCTCTCTGTTTTCCGAAGCACCTATACCTAAGTCGCGCGAATTAATCGTCTGCTTTTATTCATCGACGTCATTATTCAAATGCGCTTCTGTGCATACGTATACTTTTATACAATGCGAGCGAACGCGTGACGATGTGCTTTTTTCGCGTCGCCGTTGCTCCGAAAAAAGATCTGCTTTGCGATGACTACTTGCATGATGCCAAACGACGGCTTTTTTGGTGGAAAGCGCAAAAAACGAGTCGAGGAAACTGCGATCGAGGACATCGCATATACCCAACGTAGACGCCTGAACATTGAAATGGCAAAAGGTGAACTCATTTGATTGGTACAAATGCACAAGACAAAAGAATTTCAGCTAATTCACCATCAAGTAGCTACTGAGAAACAGCTACAAGTGTTCAAAACATGACTCAGAATTAGTTGTACTCCAAATGCACTAGCACGCATACCATGGCAATGCAGTCATGATTATTCTATAAATTGAAAACTGATTGACAAAATTATCAGAGTCAATTTAGACTTGTGCAATGCTACTATTATAAGAGCATAATTAGACTTTCCTACTCTTCACATTAGTCATCAATGACTCTGGTTATTTTTTCAATCAAGGCTTTTTTACATTCAATTTTAGACTCATCAATTATATTCGTCTGGAATAGTATCCAAAGTCAAAATTTTATCATTATCAAAAGCATTGAAGTCCATTCTCAGACATTTCAGAAAAATTATCATTGACAGGCTATCGTCATAACGATTGTTTCGCTCTATCAATCTGCCTGCAATCTTTTTCCTTTTTATATAACAAACGAGCAAGTGTCCAGATATGAGAGGGCGATGAAAAAGCACTCCATGGAACACCTGTCTAAAAATCAGTTTCTCATGGAAAAATAGCCATCGAAAACACTGCGTGCCAAATATTGCACGACCAGGCATTTGCCAAAGAAGTTGTTTACATAATGATGCGTAATCCCAGAAACTGCAAAACTGCTACAACAAGCATCTCACCTCGAGCTCACAAGCACTGATACCGTAAACATGATAAGCACCCACTAAAGATTGCACCAAAGACTCCAGCACATCCTAACCTAGTCGATCCCAGTAGGCTGCTTTGGCGATGATCTCGTAAACACACAACACAGCCCACGTCGAAAAACTCGGCAGTCGGCTCGCACTTTTGATGTCAGTGTCTGCATCGCAAGGTCTCCAAGGACGTCGGTCTCCGTGCTGCCTCTCTCTCCCCCTCTCTCTCTCTCTCTCTCTCTCTCTCTGCGCGCGATAAGAGGACAGAGAGAAAAAGAGAGAGAGCAGCAAAAAAATAGAGAGAGCGAGGAAGGAAAAAAGGGGAGCAGGTAGGTAAAGCTATTATTACGTACGTGTCGACAGAAAAAGGAGGACGAGGAGAGAAAGGGGAACAGTAGGCTGCAGGTATACGCACCGATGGTGGATATGAAGGTCGTGTTGAAGGCGTCCTCGGAGAAGCGGAAGAGGACGCAGGTCTTGCCGACGCCCGAGTCCCCGATGAGCAGCAGCTTGAACAGATAGTCATAGGTCTTGGCCATCTCTGTGGCCGCGATCGCCTCCTCCTCGTCGTTCTATCCTCTCGGGCTGCTCTGACGGCCGCACACTAGCAGCTTGCACTAGTGTGTAATTGTGTATTCTCACTTCTGGCGCGATGAGCACACGAGGGAGACTCTCTCCGTCTCTCTCTCTTTCTCTCTTATTCTCTCGCTCGAGTCGCGCCTTATTGCTACGTGGGATGGATGGATAATACACGACGATATGTTGTGCCGCGCGCTCTCCTGCGGCCCGAAGAGAAGGCGGCAGCGCTACTATAGCCTTCCTTCCTCGCGGATAGACGACGGCCAGCTGTTGCGGTGACTCTTTCTCTCTCTCTCTCTCTGCGTACCTATATCTATACACGTCCTATTCTTCGCGAGAGCTACACAGCCCCGTCTTTGTTTCTTCGCAGTCTGGCAGTAGTATATCAACTATCAGGGAGCCGTCGTTGCAAACTCGCGATGCCTGTGCGTCTAATATCACTGCAGCCGCCCGCGGTTATATTGAGCACAGCATACGCGCTGTACAGAGCTACTTGTATTTATGTATAAAAGGAGCGTACACGCAACGTATATTTGGTAGTTTTTGGCCGCGCAGGACAGCGGCGGCGCTTAGTCACTAATAAGTAAATATTTAATTCGCCTCTCTCGTCGGATCGCGACGAGTGACTCGACGACGACTGCCTGTGTGTTGCCCACTGGGCACTGGCTACTGCGGGACCGTGATTGGCACAGACTGGCCAGCTACGCATGCGTCACAAACGAGAGGTAAAATCAAAAATGAAGGAAAATATGTGGTCGCCTGTGCGTCTGTTAAAACGTGCCGACTTCAGTGAAAAAAAAATACTTACATAAAATGTAAGTCTAATCCACGTCATCGTTATGAGAAAGAGTTGACATCCGACGTAAATGTTTATTAGAAATAATTTCAAAATGCACATCGACAAACTGCCGCGAGCTGTAAATTGAGCTTGCGATTGATCTCATTTATTAGGATTATTTACTAAAAATCGTTAACTATCGCAGGGATAATATTAATAAAATATAGTTGGTAGGAATGCCAATGAGGATAGAAAGGATCGATTGATTTAAAAATTCAAGCATTTTCTTATAAATACAACTATATTTATGCTTAAAAAAATAAAAATTTGACAATACAAGCTAGATTGATAATCAATGCGCATCCATGAATTGAATTTCGCTTAGAAGTAAAATATGATTCGGCAACGGCCTAGGTTGCGGACTTAGGATCGTGAATGTCTGGCGCTCTACATCGACGTTCGTTACGCAAACGAATCCGGCGACGTTTGTCTGTACAACGTCGTCTTCCGGAGAATCGGCAAATGATACCGATAGTAAGTGGTGCAATAAACTAGGCCCTGGAGTGACTGCAACCAACTTTGTTAGATTATCTTCTGCCTTCATTCCTAAAGGCATGCACGAAGAGGGTAGAATTGGTGCTCCGATTTTGAACAGTTTAGCTTCACTCCACTTCACTTCGAAGCTGTGTGGGTACAGCGGCGTTCTCGACCCGTAAAAATACTCTCTTACTGACTGGTCTCTAGCTTCATTCCTCTGTGCCTGACTTCTTTCGACAACACCTCCGCTCTTAGGTAGAAATACAACTTTTACGAAATCAGGCATGTCTCTGACCAATTCATTGTAGAGTCTTTCTTGATCTAAAACCAAGATTGTGTCAACTTCAAAAGCCTGGGCAGCATGGGTCAACATTTTGTACCCTCCTCCTTTGATCCAACCGCATGTGTTGATGACAATACCAGAAACTTTAGCTTTTTTATTTGCTTGCAATCTGTCGGAGCAAACTTCAGCTAGCCTTGTGACCAGGAGATTATAAAGAACTGAATTAGAATTTGGATTTTTGTGTCCAAAATGGAATACCAGAGGTGCCTGTTGGCTGAAGCCATCTACAACGTTTGATGGCCTTTCAACTAGCAAGGCTCCAACAGTTCCTGGTATCGCAATGTGTCCCTGTCCAACATCTAAGTCTACATAAATCGGTCTTCTACCCATTCTCACTGCGTAATTCAATAACAGTCTGCACAAGGTGGATTTTCCAACATCGCAGGGTCCAACAACCATCAGAATAGGACCTCGCGTGTCATCTTTCTCTGCAACTTCTCTCATCCTCTCCATGGCAGCATGACAATTCAAGTACATACTCATTGGAGTCTCTTTGGCAATGTAACTGACATCTGTTTTTCCAACCAACTCTACAGTACAGCCCTGCCAAGTAAACACTGCAACTTTTGCTCCACATGTGAACTCATATTTCTTTCCTTTCACTAATTCTGTACCAAATACTTCAGCTAGTCCACTCTTTAACTGAAAATTAAGAAATGTACACTTTAGAAATGGGCTAAATTATATCTTCATAACATCATAACGTTACCTAAACTCTTATACTTCGCTTCAATACATGGCATTTGCATTTTTAGGTTATGTAACTCAAATTATATAAAAAGAAATAAACAAATACATTTCAATAGATTTTTTAAACCAAAGAATACATTTGCGTAAATTTACAAATTTAACAAGATTCTGAAACAATGTAAACACATACCTCAAGTGTAACTTTTTCATTTTTACTTTCCAGTTCAAAACGCAGCTCGCAGTCAGGGTCCAATTTGAATTCTTGCACGGTCGCTTTTTCTTCCGTCATCTTGGCAGCTAAGTATATAAAGGCGATTTTATACTTTACTGAAAATTACTTGATATTCATGCGATCCGGCTACCAAAGCTGTACCAAAGCCTCGTTGTTTTCAGAATATATATGTTGTACATAACTACTACAGCGTTGCGCACAACATACGCCAGACGCGCTGAAGGTACAACTGTGATACTAATGAACTCCGTGAGCTGCCGGACGCCGGTAGGCGGTAGTCGGTACACAGGTACACTGCAGGCTGTGGCGACATCTATTGGGTAAATTTGTGAATGCATTATTCGCTTCACGTAAACTGTAAAATTTTGAGGTGAACAATATGGTGGCGTCATGACCGCATCTGGGATGATGGAAATGTTTGCCGTGTCGTTTTTTCTATCTTTCAATGATCGATCAATCATGCAGATGTGAAACCTTGTGAATTTTACAAATTCCATACTGTGCCAAACAGAATACTTTTAGAAATTAATCATTAATAGCGATAAATTTGAACAGGCTGAATTTATTTTTTCTTCGCAAGTCAATTTAGCTTCAGAAAAATAAATATATTACATCAACGCTTAATAATTCAATTACAAATGTTTAAAACTTTTTACTACAAGTTAACACGTCACATAATGAAAATGTAAAAACTCGCAATCATTATTTTATTCTTCGATTCGATTCCCATGAATGTAGCCGCACCGTCATGGCATCATCAGCTGTGCTGCGGAGTTTCCAATGATTGCGATTGGAAACGTTGCAAGGACGCTGAGTGGCTGCGCGTCCATCTGGTTATGTTATAAGTAGCAGACGGCCGCAAAGTCGAAAGTTGAATTCCTTTTAATATTTTTTCTCTTTATAAGTATTCAAGAATGGGATACGCGCATACGCCAGCGTCTCGTTGCTGCTACTTATGCGTGACGTCGGGAGAGGCGAAGAAAAAGTGTTGCGCAGCGCGCTTATAAGTAGCAGTGTAGCAGTCGCCAGAGCGGATTCACGCGCGCTCACAGCCATTCTCGCAGTCAAGGTTACGATGACAGGGATCCTACTTTTTAAATGCTAATGGACGGCATTTGAATATTTAGGTTTATCAGGTCATCGCAGCTTCCTGCCACTGAATACGAGGTATGTTGAAGTTCACACGTCCCTGAGGTGAATACGAGAGATACGCGATTTGTTCAAGTTGATTGTTTGACATTTTGTTCGACAGATATCTGACACAGCAACGGAGTATACAAGATGCTGGCTGTTGGTAGAAGACTGTGCAACGCACTCAAAGAGGAGCTACTCAGTGTTCGCTCGCACTACACGAACATGCAGATAGCTCCGCTACAGAGGACTGCCCTGGAGGAGAGGTGTATCCTTGTAGACGAGCTCGACAG